>NC_062566.1:55752500-56087916 GCF_022837055.1 Prionailurus viverrinus
GCAATGAACCAAGTGGAGGAAAGGTGAGACACAGATCATTAAAAGTAGCTTTCACTTAGCCCCAGTGGAAAATGTATTAAGAATTTTAAAGTAATTCAAGTTTTTCAAGTTTAATTTAGTACTGAGTACTTCATGTCATTGCAGATTCTTCCATTGAAAAATTAATGTATTTAAGGAAGTGATTGTGAACTTTGGCTATCAATGTGAATAACATTAACTATAAATTATAATTTATACATAATTATGAAGATACTCATTTATGATTTGTAACTTTTGTGTTTTAAAAAAGGATTGGGAAGTTCAGCCATGAATGCTCAGAATATACAGATGCTTTTGGAAAAACTCAAAGGAATTCCCCAGTTAGAAGGCCAGAAAGACATGATAACATGGATACTCCAGGTGAACCTGATAAACTAATCATATCTTGGTTTATATATTTAAGAATCCTCTGTTTGCCTGTAATGTTAAACTGTTCTCTAACTGTAAAGTCATTTACTATTGATTTCGTGGTCACTCACATGTTTTCCTATTTTAGTGAAAGGATTTAAAAAAAATTTTTTTTTCTTAATGTTTTTATTTATTTTTGAGACAGAGAGAGACAGAGCATGAGCAGGGAAGGGGCAGAGAGAGAGGGAGACACAGAATCGGAAGCAGGCTCCAGGCTCTGAGCCATCAGCACAGAGCCCGATGTGGGGCTCGAACTCACAGACTGTGAGATCATGACCTGAGCCGAAGTCGGACGCTCAACCGACTGAGCCACCCAGGTGCCCCTGAAAGGATTTTTTTTTTAATAAATTAAAATTTATTCATTTATATCATTATTTAGTCGGTATCTATTGATTGCCTTTTATGTGCCATGGTCATTTCTAGACACTGAACAAGATAGATAAGGTGCTTGCTGCTGTTGTGGAGCATATACTAGTTCAGGTACAGGCAATAAACAAGAAAAGGATAATTCAAAAAAAAAAAAAAGAAAGAAAAGGATAATTCAGTAGATGAATAGAGGGTAACTTCAGATGGGTAACCAGAAAGGCCTTTCTTAGGAGGTGACATTGAAACTGAATGACATGGAGCCAGTCTTAGAAAAATCTGGAAGAGTATTCCACACAGAGGGAACAGCACTGCAAAAGCTCTAAGGAGGCCAGAAAGAAGGCCAGTGTGACTGAAGCACAATGAGAGAAGGAGAAAAAGGTAGGCAACAAGGTCAGAGGGACAGCCAGGGGCCAGATCATATGGAACTTTCCAGGTGAAGGTAAAAAGGTGGATTTTATTTTTGAGAACAGTGGGAAACCACTGAAGGATTTTAAGTGACATAGTATTGTCTGTACTTTTGTAAGATCACTAGGCTGCTGTGGGGTAAGTGGATTATAGGGTATAAGAGTAAAAGCAGGGAAACTATTAGAAAACTGTTGCAGAAATCCTGGTGAGAGATAAGCATGACCAGGGCTCGGATGCAGATGGTGAGAAGCTGGACTGATTCAGGTGTAATTTGGTAGTAGAATCTGTAGAACTTGCTGATAGATATGGTGGATGAGGGAGATCAAGGAGTCAAAAATGACTCCTGCATTTGGAGCTTGAACTGTTGGGTGGATGGCAGTGCCTTTGGGGAGCAGTGAGGAAGGAAGGGGTAGGGAGAGAAGCTGGAAATATTACTTTAATGGGAATCCTCCACATGGAAACATGAAGCCAAGGTTATGGAGCTTCACCTCACTGGACTTATTAAAAGATTCTGATGTTATCAGCTAGATATTGTTTTGATCTAGAATATGGATTGATTAATTTCCATATTCATGTCAATTGGAGATCTTTGTACTGATTTGTACTTCAAGAAATTGGCTTTTTTTATTCCTTAGAGTAAGTCATTAAACATGTTTGATATAATTAGATTTGTGGCTATAAGGTAATGTTATTATTAAGGTTTCTCCTGAAGCAGAATTCACAAAGAAATTTAGTATTTGTGTCAAATTTGCCAATATAATTACTTTAAAATACAAAAACAAAACAAAGTAGGTAAGTTTTCAACTTTTTTTTTTTTTTAATTTTTTTTTCAACTTTTTTATTTATTTTTGGGACAGAGAGAGACAGAGCATGAACGGGGGAGGGGCAGAGAGAGAGGGAGACACAGAATCGGAAACAGGCTCCAGGCTCCGAGCCATCAGCCCAGAGCCTGACGCGGGGCTCGAACTCATGGACCGCGAGATCGTGACCTGGCTGAAGTCGGACGGTTAACCAACTGCGCCACCCAGGCGCCCCTAGTTTTCAACTTTTATTAAGAAAATAAATTGAACTGTCATTTATTTCAACATGTATGTCTTGCAGACACAGTGTTATATATTAGAGATCTATTCCTGAAAATTGATTTTCTTTTAGAATACCAAAGTTTATTGTCAAAATATACAAAAGTACAAGTTTCCACTGTTAAAATCATTAGGAATTTTCCTCAAATGTTCAATATAAAGTTGTGTTGTAAGTTCCTAGTGGGAGGTATTTACACATGAGACTGAGACTCCTTCAAATACAAACATTTTGTGGATGGATGTACCATCCTATTGCTGAAACATTGTTTTTTGTTAAAAACAATGAGACTGATCTATGCAAGCTATTATGGAAACATCTTCACAGATAAATGATTAAGTGAAAATGGAAGATAGGAAACAATGTGTATGGTAGGATTGCTTTTGATGAGAATATGTGTAAATATAAAGAAATATGTATTCTGATAATTTTTTCATGCAAACAAATACTAATAATCTTTAATTTAGTTGATTTTGGGGAGAGGGACTTGATCAGGGAGAGGGTTTCATTTTCCATTTTGTATTCTTGTCTTTATATGCCTTTGCATTAAAATAAGTAATTTATAATCTAAAAAATATTTTTTTCCCTAGCAAAAGCAGAGAAATGCTAATACCTACAGATGGAATTAGCTAATTTTTTTTTTTAATTTTTTTTTCAACGTTTATTTATTTTTGGGACAGAGAGAGACAGAGCATGAACGGGGGAGGGGCAGAGAGAGAGGGAGACACAGAATCCGAAGCAGGCTCCAGGCTCTGAGCTGTCAGCCCAGAGCCTGACGCGGGGCTCAAACTCACGGACCGCGAGATCGTGACCCGGCTGAAGTCGGACGCTTAACCGACTGCGCCACCCAGGCGCCCCTGGAATTAGCTAATTTTGTTGCCTGCAGCCTCCTGCTTAGCTGTATTGCTAATCAACTAGGGCAGGTGTTTGTCACAGTCAGGAGTCACTTTTTATATACTTAAAACTACTTATATAACTATTTATATGCATGACTGTGTGTGTGTGTAAAGTTTAAGTCAGACATTTGATGACGTGATGACAAAATCAAATTAGTGAATTTTTCTGTTTCTTATCAGTCTAACCAAATCTTTTTCTTTTAACATTTCATCTGTTTTTCATAGATGTTTGACACAGTGAAGCGATTAAGAGAAAAATCTTGTTTAATTGTAGCAACTACATCAGGATCAGAATCTATTAAGAATGATGAGGTAATAACATTATATTAATGGTGATGTTCTTGGTCTTTGAACTTTACTGGTTTAAGGTAGCTGCTGCTTTTTTATTAGAAGGAAGCTGTTTGTTGTAAAGTTTGTGAGATGTACCATCTTCTTTTGTTCATTGTGTTTCTGTACCACAGGGATTAGTGCTGCTTGACACATAGTTGTCCAGTATAATATATGTATTTTAAAAAATCAGAAGAAATTGATCTACGTGGAGCTCTGTCGGAAATACCATATTTTATTAATTTTTAAAATATTTTAATATCTGAAATTGGGATATATCCTATAATCAATGACTTCTTATAATTTAGTCAGCATTCTTAGTGGAACATAAGAAAATGGTACATCTTAGATTCAATGAAATGTAGTAATATTCAGGTTATGATGATTCTAATCTTAAAATTATTAGAATACTATTTATTACTTATGATTTTTTTATTATAGTTTTTAACTATTCCTCCTAAAAGAATAACACTGGACTTAGAATAAACAATAAAAAGACACCATACATGTCAGTAATATTGTTAAAGTTCTCAGTTTTAGCAATGCATCTAGTAGTAACTGTTAGATAGTGTCAGGTTGGTCAAAATTGATTAAATGTCAGTGATTAAACAATTAACATATGATTTAAAAATTTTGTTTCATTTAATTTTCTTAATCTACCTGCATTGAGTATAAAAGACCATTTATTAGATATTTAAAGTACTTGGGGCTTTTAGATTAAATTATTGAAATAACCAAAAGAGCAATTAGTTGTATGATAGGATGGAGCCTATATGCTAGTTCTGAGACATCAGATTGAATCTAGGCTTAAGGGGAAATCAAGTTTTATCAGACTCTTACTCTAGGAAGTTTTGCTTGACTGAATAGTATATGTCAATTTTAACAATGGATCCTACCTAATTTTTGTGGTTTTTTAATACCCAGATTACTCATGATAAGGAAAAAGCAGAACGGAAAAGAAAAGCTGAAGCTGCTAGACTGCACCGCCAGAAGATCATGGCTCAGATGTCTGCCTTACAGAAAAACTTTATTGAAACTCACAAACTGATGTATGACAGCACCTCAGAAATGTCTGGGAAAGAAGACTCCATTATGGAGGAAGAGAGGTAAAACTTAGCAAAACTAAAAATTAGCAACTCAGTTTTTTTGAGGGAAAATGACATATTCACTTTAAATAAAATCTTTCCAAAATATATTTTGTAGTAAGAGAAATTATACTGTGTTTAAATTAGCAAAAGCACAGTGAGAACTCTAAGGTATTATTGAATGTAAGTTTATGTTGATGTACAGTTCAAGTGCGCAATAGTTTGTTAAAAGCCTTTATGTACAAAAAGGAAAATGGAAATGGTAAAAATCGAAATCAGCGTCTGTTATCTTGTATAAATGGGGGCCCCTTTAGGTACACATTTATATATCAATTCATATATTCCACCGTTTTTATAATTTCTGGTAAAAATGAGTGTAGTTACTACGGTTTGAAAAAAGATCTTGCACCTGAAAAAGGTAGTTTATATTTGTTTTTCTTTTTTTCTTGAAGAGAAAGAAGACAGTGCCTGTAATTGTAGTCATGGACAGCACATTACAATGGGAATTAATAAATCTGATTTTCTGAGTCCTACTGTGGTGTGCTCTTGGGGAAATCAGTTAACCTTCTGAGAACCACACTTTGTGAGCTCTTATATGGTTACAGTGTGAAAAGGAGGGAAAATAAGGATACTTTTAAAAGCACTCCAATTTAAAATGTAAATACCTCCTATGGTTTTTTTTTTAATATAATTTATCATCAAGTTGGCTAACATACGGTGTATACAGTGTGCTCTTGGTTTTGGGGGTAGATGCCCATGATTCATCACTCATGCACAACACCCAGTGCTCATCCCAACAAGTGCCCTCCTCAATGCCCATCACCCATTTTCCCCTCTCTCCCATCCTATGCTTATTTTTAAAAATAAGCTTTCACTGCTCTTTAAATAATGTGTGTTTTGGATAGTTTTAAAAAATTGTGCTTTTGCAATAACATTAGAAACAGACATAATTTATCTGTCATCTTGAAGCAGGGTATGTTAACAAGGGCCACAAAGAATAAAGACTGTATATTTTAAAGATTAAAAAAATATATACATATATATACACATATATATACATATATACATATATATATGAAGGTAAGCTATCCTTAGCTGACAATAGTAATAGAACTAGATATTAATATAAAACTTTATAAACAATTCACAGAAGTTCCAACCCTGGAGATACTTTATATTAGCAACATGCTCTTTATGAAAAAGAGACTACTGTATGTTTAGCCAAACAAGAGGATAGAAGCAAAAATGTGCTCAGAGTTAATTAATGGCCTCAATGCTTTTTATTTATTTTTATTGACTGATTGCACACATAAATTATTGTGTTCTAGTTGAAAACAATTCAAATAACACAGTTAGATCCCTTAGACCATCCTCTGCATTCCTGATCTTTCTGCACAGATAACCATTGTTAATAAATAACTATTGTTCTAGGCCTCTTCTATGCATTTATTAACAAATATGCATAAATGAGTATTGGTTTGTGTTTTTTAATAGTTTATTTTACCATACCTTTGGTTCTGCAGCTTGGTTTTTTACTCAGTGTTTTATAAATCTCTTAATGTCATTCCATATAGGTCTGTTAGATTCTACATGATTCTGTATGTGTGAATATACACTATTTTGTTTGTTAGATTTTGGGCATTTAAGTTGATTTTCCCTTATTTTCTAATTTCCCTTAATATAAACTATGTGTCAGAATATTTTTGTATATTTGCTCCTTCGTACAATTGTATAAGTACTTCTCAAGAGTAGAATCTAATATGTGAAAGTACTGGGTCATCATTATTTTAAATTTTAATAGATACTATCACAATAAAACCCCAATGTAGTTTTACCAATTCCTACTCCCAACAATGTTTGAGAGTTCCTATTTTCTTCATTTTCATCAATGCTTATTATTATCATCAGTACTTGAAAATATTTGATAGTCAACATTATAAATCTCTGCCAGGCTGAATTTCCCTATTACTAGTTAGTACTAGGTTGAGCATCTTTTCATATGGTTGTTCACTAAATTCTTTAAAATGTTTGAGAGAGAGAGAGACAGACAGAGAGAGAATGAACTAGTGAGGGAGGGGCAGAGAGAGAGGGGAACATAGGATCCAAAGCGAGCTCCACACTTACCCCAGAGAGCCCAATATAGGGCTCGAACTCACAAACGGTGAGATCCTGACCTGAGCTGAAGTCGAACGCTTAACTGACTGAGTCACCCAGATGCCCCCGAAAACATTTTAATTACACAGTTATACTGACACATTTTCCTTTTAAAAATCAAATGTCAGAGATAAAGCTACTTCTGTTTGAGCACTGGCCTAAATCTGGGACTCCTTTCTGCCCTTCCTCAGAAGATATTCTGGTTATAAATTTTATGTATCTCCTGTCAGAATTTCTACTATGCTATTACCTGTAAATATATGTAACTATAGAAATTACATAGTATCATTCAGTCTTTTGTTTTATTTGCATCAATGGTATTATGTGTCCTTCTGCAACTTGTCGTATTCACTTGGAAATCTATGCTCTATGTTCTTATGTACCAAACGAGCTCAGTGTTTCTCAGTCTTGGTATTTGGGCAGCAGTTCTTTTTTGTGCTCCATGAATTGCAGGACAGTCCACGTCTCTGGCTCCTCATTCACTAAATTCCAGTAGCGTCCTGTAGTCCTTATGGTACCAAACGGTAAACCTTACCTATTGCTGAATCCCTCCTATGAGGTGGTACCCCATCTAGCATTCAAACTGCACCTTTTAATATTGCTTAGTATTCTGTATGGTGTAATTTCACTTACATTGATGATGAACATTTAAGTTATTTCCAGTTTGTTGAATGATCTGTGGCAATTCAGGGACCTTCTTGCACAGGTAAAGAGGCAGTATTGCAAAGCAGTTCAGAGCATGGCCTGTGAAGTCAGATCACGTGGGTTAGATCCAGGCTCTGCTACTATGTAGTGATGAGTCATTAGGTAAGTCTCTTACTGTCTCTAGGCCTCAGTGTCTTCATCTTAACAATGGAGGGTAATCTTAGTACCTACCTCATAAGATTTGTTGGAAAGATTAAATGAATTAATGTAAAGTATTTGAAACAGTGCCTCACATCACAATCAGTGCTTTACAAATATTTGCTATTATTATATTATTAGTATACACATTGAGTACATGTAAGGATTGCTAAATCATTAAGATGTAAGTTTTTATTTTAAAGTCTATCAAAATAGAATAGAACTTAAATGCCTAAGAAGAGGGAAAGGATAAAACTCTTACAGGCACGTATAGAAAGAGTATTGTGTAGCCATTTATAAACAATGTTTCTGAATAAACTTTAATGACACAAGAAAACAAATAAGATATAAGTGAATAAAGCAGGTGCAAATCTGTATATGTGATCTTAATTATGTAAAAAGAATGGTATAAACAAAGTGGACTGGACGGGAATATACAAATGGTTATCTCTAGTTTGTGAGTGTATAATGCTTTTTATTTTCTTCTTTATACTTCTATAGATTTTCCAAATTTTCTTAAGCATGTATTACTTTTCTAATCAGAAAAAAACCCAGATAACCCTGCTTCCTGGTATGAAAATTAAGTATAATTCTAATACACACTCTACTTTGTGATCTGCTTTTTTTGCACTCAGCAACACAAAATGTATTTTTGAATAAGCAAATTAACTGATATGAGCCAGAAAAAATCAAGGGGGAAGATTTTAAACTAATATTGCTGAATATCATTTTTATTTTACTATTTTTGTTCTTAAAGTTCTTGCACTACAGTTACTTAAAATCTACCAAAATATAAAGACAAGTGACCAAAACATGTGTCCTCATTTCTGGTCGTTTCTCTTGGTAGTGCCCCAGCAGTCAGTGACTACTCTAGAATTGCTTTGGGTCCTAAACGGGGTCCGACTGTTACTGAAAAGGAGGTGCTGACATGCATCCTCTGCCAAGAAGAACAAGAGGTGAAAATAGAAAATAATGCCATGGTATTATCGGCCTGTGTCCAGAAATCCACCGCCTTAACCCAGCACAGGGGAAAACCCATAGAACTCTCAGGGGGTATGTATTGTTTAATAAATATCCTTTTGAGCATTTCTTTTCATACTTATATAATGAGAAAAAAATATTGGAAGAAGTTTGGGAGTGAGACTATATTTAGCCTTATTTAGTCAGATCATATTTTACCCATATGTAAAATGGTCTCTAGACATTTACATACTATGTTGGCTCCTTTGTCTTATTTTTTAATTTTAATTTTTGTTACACTTGGCCACATTGCTCAGTCTCTGTCTCTATCTGCCTATCTACCCCCATTTTTCTATGCTGAACCTTTTGAAAGTAGGATGCAGGCATATATATTTCATCCCTAAATATTTACACATGCGTGTTCTAAAACTAAGGATAGTCTATTATATGTCTATCATACCCTTATAACATTCAAGAAAATGAATAATAATTCAGGAATATTACCTAATATAGAATCCATATTTGGATTTTCCCAAACTGTCCTCAACTAGATGTTTTTAGCTAGACTTTTTTTTTTTCTCATTTAGGGTCTAGACATATTTTGTGCCTTGCTTTTATTATGTCCTTTTAAATCTATATTAATCTAGAATAGTCACTTGTTTTTTTTCCATGGTAATAATTTCTTAGAAGAATGTAGACCAGTTGTTTTGTACATGTCTTACATTGTGGATCTGTCTATTGCCTCAGAATTAGGTTCATGTTAAGTATTTTCTTGGCAGGAATACTAATTAAATAATGTATTTTTTTTTTTTATGTCACATAAGAGTTACTGCTTTATAAAATACCCTTGGGATAATAATAATGATGATGATGAAAAAGGCTAACATTAACTGAATACTTACTGTATGCCAGGCACTGATTAAGTGCTTTATGTGTATTTACTCTCTTAATCCGCACAGCAACCCAATGAGTTTGGTACCTATATTGGCTCCATTTACAGATGAAGGAACTGAGGCACGGAGAAGTTAAATAACTTACCCAAGGCCACAAGTTATATGTAATGAAACCAGATTTTTAACCACTATGTCTTTGCTTTTATCCATATTATAATGCCCTAAGTATACCTTAGAAAGTAATTCAAATTACTCTTAAAATTAGAAGAGCAAATTGTGCTTGAATCATAGAAAAATCACTTCAACAACCAAGATAAGGCAACTTAAACCTAATGTTCAGAATAAAAAATACACATCAAAAATAGAAGTTGTCATTAATTCACACTAATTTTAAATCCTACCTGGAAGTCTAGCTTTATATTTTTCTTCTTTTGCTTACTACTAAGAATATATATCCTGTTACCATGATACTGTGACACTTTACTTAGACATTCCTAAGAAGGTTCATGATTAGAATTTTAGACCTTGATAATCTCTTTTTTTTTCCCCCATTTTAAAACCATGGGGGGAGATGAATACATGCCTCCTATTTTTGTCTTCCTGTACCAGAAACCCTGGACCCGCTCTTCATGGATCCAGACTTGGCATATGGAACTTACACAGGAAGCTGTGGTCATGTGATGCATGCGGTGTGCTGGCAGAAGTAAGTTGTCCTTCTGACATGTTCTTGAAAGAAACTAGGAATACTGAAGTTCATTAAAGGCCACAAAAAGGCATGTTTTCTCATGTCTTCTTACTTTCCTTATCTGAATAATTGAAGCAGTTTTAATTACTAATTTTGTTTGCATGATATTCATTATCTTATCACCTTCAGAAATGGATGTAATAGGGGCGCCTGGGTGGCTTAGTCGGTTAAGCGGCCGACTTCAGCTCAGGTCATAATCTCAACATTTGTGAGTTCGAGCCCCGTGTCAGGCTCTGTGCTGACAGCTCAGAGCCTGGAGCCTGCTTCGGATTCTGTGTTTCCTCCTCTCTCTCTGCCCCTCCCATGTTCATGCTCTGTCTCTCTGTCTCTTAATAATAAACAAACGTTAAAAAAAAAAAAAAAAGAAATGGATGTAATAAACTATGAACTTAAAATTTTCACTACTCCTTTGTACTTCCTTTCCATGAGCTAGTTGGTTGCTCTTGATCAGTATTTGTGTAAAAGAAAGCTATAATCTTTCTTAAAAAATCTCATTTCCCATGGGGTGCCTGGGTGGCTCAGTCAGTTAAGTGTCCGACTTAGCTCAGGTCATGATCTCACGGTTCGTGGGTTCAAGCCCTGCATCAGGCCCTGTGCTGACAGCTCAGAGCCTGGAGCCTGCTTCAGATTCTGTGTCTCCCTCTCTCTCCCTCTCCCCCACTCATGCTCTGTCTCTCTCAGGAATAAATAAACATTTAAAAAAAAAATCTCATTTCCCTGATAATGTAGAGTGAAAAGTACCTTTGAGATAGAATAAGACAGGAAATTCTAGTTCCACCTTTGGAAGAGAAAAATTCAGAAATATAATTCCTGGGAAATCTTTTGTATAGGATTCATTCTTTTGGCATTGGGTTAGAGTGCATAATCTTCCTGAATAGCCTTTACAACATCAGCTGGCCATTGGAAACTGAAGGAAGTAGTGTCTGCAGTTTATCTCCATGCTGCTGAGTTAGGAGCCAAGTTATGATTCAGTAAAATTATTTTAAGTTTGTTTCTGCCCTGATGTGTCTTGTTTGCCCCCAAAAGAATGGGCATCCTATTTCTTGTATAATTGCAACTTTGGTATTTGGGCATGTAGATTCTAAAGACATTTATTAAAGCAAAAATTCCAGACTTTTGTCACTTGGATTAGAGTGAAGATACATGTATCATTCTGAAGGGACCCATGTCTTAAAATTTTGCAGGTATTTTGAAGCTGTACAACTGAGCTCTCAGCAGCGCATTCATGTTGACCTTTTCGACTTAGAGAGTGGAGAATATCTTTGCCCACTTTGCAAGTCTCTGTGCAATACTGTGATCCCCATTATTCCTTTGCAACCTCAAAGGATAAACAGGTATGTTCTAATTCATGTTTGGGTTGAATTTTTAAAAGCTATATTTAATCCTTTCATTTGTGCCTGTTTTGATTAGATCGCTAGTTTTCTTTTGTTGTTTGAAGTAATTAATACTTTTTCTTTCCATAAGTTGTATTCTGTCTTTAAAATATGATGAAAAGCTCCAATTTTTGGTTTCTAAAATAACTGGAATGTTCATTAACTCAAATCTGTATGATGTGTGTGTATCTTCTAACAGCCATGAAAACAGTAGAACATGAATCTCTACCTTAGCATTCACAAAAAGGGAAAAGATGCTGAGAAGATTTATCCTTTCAAATAGTACTTTTTACACCATTAGAGTTAATGTTTGAAATTTGGTTTCTCTAAATGTCTTTGTATTATTATTTCTAATTCTGTTTTTTTTTCCTGAAGAGCCATTCGCCATAGTTGTAAAGATGTGGACAAAATGTTAACAATAAAAGTAAAGAAAAACAGTAGATTAATCATATATCTTTGAATAATTTCTAAATTTTTAGACCAAGTTTTTAAACTTTTCTATTCTGACCATCTGTGAATGGAACTCAGTAGCAAATTTACTCATTTTTTATGATAGCTATAGCATATAATTGTATATTTCTGTGTTGTCACTGTTGTACCTAATAACCGTATTCTTCATTGTTGTTCATTTTCTTAAAACTCAGTGAATTTGTAATGATTGACCTAAGTTTTGCTATAGAAAATAATTTCGTTGATAAAAACACTTAACATGTTTCCACAACAAAAGTGTTCAAAGGTGATAGGCTTGGCAATCAGGGTCAATAAGTTAGTTGCTCTATCTCTACTATTCCTTATCATTAGAAAACCTGATCTGGGGGTACCTGGCTGGCTCAGTAGGTTGAGCATCCAACTTTTGATTTTGGCTCAGGTCATGATCTCACAGTTCGTGGGATCGAACCCCACATCTGGGTAGACACTGGCAGCACAGAGCCTGCTTAGGATTCTCTCTCCCTTTCTCTCTGCCCCTCCCCCCACTCATGCTCTGTCTCACTCTGTCTCTCAAGAATAAAATAATAAAAAATTTTAAAAAAGAACGAACACCCTTGAAATAGGAATACCATCAGCATGTTTGAGGCACAGCAGAAAGGCAGCATGCTTGGAATGGAGCAAAGAACAAGATCATAAAAGGGCTTATAAGATTGGAAATTAGAATTTTATTTTTAGTATTAAAAACACGAAATATTTTATGCGTGATGGGAAACCATTGGAGTACTTTGAACAGGGGAGTGATATGATCAGATCTACATTTTAGAAGATCCCCCTGGCTGTTCTGCATTGAATATAGATGATAATGAAGCACTGTTGTGGAAACAGGAAGAACAGTTAATGTATTGAAATAGTTCCAGTGAGGGATAAAGTAACTTGGATTAGGGTAGTAACAATGGAAGTAGAAAAAAGTGCTCAGCTTGGGATATATTTAGAAGGTAAAACCAGCAAGACTAGCTGCTGGCTTCGAATGTGGATTGTGAGAGAATCTGAGAAATCAGTGATGATACCCGGTTTTTTATTTGAGTGACTAGAATGGTGATTCCATTTATTGATATTTGTTACTTCTAGGTGATGGGCCTATGAATGGTATCTTACTCCTTGTACTTTTAAAATTCCCCTCCTACCCAAAACTACATTTTTACTTTACTTATTTATTTTATTGAAATATAGTTGACAATGTTACCATAGTTTCAGGTGTCCAGTATAGTGATTCAGTAACTCTGTACTGTGCTGTGCTCACCACAGGTGTAGCTCCCATCAGTCACATACAACATTATTACAGTACCATTGTCTATATTCCCTATGCTGTACCTCCATGCCCATAACTTATTCATTCCATAACTAAAAACCTGTATCTCCCTCTCTCCTTCACCCCCTTTTGCCCATTCCCACACCCCACCCCCCTTTCTGGCAACCATCAATTTGTTCTTTGTATTTATGGGTCTCTTTCTGCATTATGTGTTCATTTATTTGGTTTTTTAGATTCCATATACAAGTGAAATCACATGGTATTTGTCTTTCTCTGACTTCTTCACTTAGCATAATACCCTCTAGTCCCATCTATATTGTCACAAATGGCAAGATCTCATCCTTTTTTATGGCTGAGTACTATCCCATTGTGTGGGATACTACATCTTTATCCATTCATCTATCAGTGGGCACTTAGGTTGCTTCCATATTGCGGCTGTTGCAAATGATGCTGAAACTACATTTTTAGACGTATGTGCTTCTATAACCTACGTAGTTAATCTGAAGGAGTTTGATGTTTTCATACAGCCAGTTATCCATAGAAAGACTCTACAAGTTCAGCTTTTCAGTTTGACTTTCTGCCAATGGCTTAATAATTTTTAAATACCATTTTTCAGTGAGAATGCAGAGGCTCTTGCTCAACTTTTGACGCTGGCACAATGGATACAGACTGTTCTGGCCAGAATATCAGGTTATAATATGAAACACGCTAAAGGTTTGCTCAAAATTATTTTATATTTTGCTGTTTGAGATTTAAGTGTCAGAGTCTTTAATATTTTTCTGAAGTACTTACTGCTCTAAAATATGGTTTGCAGATATAGATTTGTCGACTATCAGGAACTAAAGGTTTCAAAGCCAAAATTAAGTTTGACTTAAATCACTTAAATAGTTTTCATACTGGCAAGCAATATAGACAGTGATTAATCTGGAGTCACACTGCTTGGAGTTAAATCTTAGATCCATTGCTTACTGTCTCTGTGATCTTGGACAAGTTTTTTAACCTGTTTGTGCCTCAACTTTCTTATTTGCAGGGTGAGAATAATAATAGCACCTATCTCACTGACTTAAGAATTGAGGTATCCTGTGTAAAGTAGAACAATGCATGGTACATAGTAAATACTGTATGAGCATTAGCCATTACTATTACTAATTTTGTTAATATGTTGTCATTAATCTTAATAATAAAAAAACAACATTTTTAAACTTACCTCATTTATATATTCTTTACAATTGAGGGATAAGACTACAAAGTCTAAAGACTCTGAGAAGTAAACAATGGTAGGCAAATGAAGGAGGGAAGTCAAAATTTGAAGAATGGTAGAGGCAATGAGTTTCCTGGGTTTTTTTCCTCCTTTATTACCCAGCTTTGAACTCAGCATAGCCTGAGTCACAGAGCTTTGCAATGGACATGAATAGCAAAAAGTTCAAGAGAGATGCCCTCTTTCTGGCCAGAGGACCAGGAAAAAAAGTCCCTCAGAACTGGAAAGTGTAAAGGGAATTCCTGTTTTGTTTTGTTTTGTTTTTTCCTCTTCTGACCCTCTCCTGATGCCAGCCCCAGTCAGGGAGCTGGAGCTGCAATGCCGTGGTGGCCACATAGATATGTAAAATCCCAAGAGAAAACCAGTCTCTCTGGCTGGAGGAACTGGGAAAAAAAGGGACCTCTGTGTTCCATAGAATGCAGGGTGAATCCTCATTATTTTTTTTCTGTCTTTGCCTCACAGTTTTATCCCAAGGGTAGCCCCAGTCACCTGAATCTACTTGACAACAGAAGGGACTAAAACTGAGAGAAACATGTCATTATGGCCAGAGGAACTGGGGAAAAGGGTCCCTTGGAGCTAGAGAATATGGGGGAAATCCCAGAAAGAAGAGAGCTATGGAAGGGGAATCTCCTATTTTTGAGAACAGCACAGATCCTAGGCTTGCCTCCAAGCTGCACATGTGCAGAACAGGCCCAGAGAAACAGCAACAGGTTTGAGAATGAAACTGCATTAAAACCATCACTTAAGTCCCAGACTAACACCTGAGTAGTACATGGATAGGCAGACCCAAACAGTGTAGCAAAGGCTCGGAGACTAACATTGGAACCACCATACACAGACAGCGGGACAGAAATTGTTGAAATTAATTGTGTTGATTGCCTACTGAAACCAAAAGAAAGGTACATTTTTCCACAGAATTTTAAGAAGAACCAAAACCTCACAATGTAATATTCAAAATATCTAAGGTACAATCCAGAATTACTCAACATACAGAGAACCAGGAGAATCTGACCAATCTCAAGGAAAAAAAAAAAAAAATAAGATGCCAATCTTGAGATGTTTTAACATTGAACTTTTTAGACAAAAAATTTAAAGCACCAATAATTAAACATAAGGTAAAGGTGAACACTTTTGAAATGAATGGAAAAAATACAAGTTCTCAGCAGAAAAAAAGTAGAAACTATTAAAAATAAAGAACCAAATGGAGATGATAGAATTGAAAAAATACTATATGAAATAAAAATTAACTGGATGGGCTCAATAGTGGAATGGAGATGGGAAGGATAAGAGTTAGTGGACTTGAAATCTGATCAGTAGAAATTACCCAGTCTGAAGAATAGACAGAAAGTGCTGAAGAAAAAAGAAAAATAGCTTTAGAGACACATGGACCCAATTTTTTAATCCAATATTTATATCATACAAGTCCTGAAAAGAAAAAAAGATGGTACAAAAAATAGTTGAAGAACTGATGACTGAAAACCTCCAAAATTTGGTGAAACACATAAATTTACAGATTTAAGAAGTTCAGTGAAACTCAAAGATAAACTAAAAGAAAATCACACCCATATAGATAATACCTAAACTGCTGAAAACCAAAGATGAAGGAAAAAAGTCTCAAGAGCAAACAGGAAAAGACAACTCATTTCACATAGGGGAACAACAATTCTAATTTGATAAGGAAATGGAAAATGGAGCCAAAAAGAGGTTGGTATTCACTCAAGGTCTTAGTAATAGGAGCAGAGTTAGGATACCAACCCAGGCAGCTTGGCTGCAGATCCTTGGCTCTTACTCATTATTGTATGCTGCCTTACTAATAGAATACTATGCATCCATTAAAAATGTAAATATAGAGGGACAGTTACTGATGTGGAAAGACATTTATGGTCTGTTGGTGACAAACAAGATACAGAGTACTACTATAGATTTTGTCTTTTTAAAAAGAATCTGTATTTGCAACATTTATATGGAGAACAGAAGAATATCACCTAAATGTTATTTGAGTAGAGAAATTTTGAGCGATAGTTTATTGTCTATTAACATTTTCTAAGTTTTCTAAAATGGTCATATATAATTTTAAACAGCTAGAAAAGTGTGTGTCACACTAAACCCTTGTGATTTTTCATTCTTTTTCCTTTTCATTTATAAGGAGAAAACCCACCAGTTCCAGTCTTAGTTGATCAAGGAATGGGTGATTCCACTTTTGAGTTCCATTCTATCCTGAGTTTTGGAATTCAGCCTTCGTAAGTATCCAAGTAGTTAAGAGTAGTTTGTAAATGGCTGTGAAAATAAGAGTGAAGAACAATCCTTCCTTCCTTCTTGCCTTATTTGCAAAATTGTTTCTTTATCCCATTTTTCTCGTTTCTCCCTGGAGTTTTATTTGTATAATAAAATTAAGTGGTTTGAGGTATTAGAGTAATATGTATTAGAGTGAATCCTGCCTGTAATTAACCATTTTTGACCAACAAAAATGCCATTTCTATATAGTCCAACCTACAATAAGAGCACAATTTAAGAGATTTCAATTAAAGTCATATCTAACTCTGATTTCTGTAAAGTCTCAGGTCAACCCCCACCCCCATTCATTTTCTTGTTTGTAAAATTGAAACAGTAGCTTCTTATCTTACATCATAAGGGTATTGGAAAAATACTTATGTGAAAACACTTTGAAAAATATAATGTATCCAAATCAGGTATTATTATTATTATCATTATTATTTAATAAATATTTTCTGATGTATACTTTTTTAGTTGTGATTCTTGTTTTTATTTTGAATCCTGTTGCTGTTGAAAATACTTGTTACAGGGGCGCTAGGATGGCTCAGTTGGTTAATGTCCGGCTCTTGATTTCATCTCAGGTCATGATCTCATGGTTCATGAGATCTTGCTAACAGTGCAGAGCCCGCTTGGGATTCTCTCTCTCCCTTTCTGTCTGCCCCTCCCCCACTCACACTCATGCGCTCTCACATGCTCACATGCTCATGTGCGCTCTCCCTCTCTCTCTCTCTCCCTCTCTCTCAAAATAAATAAACTTAAAAAAACAAAATACTTGTTACAAAAGGAAGTTCAGGAAATCAGAACTTATCACTCCCAAGTACATGGTGTATTCATTCTCTCTCTGTCTCACACACACCCTGTTAACACTGAAGTTCCTTTTAGTCCCTTTCCACACATTAAAACTTGTTAGGTCAGATCTGTTTGCTTTGAATTTTATTCCTTCTCTCCATTCTGTCCTTAATTTGGACCTGGATTCTTTCTGTGATCCTTTACTACATCTTTTATATGAAGTAAAGTTATATGAGCCATTATCATTTTGTAAGAGATATTTTTCTACCTACAAGAGCTACAGTCCCATTTTTTCTTCAGAGGCTCTAATCTCCAATTTGACAAAGAGCATTTTACTTTGTCAAAAGAGTTAAATTGTTGTTTCAGTACCTAAATTGTTAAATTTTTGTTTCTGTACCTTACTCTGTAGGTAACCCCTTTTATTAAATCACTATATAAAATTTTCTTGTTTTACTTTTAGGATAAAATATTCTAATAGCATCAAGGAAATGGTCATTCTCTTTGCTACAACAATTTACAGAATTGGACTAAAAGTACCTCCTGATGAAACGGATCCTCGAGTCCCCATGATGACCTGGAGCACATGTGCTTTCACTGTCCAGGCAATTGGTAATGCCTATGAGAGACTACTTCGGAGGGTTCATAGAAAAAGAATTAGCATTGATTGACCAAAAATGTTTCCTTTTCCCTGATGTCTTAAAATAGTTTGAATTGTTTGAGGACTATTGGTATCTCAGTAGATTAGTGTAGCCTGATGCCATTTAGTCTGAGAATTTTTGTATTGATCCCTTTTTAACTACAGTATTGGTCATATGCAACATAAGCTCAAAATATTTGAAAGGTATAGCATGAAGCAAGCTATATTCAAAAGCTGGCAGATTTATAACACTAGGAAAATCAAGGGAAAAAAAGGCAAAGGAGCAAGAATCAAGCCAGAAATGTTCAGTAATTTTTGTTTCTTTTACACCTTGAGAGAAAAAAGAAAGGGAAACCAAAGTCACCTAAAACATTATCAGAAAAGGGAAAAGAAGACTGAGGTAGTTGTGAGAGACAGACTAGCAGGCAGGAACTCACCAGGTCATAATGGAAGCCCACTGTCAAATTCTCTGCCAAAATTTAAACTTCTTATAGAAGAATGCAGCAATCAAATCAAAATGTTGTACACCTTAAATTTACACAGTGTAAATTGGGATGGGGGGAAGAAGAGTGTAGTAGTGAAGGATTTCTTAGTTTTTAAAATCAGCATATTTGCTTATTACAGTCATGAGATAGAATACTATCTAAAAAAGAGTAAGAACTGTAATTCTTTTATGTCCTCTTTATCCAAGATGGTTTCAGTCTCCCTTTCCAATATACATTTTTGGTAGTTGCTTCCAATGGAGTCTACCATCTTTTCTTCCTTTACATATATTTTTGTAACAAGACACCATTTCATGATTTGAATTAAGTAGCGCGAAGCCACAAAACTTTCCTGCACACGAGCTTCAGCCTCCTGAACAGATTTTAGGAGTCACATCCAAACCTGTCAGACTTAAATCATGGATAAAAGATTACAGGTTTATTTTTCCTGTGGTTGAATAAAATGAGAAATAGGAAGAATGAGATTTAAACAGAATAGAATCTGAACAAATCGGTAAGAAATGTAAAGCATTCTTTTGGAGTCATGATCTACTACTAAGTCTCTTGACAGTTTCAGTGAAGATATTTTACACTTTACTATCCTTGGCAAGACAAACATTAGGAATCGGGAGTTTAGATAGTTAACATAAAAAAAGGTCACAGTTTTTGTCAGAAAAGTGATGAGAAGTTCACTGGAGGACTTCCAGTGGTTCAGTGGTTCCTATATGGTTCTGTAACCTAGTAATTGGGTTTTATTTTATTAATACAGTATTATACTGTTTTCACTTCAGTGCTTTTTCCATCCCAGAACATAGTGCTGTACTTTATTCCTAGTGCATAAGCATCTGACTTACTTCATTCCCTGTGGGTGTGGCAAGACATACACAGGACATGTTGGCATAGTTAGGAACTACAGTTGAGGAATCAGTATACAGAGTCTTTTGTTACTGTCCATTCAAAGATGGAAAAAGAAAATAGGAAGTAACCCTTCCTAACTCATAGGTGTATCTGCTGCCAAAGATCAATGAAAGTAAGAGTGATTTAGCAATAAATGCCCTAGCCAACAAGGCAAAATGTATCTGAATCCGTGGGTTTTTTTGAATTTTCAATTTTTTTTTCCTGTAATGTAATTATTTTTTAAAAGTATGCATAAGAGCAATAGTTACCTGCATTGCCTTATGTATTTTAAAACAAAATACGTTGTGACTGTACATAAAATTACTTGCTGAAAATTTTTTTGCGTAGAAGAGAGGTTGAAAGGACGAAAAATAAACCAGGCTGCTTTCTTTTTCCCAGGTACTGTCTGTAGAGAGCTGCAGGGACTTTATTATGTGTAGTGACAGTTTGCTTCTATAATATCTTCTCACTCAAAAATTTGGAAATTTTGGTGTAGACTTAAACATGAAACTTTGAAGGGGAAAAGTGCAAATCATCTGGTCAAAAATATAATTAAAGAACATCTGATAGAAACCAAGTAAACAATTGTAGCAATATTCAGGATTTATTATTTTTGTTTTTCTTACTCTTTGAGAAAACCTCTTGGGAGATGAAGGAAAACCTCTGTTTGGAGCACTTCAAAATAGACAGGTATGTATATTCCAGCAAGGTATGTGTAACTCATAGTAGGCTTTTTTGGTATAATCTACAGTTAATTTATTAGTTTTTAAAATCATTTTTTTAATTTACTCCTTTTTCTGTAAAAATTAGCGGAATTCTATTTTTTTTTTCTTTTTTGCAAAGCTACCTCAGTCTCACAGGAGACAAAATGGCCAGCATTGTGCACTTTAGAGAGCTTACTCAATCTCGGTGGTTAAATGTAATTCATAGATTTCAGATGATACTTTGTCCCTTTTTTCTCCCCTTCTCTGCTTATTGCCAAGTCAGAAATTCAGTGTCCCCTACATTTTCCTTCTTCGCTAATTTTGTGCCATCATGTAACATTAAGTACTAATGCTGGCTTAACTCTACATAAATCATCATAGTGAATTCAAGAATAAAACTAAGCCATGGCTCCTTGATGGGCAGATCTTAACACTACAGGACTATACCCATCTCCAGACCTAAGCTCAAGAAATAGCCCCTTGAAAACAGGGTGGGCAACCAAGGATTCTGTAGAGCACCCCTGCTCCTAGCCATTTTCCTCTTATTTTCCCAAGGCACAGGGGACTTTTAATATACAATGTGCTTCCCTACACTTCCTGGCCGCCTGTTTGGAAGGCAGATCTATTCCCTGCATTTAGTGGGGTTTTTCTGGCCATGATTTTAGAATTTTTACAAATTTTTTTGCCCAGGCCTCAGAGTAAATTAATCCAGTAAATTTAAGAAATTGACTCTGGGGAAAATGAGTATCTAAATGAGAATTGAAATAATTATAGCTTTAATATCTCTTGGTCATGGGAAAATCTGTTAAAATTTGATAAGTTCATAAAACTTCCTGAAAGTATTAAAAATATTATAAATATTATACTTTATTTGCAAGAATGTAAAGTTTATAATAAGGCTACAACTAATACTTGCAGACTGGGAATGATTTTTATAGTGAATGACTTAGGTCTGTCATCTGCCCTTTTTCTCTTCCCCTCTCTTACAATCTAGCATAATGGTCTGAAAGCATTAATGCAGTTTGCCATTGCACAGAAGATTACGTGTCCTCAGGTCCTGATACAGAAACATCTGATTCGTCTCCTATCAGGTAGACTCTTCTCTGAATATTATTATATGTCTTTTTCCTTTGCATTTCTGGCAGTGTATATCATTCGGAAACAACACACTGAACTAATTTTGAACACTACTATAGCAGCTTTATAAAAGAAAAAACAAAGACATAGATGCCCGTACAATAACTGTAGTCTTATTTTAAAACTCAGGTATTTTCCAAATGTTTTCAAGTTATGTCCCTTGTTCCCACCTAGAGGCTTTATTGAATCAACATCCACAACCACTAACATATTTTTGTCCTCATCTGGTAAGAAAAGGGAGCAATGACATGGAAAGATCATTTAACAATAGGTTTAATTTTGCTGGTTCAAGGGGATGTTCTTCATCCTCGTTTTACTTACACTGCTTTGCATGCTCTCTCTGCTCCCCTCCAAATTGTTCACATATTTAATGTGTCACAAAACACTTAGAAATGTATAGTTAGGAAAAAAGTATTAAGGAACATTGTATAAAAGTAATTTTTCTTATTCATGGAGCAAATATTTATTGAACAACCTCTATTTCACTTATGCTCTTTACCTTTTCTTCCTGGATCTTCTCTTTTAACACTTAAATTATATCCAAGGCTTTCTAGGAAGTTTTTCTCAGTGTAGTTTATTTTTAATTATGGTCCCCATTCATAAAAGTGTGATACGCCGTTTTACCAGTTTCTGTATTTTATATCCCTGTTATATTTTTGTTTTAGGTGTTTTGCATTATATTTATAACCACATTGCTATCTTAATGAATTGCACTGTTGTTTGGTATTTTTTAGTTGTTCTTCCTAACCTAAAATCAGAAGATACACCTTGCCTTCTTTCTATAGACCTATTTCATGTTTTGGTAAGTATTCAATAACATTTCTTAAAGTCTCTCAAGTTTATAATTTCATGTGTTTTCCTCATTCAAGTTCATGTTCTTTATTCAAGATTATAAATTATTGGTGTTCAGATTATGAAATTTAGTCTCTTCTCCATTCTGTTTAAAATAGAGATTTGAGGGGCGCCTGGGTGGCGCAGTCGGTTAAGCGTCCGACTTCAGCCAGGTCACGATCTCGCGGTCCGGGAGTTCGAGCCCCGCGTCGGGCTCTGGGCTGATGGCTCAGAGCCTGGAGCCTCTTTCCGATTCTGTGTCTCCCTCTCTCTCTGCCCCTCCCCCGTTCATGCTCTGTCTCTCTCTGTCCCAAAAATAAATAAACGTTGAAAAAAAAAATTTTTTAAAAAAAAATAGAGATTTGAATGAGACCATCAAAACCACTTTTTTTTTTTTAATGTTTATTTATTTTTGAGAGAGAGAGCACGAGCAGGGGAGGGACAGAGAGAGACACACACATAATCCACAGCAGGCTCCAGGCTCTGAACTGTCAGCACAGAGCACGATGCAAGGCTCAAACTCACGATCTGTGAGATTATGATCTGGGCCCAAGTCAAACGCTTAACCGACTGAGCCACCCAGGCACCCCTCAAAATCACTTTACAAGTGAAAGCACATTTACTCTTTATTTTGTAGTTCTTGTCCTAGTTGATTATATTGAGTTGGTGTCTGTCCAAGCAGACTTTTTAAAATATATATTGTGCTTTCTTCCTCCCCACTTTTCTTAACTTGTTTACATTATAAGCAGTAAATGACAGTATGAGCTGTCTTAAATTAAAATCATTGATCATTTGGTGATGGGTACCAGGCCATTGACATATCTGGGCTTCTCCCAAACACCTATGGATAGGTGGCAACTGTTTTATGAGTTTCTTGCAGAGCTTTTCCAGCCCTACTATGATTCCATTCCTTCAAAATGAGTCCCCTAGAGAGATCGTTGGTGCGGTTGGGAGTATGGAATCTATGGATACAAGATTAGTCAGTGTCCCCCATACCTCATTGTTCAGGATTATGCCCAGTGGTTGTCACTCCCATCTTTTGGAACCTTTTGGGGAAATTTTGGAAGGAATGCTGGTAAATAGGCTCTATACCCTGAGATTCTAATTTGATTGGACTAGTCTGTGTATCGGTGTTCTTTTAAGAGCTCCCCATGTTATTGTAATATTGAATCTTCTCAACCACAGGATTGAGACCACTGCCTAGAAAAAGAAGTTTCAGCAAAGGGATAACCTATTAGGTGATGACTTTTGTTCTCCATTTATGGTACACTATATTCTAAGATATTCTATTGAATAATTAGGGAAAATGTTGTGGCTAGTTACAAAAAGAAACCCACACAGGGGCGCCTGGCTGGCTCAGTCGGTAGAGCATGTAACTCTTGATCTCAGGGTCATGAGTTCAAGCCCCACATTGGGTGCAGAGATTCCTTAAAAATAAAATATATAAAAAACAAGAACAAAAAAAACCCACACACGAGCACAGAGCATCTGATGCTCTGTACTTTGAGTTATGAGATTAGCTTGCACTGGTCTTTGTCGTCACTCATGTTGATATCTGTTTTGTCTTATAGGTTGGTGCTGTGTTAGCATTTCCATCCTTGTATTGGGATGACACTGTTGATCTGCAGCCTTCATCAATTAGTTCCTCGTATAACCACCTTTATCTCTTCCATTTGATCACCATGGCACACATGCTTCAGATCCTTCTTACCATAGACACAGGTAAAGCTCACATCAGTTAACTATAAAATAAGTAACATTTGCCCATGGTTTATTGGCAAAATTAATTATGCATGCAATTAGTCATATCACATATTTCAAAGTTCTATGTTATTTCTCTTGTTGAACGATCATTTATTTGTTTATTTATGGATGTTGTGGTTTTTTATTTTTTTTAATTTACATCCAAATTCGTTAGCATATAGTGCAACAATGATTTCAGGAGTAGGTTCCTTAGTGCCCCTTACCCATCTAGCCCATCCCCCCTCCAACAACCTCTCCAGTAACCCTCAGTTTGTTCTCCATAATTAATTATGAGTCTCTTCTGTTTTGTCCCCCTCCCTGTTTTTAATATCATTTTTGTTTCCCTTCCCGTATGTTCATGTGTTTTGTCTCTTAAAGTCCTCATATGAGTGAAGTCATATGATTATTGTCTTTCTCTGACTGACTAATTTCACTTAGCATAATACCTCCAGTTCCATCCACGTAGTTGCAAATGGCAAGATGTCATTCTTTTTGATTGCCAAGTAATACTCCATTGTATATATATATATATATATATATATATATATATATATATATATATACGACATCTTCTTATCCATTCATCCATCGATGGACATTTGGGCTCTTTCTGTACTTTGGCTATTGTTGATAGTGCTGCTCTAAACATTGGGGTGCATGTGTCCTTTTGAAACAGCACATCTGTATCCCTTGGATAAGTACCTAGTAGTGCATTTGCTGGGTCGTAGGGTAGTTCTATTTTTAATTTTTTGAGGAACCTCCATACTGTTCTCCAGAGTGGCTGCACCAGCTTGCATTCCCACCAACAATGCAAAAGAGATCCTCTTTCTCTGCATCCTCGCTAACATCTGTTGTTGCCTGATTTTCTCATATGATTTTCTTAATAATTGTTCTTTTCTCTAACTTACTTTATTGTAAGAATACAGTATATAACACACAAAATATATAACATGTAACATACATATATAATGTTATACAAAATACGTGTTGGGGCGTCTGGGTGGCTCAGTTGGTTAAGTGTTCGACTTCAGCTCAGGTCATGATCTCATGGTTCGTGAGTTTGAGCCCTGCATCGGGCTCTGTGCTGACAGCTCAGAGCCTGGAGCCTGCTTCAGATTCTCTGTCTCCCTCTCTGCCCCACCCTCACTTGTGCTCTCTCAAAAATGAATAAACTTAAAAAAAAATTTTTTTTTAAATGCATGTTAAGTGACTCAGTATCTTATCAGTAAGGCTTTCAGTCAACAGTAGCCTGTTAGTTACTGGGGAGTCAAAATGTATAGGTAGATTTTTGGCTATGCAGGATGTTGGCACCCTTAACCCCCATGTTGTCCAAGGGTCAACTGTATATGACATTCTGGAAAAGGCAACGCTATGGAGACAGTATATCAGTGATTACCAGAGGTTGGGGGGTGGGGGGGAGGGTGGGGAAAGAGTGGTGAGTTTGGAGAGCACAGAGGATTTTGAGGGCAGTGAAACTACTCTGTATGATACTGTAACAGTGGCTACATTTCGTTTGTGAAGACCTACAGAATGTACAATACCAGGATGAACCCTAATGTAAACTGTGGACTTTGGATGATAATGATGTGTCAGTATAGGTTCATTGATTGTAACAAATGTACCACTCTAGTGCAAGCTGTTGATAGTAGGGCAGGTATCTGGAAACTCAGTGTTTTCCTCTCAATTTTGTAATGAACCTAAAACTGCTTTAAGAAATAAAGTTTCATTTTTAAAAATCTTGTTACATGGGTGTGTGCATTTGTCAAAACTCATCAAATAGTACATTTATTGTTTGTGTATTTCACTGCATGTAAAATTCACTTCAGTCGTGCAAATATTAAACATATTTAAATTGGAAATATCAATATGAATTCATGATATATTTTCCTTTTTTTAAAAAAAGTGTGTTTTTCCTAAAGAGATCTTAACTGAAAGGAGAAGAACTAGCAATATCCAACCAAAGTAAGAGACACAGGGTAATTTTAATTGTCTTTCAGATGAATTAATGTATATATATTTTTTAAGTATTTTTAAAACAAGAGAGCACTATTCAAATAGGATGTAACCATCCATCACATTGAACTACAATGTTGGCATTTTTATACCCATTTTAATATGATAAAACTGAAGTTCAGAGAACTTAAGTGTCTTATCCAGAGCTTTAACCTAAGTGAGTGAGTTAGCAATTGGTGGAAAGGTTTAGGATGGTCCTCCTTAAGGATAGATTAATGAAGGAAATTACCTTACGAGGTTCTTCGTAATGTGTTGCTTGAGAGTAAAGGCAGGACAGCAACCTACTTCCTTTTCTAGAAGCTGAATTTCTACCTGTTAGCTAAGACTCCTAGGAATGCAAAGCAGATAGATGACCACTAATTTGTTTACCTGGTCATATTACAATGAGATAAGCATTTATTAAACATCCATGTGATTCTGCCCTATTTGTTTCTTCATCTAATATACTGATAAAGTTTACCTAAGAGGTTTTTTTTTTTAATGTTTATTTTTGAGAGAGAGAGAGCGAGTGAGTACGTGCACGCAAGCGGAGGAGGGGCAGAGAGAGGGAGACACAGAATCTGAGGCAAGCTCCAGGCTCTGAGCTATCAGTACAGAGCCCGACACAGGGCTCAAACTCACGAACCATGAGATCATGTCCTAAGCTGAAGTTGGACCCTTAACTGACTGAGTCACCCAGGCACCCCTTACCCAACAGTTTTAATATTTAGAATCAACTATTTAGATTGAGAAAAAGGAAAAGAGCCTTAGTTGAGTTGACATTGTTTATTATCCTGACACCATGATATTGAGGTGTAATTAATATATTGAATAGCAAACTCATAGATTTATCTTTCAGAATTTCTTTTTCAGACCTCCCCCTTGCTCAGGTTCAAGAAGAGAGTGAAGAGGCTCGTTCTGCATCTTCTTTCTTGGCAGAAGTTTCTCAATATACAAATGGGTGAGTAGCAGTTCATTAATTCAACCTATTTCAGTATTGTTTTAATAATTCCACCTCTTTGTTCAGTTGTTTGGCACAATAACTTTTTAACCATTTTAATTCCAGTTTTTTAAAAATCAGTTAAGAGCTTTTGGAATTACAGCTACCCATTTGTTTGTTTCTGAGACTGAAACAAGTTTTGATACATCTGTACTCTTATAAACTGTTCTTTACTCTTATTATAAAGAACAGTTTTGATACATCTTTACTTTTATAAAACTGTTCTGGGAACATAGGCCAAAGATAATAAAATTTTAACAAATGGCAGCATTTAGAATTTAAATAAATGTACAAAATAGAAAATAGGTCATCCATTTAAAGCAATCTATACAGTTGATACGCTTAACTAACTAGAGATTTTTTTTATGGCTTTTATGTAACATGTGAAATATATTGGCGATGCAAAGGCTAAAATCAAAAGTATAATAAGAGTGCCCCACTGAGCTCTACATGCTGCCAAACTCTCCCCTCTTTGCTTTCATCTTCTTCATCAATTTTTAGTTAGGTTTTCTGTTTTGTTTTGTTTTTCAGTTAGGTACTGAAGAGAGAGAGGAAGAGGGAGGGGGGGAGGGAGAGAGAGAGAGAGAGAGAGTGTGTGTGTGTGTGTGTGTGTGTGTGTGTGTGTGTGTGTTACTATATTTTTTAGAGCTGTTTTATTAGGCTTACAGAAAATTTAAACAGAAAGTACATAGTGTTCCTGTATACTCCCTCCCCTCACCAGTTTCTCCTGTAATTAACATCCAGCCTTCAGTGTGGTAGATTTGTTAAAGATGATAAAACAGTATCAATACATTGTTGTTAACTAAAGTCCATAGTTTACATTAGGGTTCACTCTTTGTGTTGTAACATTGCAAGTAAGATATAGAGTACTTTTCACTGCTCTATGAATCACCAACTTTAATACAGAAATCAAGAAAGTATTAATTTTTTTAGCTAACTTAACTGCTTTGGTTAGCTATTGATAAATATATCTGATTCACATTTCATCATAAGGGTTAGGATAAAGAAGAAAATAGTTATTTGCTTTAAAAATTTACATGGTAGGGGCATTCACTTTCATATGCCCCATCTCTGTAAAAAGCTTTCATACCTTAATTTCTTATACTCTAATAAACCTTTGCCTGCCCCTCATTTAAAAATTAATTAATGATTATTAATATTAATAATAATTACATATTGCTAATCATAATATAAATAATTGATTTATTTTTTTTTAATTTTTTTTTCAATGTTTTTTATTTATTTTTGGGACAGAGAGAGACAGAGCATGAATGGGGAAGGGGCAGAGAGAGAGGGAGACACAGAATCG
Organism: Prionailurus viverrinus; assembly: GCF_022837055.1. Classification (NCBI taxonomy): domain Eukaryota; kingdom Metazoa; phylum Chordata; class Mammalia; order Carnivora; family Felidae; genus Prionailurus; species Prionailurus viverrinus. Next base: position 55,780,863 of record NC_062566.1, read on the forward strand.
GAAACAGGCTCCAGGCTCTGAGCCATCATCCCAGAGCCCGACACCGGGCTCGAACTCACAGACCGCGAGATCGTGACCTGGCTGAAGTCGGACGCTTAACCGACTGCGCCACCCAGGCGCCCCATAATTGATTTATTTTTTAATTAAATAAATAAAAACCTGCATGGTAAAAGATACAAGATTTGTGGTTTTATTTAGGAAACTTTCAGAAGATTTAAATATAGAAGCTATTGCCAGTTAAATATTATGTTTTAAATGTTTAAAAATTAAATGGATAAAAAATTATTTAAATACTTAGCTATGTTTTTAAATGAGGATGTGTTTAAAGTTTGGGGGTTTAGTCTGATCAGTATTCTGTTCTGTTCTGGAATTATTGCCTCCTAGCTGCATTGGGTGTGGTATTCCTGGCTGGTATCTGTGGGTCTCATTGAAGAATGGTATCACCCCTTACCTTCGCTGTGCTGCCTTGTTTTTCCACTATTTACTTGGAGTAACTCCACCTGATGAACTGCTGACAAGTAAGTAGGAAAGTGAAGTCTCAGAATAGGATATAATAGATATTTTTTCTTACCTTCAACCTCAAAAATACAAGGTGAGGGCAAAACTACTTTTCTGTTCTCTGCCTCTTTCATCAATGTTCACTATCAACATGTGTGCCCCTGCTGTGGTATGGGCTAAAGGTGAGACCAAAAATGAGATTAGCTTCATAATATGCAAGACCTACTCCGGACTCCTATCTATGTATAGTTGATGTACTTGAGCTTATAAAATGTCTGCACACAGAACATAACTATTAGGATATGCAAAAAATTAGGAACATTGGTTGCATTTAGGGAAGAGAACAATTTGGTTAAGTAGGAGGAAAATGTTATTTTATACTCCTCATTTGACTTTTGAACATATGACTACTACAAAAGAAGTAAAATGCTGATAGGAAAGGCCTGTTGTAACAAAGTGAGGATATGTATGTTTGAGTACCAGTCATTTCCTTTCTTCTTTACTTGCCTTAAATCTAGATCAAAATAGACAAGGCTTCCTTGTTCTTTTGTATGGGTAAAAATCAGAACATTTGTATATTTTGGAAGCATCACCAAAATTGTTTAGAGATTCTTGCTTTTGTCCTTTGGGATTAAGCTGAACAGGTCAGCTTTATTGGCTTTCAGCTTCTGTATCTTGAACTCAGTTCAGCAGGGTTTATTTGATCTAGTTTGTTGTGATTCTATACACAGGCATACCTTGTCATATTGCGCATTGCCTTATTGCACTTTGCAGATACTGCATTTTTTACAAATTGAAGGTTTGTGGCAACCCTGCGTCAAGGAAGTCTGCCAGTGCCATTTTTCCCACAGCATTTGCTCACTTCATGTTTGTGTCACATTTTGATTATTCTTGCAATATTTCAAACTTTTTCATTATTATTATATTTGTTAGGGTGATCTTTGATGATTGATTATGACTGGCTGAAAGGCCAGAGGATGGTTCGCAGTTTTTAGCAATAAAATATTTTTTAATTAAGGTATGTACATTTTTGTTTTAGGCATAATTCTGTTGCACACTAAATAGACTACAAATAGTAGAAGCGTAACTTTAATAATCACTGGGAAGCCAAAAATTCACTTGACTTGCTTCATTGCAATACTCACTTTATTGTGGTGGTCTAGAACTGAACTGGTATGCCTGTAAATGGGGTGCTACTTCCCACGTAGTTGTTTTTTTGCGTTAAAAAAAATCATGTATTAATTTATCTAGATGGTGCTGTAATACCAGGTAAGAATAATGTGCTTACTAAATGTATTGTTATTCTCTTGCAGATCCTGCAGAAGGAGAATACAGTGCACTCTGTAGCTATCTATCTTTACCCACAAATTTGTTCCTGCTTTTCCAGGAATATTGGGATACTGTAAGACCCCTCCTCCAGAGGTACTATGAGGGCAAAATGTGACTGTTGGGTTATTATACTGTTGTGTTCCTAATTCACACACTCAAGGAATTGGAGACAAGTCCAGCAGCCATGGGCAGCTGGAATTTCCACTTGTCCCACCATAATTACCGTTCCTTGTGCTACTCTTCCCTAAAGCTGCCGTTTCCTATAAATCATCAGGCAGCCTGGGCAGCAAGGGGAGGTGGTCATTGTTGTCAGCAGCCACATACTCACAACTAAATATCAAAAGAAACAAAATTGGGGCTCTGTCTAAAACAGTAGCATATCTCACATGGTAGCGCACATATCAGGAGGGTGCCTGGGGGGGAATAAAAAAGTCATTTGGTGAATCAAAATGTATCAGTTAAATTTCCCTGAGAGAGGTGGGTCTTTTTTTGAGAAAAACTTTCTTTCTACCTCATCATTTCTGGCCCTCCTGATCACTGTCTACCCTCCTAACCTCTAGTGTCCTTCCCTATCTTTGCTTCCACAATTTCCATCTTTTTTTTTTTTTTTTGAGATATAATTGACATGTAGCATTGTTTTAATAATTAATTCTCACTGTTACTCTTACTTTATTTCCTCCATTACAGATTCTGACACCCAGTGTTTGGGGTGTTTGGGGAGGATGTTTTGGCCACATATCCAACAGGCAGTTCTCTGACACTGGCTGGGTATCCTACAATTCACCTCAATCCTACACTGTCTACCTGGAGATAGCATCAGATCCCACAGGTTAAGGGCTCATTGCTATAGACTGGCATGCCTACATACAAACACATCTCAGACAGCTTCTACTAGCAAGTCCAAGGTTGTCACCTGTGCTCCTGACCCAATGGCTATAGAACAGAGGCTCCACTGACCCCTCCTTGGGTTCAGTTAATTTGCTAGAGCAGCTCACAGAACTCAGAGAAACATTTTACTTACTAGATCACCAGTTTACTCAGGAACAGCCAGGTGGAAGAGATGCACAGGGAAAGGGAGCCAAGATTGCATACTCCCTAAACACACCACCCTCCCCAAATCACCACGTGTTCACCAATGTGGAAGTTCTCCAAATCCTGTCCTGTTGGTGATTTTGGAGGCTATATTACATAGGCATGGTTGATTAAATCAGTGGCCATTAGTGACTGATTCAACCTCCAGTCCCTCTTTCCTCCATGGTGGTTGAAGTAGCAGAGCTGAAAGTTCCAGTCTTCTGTCGCATGTTTGGTTCTCCCAGTACCCAGCCCCCATCCCTAGGAGGGATCCTAAAACACACCTTTGTTGCTGTCATCACTTAGGAAATTCCCTGTGCTGGGAACTGGGTTGAAGACTAAATATACATACTTATTATTATAAATCACATGATCACACCCATGATTTCCTTTATTTTTTCAATTTTCTGCCTTTACCTTTCTCCTTTTTCTTTCATTAGTGTTTCTTTCTCCGTGTCCATGTCAGGATTTGTGTGAATGTCTGCTTGTCTCCTGCCACATTTTCTGTGTTCTCATCTCTTCTGTTAGGTTCTTTTTTGTGTATCTTCATTTCTTATGAGGGGTTCTAATCTCCAGTGTGATTAAAAATGAATTAAAACAGATCTTTAAAAATCAGCATCATGCTTTGTGTTAAGTACCATCACAGTAGGTTATACTGACTTTACTTGTATGTTGTTGGAGTCAATACATTTTAAACTTACTCTTCTAGGTTAATGACAAAAATTCAAACTTTGTAACAGAATGTTCTTGCACTTTGTACCATTCCTGCAGAGCCTCCCCTTATCCTCTACTCTGAAGTACAGGGGACTGAGACTTGCAAGCCGTATTGCCTAGTCTTTCTTGTCAGTTGGCGTCTGCCTGTATTCAGCCTGGGGGAGGCAGTAATAGGGTATTGGAAGCGAGGAGGAAGAGAGAAGCCTGAGTGTTCAGGCCACCTCTCTCTGCTTTGTGTGGTATCTCTGGCCAGTGACTGTAGCTCTTCTCTGGCTCTAGTTCCCATCAGCCAAGTCTCTGGTGGTTCCAGTATCCATCAGTGACCCTAGCCCCTCGTTTCTAGTAATGCCACAATTTCCTTTCGTTCCTCCATCCTGGGAGAGGCGGTGGCTTCCTGTTACTGGCTAATCTTTGGGTCACCTTGTGTTTTTATCTCCTGGTTGGCTTTGCAGCCCTTCTGTCATCTTTATTACCAATCCCTGGTATTAAATTCCCTCTTCAGAATGGTTTCTGTTTTTCTAGTAAGACCTTGATTGATAAGCCCTTAAAAAAAGAAATCAATAACAGAAAGGGGACAAAATAAATAGGCAGACACAAAAACAAAGAGAAGGAAAGCAAAGGAGCAAGATTGTAGAAGTCTAGTGGAGGGAACATGGAAAGAAGGGACAGATTTGGAGAGGGTGGCTCACTCATGAACACTGTGCTGAAGTTGTGATGACCTGTTTGCTTTTCTCTTGGCTCTCCGTATAGGTGGTGTGCAGATCCTGCCTTACTAAACTGTTTGAAGCAGAAAAGCACCATAGTCAGGTTAGTTTTACTTCTTAGTCCTTTCCTACAGGTTGTGTATCCAAAAATAGTTGGTTTGCTGAATATGATTTCTAGTCTGTCTTCTTCATTCTTACTCAGTACATTGTTTCCTGCGTTTCTCTTAGGTCTTTGCCAGAATTCAGATTCTTCCTGCAATTGATTTTTTTCTTGGAGGGACTGTCCTTTCCCTCTTAAATTGTTTAACTCCACCAGCTCCTCTTTCTTAAGCGTGTACATGCATATTAAAAGGCACAGGAGGAGATGGCATCTTGGAGCTGCTGGTATATTACAATCAGAGGGTAGTGACAGTATTCCTGTACAACATTTTTTTCCTTTTGAGAATAGAGTAAGATATAAACAGAACTATTCCCTTTACCCCTTCCCTTCCTATCTTTATACTTAGAGACTACCCAACAAAATTTTCTTCAGCCCTCCTGTGTCCTTTAAGTTATGGCTCAGTCATAATCTACCTCTTCCTCAAGGACCAATTCAAATCTGACCTCATCCCACAAGTCTCTCCTAATACACCCTCTCATATGTGTGTGTGCATGCGTACCTGCCAGCACCATAAAGCACTCAACAGTAAGTTCAATAAGGCCAGATTGCATGCTTGTTTTCTTTGTATCCCACCAGGGCCTGCTTTATGTTATATGTGTCTAATTTTTATTCAAATTGAATTGCTTCAGTAAACAAGCAGAGTAATTGACCCCTAGCCTTAAATGCTAACATCAGTAGTACCATTTTTCCATGGCCAAAGCAAACATTGTGACACAAAGTGCATATGCCACCTTCTATTCTCATCTTTTCTCACTCTTTCAAATTCTTTAGCCTTCACTGTAAATGTGCATATGCTGCCTACCCCTTAACCCCACTTTAGTGGTTTAGAGATTATAGAGCAGCTTTTATAACTTAGATAGAGTAGTATTCACATCACCAAGAAAAGAAAGAGTAGAGAGAAAAGTTTAAAAGATGAGTACATATTTTAGGACTGTTAATCTCACACAATTTTTCCTTTATTTCAGTTCATTATGTGCCTTTTATTTATTTTATTTAAAAAATTTTTTTAACATTTATTCATTTTTGAGAGACAGAGACAGAGTATGAGCGGGGAATGGGCAGAGAAAGAGGGAGACACAGAATCTGAAGCAGACTCCAGGCTCTGAGCTGTCAGCACAGAGCCCGACGTGGGGCTTGAACTCACGAACTGCAAGATCATGACCTGAGCCAAAGTCCGACGCTCAACTGACTGAGCCACCCAGGCGCACCTCATGTGCCTTTTAGACACCTACTATTTCCCCAGCATGGTTCTAAAATACTTTGGGAGAATTAAAAGACCTAACACATACAGCTTTTTGGTCATGGGTAATTTATAATCAAATTATGTACATAAACTAAAAACATAAAGTGTAATAGTATATGGAATGTACTGTTAATGCTATAGAAATTTAAACAGTAGAAGATTTTTAATGATGCCAGGTTACTCTTGGAGAAGATAATTTTAAGCTGAACATAGAAGGAATTACAGAATTTAAGTCGATTGTGGTTTGAGGATAGAATGTCCATGTTATTCAGATATTCTTCTTCATGGCATTCATGCAAGGCTTTTATCATGTCTGTATTATATTGTAAGAATGAATAACATTTACAGACATGTATCAAGTACTAAGTACATTATGTTCCACTTCAGTATCTTATTGAGTCCTTAACAGCTCTATGAGTTTCCTTGATTCTATTATTTATATTTGACATTTCTTAAATCAGCATGAGTCTTTTATATTTCTTCCCCCCACCTCAAAAATGTATTATTAAGTTGATAGTGTGCCTTATGACTGAGAAAGTATAATATATTCATCCTCTAGTTTACAGACCATGAAATACAGGCTTGGGTTCAGTGACTTGTTAGATACTAGAGAATTTAGGATTTGTAGCTGCGTCTGATTACAAAGCCTGTGTACCCTTAACAACTTTTTTATATTACCTTCCTAGCCATTATGGAAATCTAGCTAGAACAATTTAGTCTTCAGGAATAGTGGAGGTTGAGTTTGTAAAGGAAACCAGCTGATGAAAGATTTGGAATTCTAGGCTCAGATGCTTGGATTTAATGTTGTCAACAGGGGGAATTACTATGGGGTGCAAGTATGGGTTCTTTTGTTATTTTTAAGACATTCTTCCTTCTGTTACTTAGTTGGGTTTTGACATGGGTTTATTTACTCTTAAGTAAAATGGTCTTTTAAATTATATTTCTAGATACCCTAGAAAAAGAAATAGTTTGATAGAGCTACCTGATGACTATAGCTGCCTCCTAAATCAAGCTTCTCATTTCAGGTAAGAGGAAATATTTTTTTAAAAAATTTTAAGCCTGTAATTGGTATGCACCACCACTAGCTAACTTTTTAAAAATTGACCACTTAGCATCTTTTATAACAGTGATTGCTGATTTCTTTTTTATTATTGAGGTGAGATCCACAAAACATACAGTTAATGACGACAAAGTATACAATTCAATACAATTTAGTGTCTGCACAATGTTGTGCAACCACCACCTCTCTCTAGTTTGAAAACTTTTTCATCATCCCGGAGAAACACCTTGTATCCACTAAGTAATCACACCCCATTTCCCTCTTTCCCAGTCCCCTGGTAATCAATAATCTGCTTTCTGTCTCTATGAATTTGCCTACTCTCTATATATCATATAAAAGGTATCATATATGATTTTTTGTGTCTTGCTTCTTTCACATAGTATAGTTTTTGAAGTCCATCCAAGTTGTAGCATGTATTCGGCCCTTTATTGGCTAAATAATATTCTACTGTAGGGGTGCCTGGCTGGCTTAGTCGGTGGAATTTGAGCCCCCTGTTAGGTATAGCTATTACTTAAAAATAAAATCTTAAATATTCCATTGTATGCATATACAGAGTTTGTTTATCCATTTATCCATTGATGAGCACTTAGGTTGTTTCTCTCTTTTGATTATTATGAATAATGCTACCGTAAACATTCATGTACAAGTTTCTATGTGGGCATATATTTTCATTTTTCTTATATATATTCCTAGGAGTAGAATTATTGCATCATTATGGTAATTCTATGTTTAACTCTTTGAGTTGCCAGTAAGCAGTTTTCCATAAATGGCTGTCCCATTTTACATTTCCATCAGCAGTGTAAGTTTTGAGAGAGAGAGAGCACATGAGGGGCAGAGAGGGAGAGAGAGAGACTATCAAGCAGGCTCTGCTCTGTCAGTGCACAGCTCAACATGGGGCGTAAACTCATGAACCATGAGATCATGACCTGAGCTGAAATCAAGTTGGATGCTTAACCAACTGAGCCACCCAGGTGCCCTAATACACATTTTCTGAATGACCACTGATGTTGAACATCTTTTTATGTGCTTTTTGGACATTTGTGTATGTTCTTTGGAGAAATGCCTGTTCAAGCCCTTTGCCCATCTTGTAATTGGACTGTCTGTTTTGTTGTTGAGTTGTAAGATTTCTTTATACTGAAGGGGAAGGAGACTCTTCCTTTCTTCCCTCTCTGTTCCTCCCTCTCTGTTCTTCCCTCTAGTCAAATAATTAAATTGACATAAGACAGAATAATATGAGAGGGATGCCTGGGCAGCTCAGTTGGTTAAGCGTTTGACTTCAGCTCGAGTCACAATCTCAGTTTATGAGTTTGAACCCTGCATCAGGCTCCATGCTGACAGTGTGGAGCCTGCTTGGGATTCTCTCTCTCAGATTAATAGGAGAAAAACCAATTTAATTTCATGTATATGGGAGATCACAGAGATACGTGACTCAAAGAAGAAACTAGGTTTATACTTTATAGTTAAAGAAATAATTATTTGTGAAGATTTGACAAAACAAAGGAGTTTACACTTAGAGTACCAAATTAATGAAGAAGTAAGAGAGTTTATATATGCAGCCTTCTTGACTTTGATTTCCCTAACTTTGGCAGTAAGGGTATTTTCTATCCTTCTGGTATAGGGAGGATACCTTCACATGGGAGATTTATTTCCTGCTTTCAGGAGAACGAAAGAGGTGTCAGAGTGTCCTTTTTGCACCTGCTGTTTCTTAAGTCACTTTAATTCAAAATAATCATTATGCCAAAGCAGCATACTTTGGGGTGGCCTATTCTGTTCTCTTTCAGTCTATTCTTCATAGTTTTATAGTTTAGCTCTGTATTTAAGCTGTGGATCTGTTTTGAGTTAATTTTTGGAATAAAGCAGGAAGTCCGGCTTCATTCTTTTTTTTTTTTTTTTTTTTTTCATGTGGTTTCCACTTACCACAGCACCATTTTTTAAGAGACTATTTTTCCCTTATTGGATAGTCTTGGCACCCACGTTGAAAATCAGTTGGTCAGTGATGTTTGGGTTTCTTTCTAAATCCTAAAGTCTGTTCCATTGGTCTCTATGTCTGTCAATCCTTATACTAGTACCACACTTTTAAGTTACTATAGCTTTGTAAAAGAAGTTTTAAAATTGTTACATGTGAGCCTTCCAACTTTATTTTTCTTTTTCAGTGTTGTTTTAATTATTTGGGGCCCCTTGCAGTTACATACAAACATGAGGATTGGCTTTTCCATTTCTGCAAAAAGGCAGTTAGAATTTTAATAGAGATTAAATTAATCCTATAGATTACTTTGGGGAGTATTGCCATCTTAATAACATTAAGTACTCCAGTCCATGAACATGGATACCTTCCCATATTTAGACCTTCTTTAATTTCTTTCTGCAGTATTTTGTAGTTTCCAGTGTACAAGTCTTGCCCTCTTTGGTTAAATTTATTCCTGGATATTTTAGTATTTTGGATGCTATTGTGAATGAAATTATTTATCTTTTTTTTTTAAGTTTATTTATTTATTTTGAGAGAGAGACCATGCAAGTGGGGGAGTGGCAGAGGGACAGGAAGACAGAGAATCCCAAGCAGACTCCGCACTGTCAGCATGGGGCCCAACGTGGGGCTCAAACTCATGAAACCGTGAGATCATGACGTGAGCCAAAACCAAGAGTCAGACACTTAACCAACAGAGCCACCCAGGCACCCCTGCAATTATTTTTCTTAATTTCCTTTTTGGATTGTTCCATTGCTGGTGTATTGAAACACAGTTGATTTTTGTGTGTACCCTACAACTTACCTGGGTATCCATAGGGATTACAGTTAACATCCTAAATTTATTTTTTTTTTAACATTCTAAATTTAGTTTGACTTGACAACATCATAGTTTCAGCTGCATAATTAACTGTTCCTTTCTAATTTTTTCTCCCTTCTTTATGTCGTTGAGGTCACAGATTACATTTTTATGCGTTCTGTGCATGTTAATGTAGATTTATAATGATGGTTTGTTCATTTGTCTTTTAAATAATATAGTAAACAAAAAAAGAGGAGTCATTTTTCCAAAGTTATAATAATACTAGCTTTTATACTTACATGTGTAGTTAGTTTTACCAGTTATCTATATTTTTTTTATATGGCTGCAAGTTGCCACTGGTGTTTTTCTGTTTTGGCTTGAAGGACTCCCTTTATTACTTCTTGTAAGACAAGCCTAGCAGCGATGAACTTCCTTAGCATTTGTTGGTCTGGGAATGTCTTCATTTCTCCTTTGTTTTTAAAAGATAGTTTTGGCAGATGTAGAATTCTTAGTTGACAGCTTTTTTTCTTTGAGGACATTACATGTATCCTACTGCCTTCTAGCCTCCATGGTTTCAGCTGTTAATTTTATTGAGGATTCCTTGTATGTGATGAATTGCTTTTCTTGATGCTTTCAAGCTTCTTTCTTTGTCTCTGACTTTTGACGGCTTGATCATAATATGTCTTCTGTGTGAATCTCTTTGAATTTGTCCTGTTTGTAGTTCAGTTTCACTCCTGACATGTAAATTCATGTTTTTCAACAAATTTGAGGAGTTTGGGCCATTATTTCTTCAAAAAAATATTTTTTCACTTGCTTCTCCTTCTGTGACTCTCATAATATGTGTGTATGTTGGTATGCTTGATGGTGTCCCATAAATCCCTCTGTTCCTTTTTATTCATTCTTATTTCTTTCTGCTCCTCTTCCTCAGTAATTTTAACTCTCCCGTCTTAAAATTCACTGATTCTTCTGCCAGCTCAGATATGCAGTTAAACCCCTTTAGTAGGTTTTTTATTTCAGCTGTTGTACTTTTCTATTTGTTTCTTTTTTTTATAATTTCTCTTTGCTGGTATTTCCTACTCTTTCATGTGTTTTCCTAATTTCCTTTAGTTCTTTGTCAATGGTTTCCATCAGCTCTTTGAACTCATTTAAGAGTTAATTTAGAATCTTTGATTATTAACAAGTGTCATGTCTGGGCTTCCTCAGGGATGATTTCTGTCAGTTTCTTTTTTTCCTGTGAATAGGCCATCATTTCTGTTTCTTTGTAAGCTTTGTGAGTTTTGGTGAGAACTGGGCGTTTTGAATATTGTAATGTAGTAGCTCTGGAAATCAGATTCTACCCCCTCCCCTGGAATTGCCACTGTTACTTGATGAAGGCTGTAGTTGTCTGTTTGTTTAGTGACCAAACTGGTTTTTGCAGAGACTGTATTCCTTATTATGTGTTCACTGAAGTCTCTGTTCCATTTTTGCTTCCATCAGCCAGTGAACTGACAGATTTCCTTAAATTTCTGGATCCAATAAGAAAAAATATAAAGAATATTCTGTCTCTTTAAGTCCCCTCTGCCATCACCACCAAGGAAGTCCCTTCAGCCCATAGAAGTTGAAACAATAGCCAGTGTGTGTGTCAGCCCCTGAGTGAACTGCCAGGAAGAAGTAAACAACCCTGAGTTTTGAGGACAACCCTCATTTTTTTGAGGGGGTGGTAGCCACTACACAAAAAGCCAAAATTTACTAAAATTTACCAGCCTCTTTCTTTGTTAAGCACTCCTGTGGATGCTGCAATGATCACCTAGATTCCAAGTTCCAAAATAGTTGCTTCAGACAGTTTTTGCCAGATCAACAGTTGTATTGGTAGAGGAACCAATTCCTGGAGCTCCTTACTCCACCATCTTCTATGACATCTCTCCTCAATTTTTTTTTTTAAAGCTACAGGAGCCTTTTGTGTTTTTTTAAGCACTCGAAGAATCATCATTTATTCATGTGTCTTTACATGTACAAGTGTGGTCAACACATCCATCCACTGAAATAACCCTGTTTTCAACTTCACAAACAAGTAGTTCTCTTAGAAATATCTTTTATATGTGTGTCTTTAAGCACTGTTTTATGTGCATTACAGTGAGGTGACCACATCCTCACTGAAATAACACTGAAGAACCCCCACTTTTTTTTTTCCAAGCAAAATCTTATATGGAAGCCCATTATTATAGTAAAACAAATAATAGCATTGTGGCTCAGGTTTAAGCCTGATACTAGAGAGAGGAGTAAACCTCCTTAGCTTTGTGTGGCACCATGCCCCCCGCCACACACACACCTCAATCAGATTAAAACCTAATGTAAAACAGTGTTTCTTAGACTTTCTTTTATCTTCCTCTTCCTTTTCACTGATTATTTTCCAAAAAAAAAAATCTGGATGATAAAGACTGGTGAGAAGTAAAATACACTAGTTACATTATACTCATTACTGATATCATGTATGAATTACCCATTAGTTACCTTTGTAAGAAAATAGCATGACCTTAAATACCTTATTCTGTATGATAAAATAATATCCTATAAAGTAACAGTTTACACTTGCTAAATATGACGTAAGTTATTCAAATAGCATAAATTCATGAGCTACGTACCACCGATGTAATGTCCCTATAGAAATTCTGTTGATATCTGCCTTAACCATTGGTGTGTGAATATTTCATATTTGAATCACAATGCATCATGTCTTGGAAATAATAGGCCAAAATTCCAATAGGCCATAATTGATGCAATTATGTATCCTTGACATTCAGGTGGCATCACACCATCACCCATAGCAAATCAGATTAATAATGATGACATGAAATGAGCAGTAACTTGTAATTAGAAGGCAAGAATGTCAGCAGTCTGAAAATCAAAGCCTATTCGAGAATTCATTGCTGATGTACCAGTAACACAGCATCTTTTTCCTAAACTGCAGGGATTCCTAAGCTCAGTTAGGAGTTATGTAATATTAAGTAAGCATTGCACAGCTGCCAAACTTCTTAATAAACTTTAATTAGAGTTCTCAGAAAACACAAAGAATTCTTAAATTTTGTTTTAAGGATATCAATAATTCTAATGAACTGCCTTGGTGTGCAAAGTGACTATTATAGTCCTTAGTCATAAGTTAAATAACTTGCTGTCATTTGAAGGGGCCAAAAATAGGGATTGCAGGGTATCATCATTTTTAGGGCTTGAAGAACCCAACGGTGGCCTACTCTGAGAATCACTACCCTACAGCATGACTGAGGAAATTCTCATATTCAGTTATAACCCCTGCTTTGAACCCTGAAGCCAGGGAGTTTAACTGGCCCAGCAGGGCCTTGGGCAGCCCATTCTCCAGTCTCTGTTACTAGATAGAACTCACCTTGGTATTAGCTACCTTGCTGCTTGTCTCATGCAGGTTAAGTTCAGCCACCTAAAGAAATGATTGCATCATTTACCTCCCAGTGCTCAAAAAATTAGCTAGGTGATGTCAGAGATTGCATCCAGCTCTAAATTCAGTGATTCCCCTAATCTTAGGGCTGTATTGCTACCACAGAAACCCAGTGAATAAGTATTATCTTCCTGGCATTAAAGAGTATCACTGTTGGCTCTTAGGAGGATGTGAGAAAAGTGTTAGTCATTAATCACAGTGAAGATCCCCCTGGATGATATTACCACTTACTGGTTTCAAGTAAAAATGAAAGTAAATCTGATGATCTCCTCCAGTTTTATTGTCACCATCGGTTTCTGTTAAGACTGAGCCATTTGGGGGCACCTGGATGGCTCAGTCGGTTAAGTGTCCCACTCTTGATTTTGGCTCTGGTCATGGTCTCACTGTCGTGAGATTGAGCCCTTTGTCAGGCTCCATGTGGAGCCTGATTGAGATTCTCTCTCCCACTCTCCCACCCCCCCCCACTTGTATTCTCTACCCACATTCAACAAAATGGATGGGAAATGTGTCTGAACCCTTGCTGCACATCATGATAAAACAAAAAAAATTGGGGGCACCTGAGTGGCTCAGTCAGTTAAGTATCTGGTTTTGACTAAGGTCATGATCTCACAGTTCATGGGTTTGAGCCCCACATCAGGCTCTGTGCTGACAGCTACAGATCTGAAGCCTGATTTAAATTCTGTGTCTCCCTCTCTCTGCCCCCTCCCCTACTTGTGCTCTGTCTCTCTGTCTCTCTCTCACAATAGTAAACATTAAAAAAAATTTTTTTTAATTGTATACCTAACAAGGTCATATTGAGGACATAAACTGTCTCTGAAAATAAGTAAATAAACCTAAAAAATAAATAAAAGACTGGGTCACATGGGTGGCTCAGTTGGTTAAGCATCTGACTTCGGCTCAGGGCATGATCTTGTGGTTCCTGAGTTTGAGCTCAACTTCTGGTGAGCTCGAGCCCTGTAAGGTGAGCTCCTCTTCTCTCTCCCTCTGTCTCTCTCTCTGTCTCTGTCTCTCTCCCCCCACCCTCTCCCTCCCTCTCCCTCCCTCTCTCTCTCTCTCTCTGCCCCTCACTCACTTGCGCCTTCTCTCAAAAAAAAAAAAAAAAAAGACTGAGCTATTTCTGCCATAGGAGGGTAAGCTGCTTGGTTACTATACTTTAGGTATCACCTTTATTTTCCTCTGTAGGATACTAGAGACTAGGACTCAGCCATTCTTCACTAAAGGTGAAAGATACTAGCTTTATCCAAAAAGAGCTATAATTATATTCTTTCCCCTAGAAGTGAAATAGTCCCCTCATCTACAGAAGATGGGTGGAATATCTATGCACAGAGTCTTTCTACTCCTAGTAGACAGTGGTGGTGGTTTTCTTATCTTTGCTGAAAAACAAGGGATCAGAGAATAAACTGTTAATGCCCTATTGGAGATTATTTTTTGGTGCTCTTTATTCTGACCTCATTGGATCTCAGCTTAGTGGTTGCATTTATTTTTTTACTGCCCAAATAAAGGAATTCTGGATGTTTCTGTTATGTCCATTGTAAGGCAGAGATAGGGGTGGAAAGCTCCTTTTTTCCAGGGTGGCCATTATTACTTTAATTCAGAGAATGATCCCCCTCCTTTGGGGGGCATTGTAGCAAGGCTATAGCATACTACTACATAAAATGGCAGATCTCAAAGTACTGCTTGGTTCAAGCAAGTCAACTCTGTCACTTTTTCCTTCCTAAAGACTTGCTTTGTTTCCCAGATGGAGGGTATATCAACTTTAAGACTACAGTCTCTCATTTCAGCCCTAAAGATCTCAATACTTAAATGGACAGGAAATGTGTCTGAACCCTTACTGCACATTGTGATTAAAAAAAAAAAAATTGTACACCTAAAACGGTCATATTCCTCTGATATTGAGGACATAGGTTTGACTAAACCAATCCAGAGGAGGGAGCTGACTATAAGTTGGTCATGTCAGATGAAGACTGGATTCTATAAATGTATTACAATGTCAGTGAGGCATATTTAATGGCCAAACTATGGAATTATCAGGACACTATATACTTAATAGTAAATCTTCTTAATCAGGAGATTGTTTTGTTACGTCCTTATTAAAGAAGAATCACCTAATTAAATGTTTTCTTGTGTTTTAGGATCTTTGTTTGCTACAAAGCAGCCAGTGATGAACACATTTCATTGCTAACTGGATATGTCATGCTTTTATTGTTTATCCACCACACTGATTGTTTTCTTTCCCTTTGAGGTGCCCACGGTCTGCAGATGATGAACGAAAGCACCCTGTCCTCTGTCTTTTCTGTGGAGCCATACTGTGTTCTCAGAACATTTGCTGCCAAGAAATTGTGAATGGGGAAGAGGTTGGAGCTTGCATTTTTCATGCACTTCACTGTGGAGCTGGAGTCTGCATTTTCCTAAAGTGAGTAGTGAGTGTTTCAGAATCTTCATAATGAATTTAGGGAATCTGGATCCAATCTGGAAGCTATTATGGTAGGATAGTGTGTTGATAGGAAATGATCACATGAAATTGCATTAGAGAAGATATTACAGAATAAGTAAAAAACAAAAACAAACAAAAAAACCAAATCAAAACAGACAAAAAAACCCATAGGATTCTGTCCACATTTTAATTTTTTGTGAAATGTCTTAAGCATGATAGACTTTGCATTGATTACTCTGGTGTTACAGAACACTCAGGTACAATGAAAGGGCTTGGAGTCCTAAAAACAAGTATATTTAAAAAGTACCTGTACATTACTATTTTAAGTTGTCCTTTGAGTATTTTCATTTTCTTCATTTCCTCTATCAAAGCAACTGTTGTTTTCCCTGGTCTCTCTGCAAAAGACTGAGAGTGATACATAGTTATTTCATGTTTATGAAAGAAGAGTGCAAGTTGCCTGAGAGAGAAAATTCAAAGTGGATGCGTGTGCTTTTTCTTTCCATCTCCCCATGTACTGTAGTTTCTGTTTATGTAAGCCCACGTCTCCCTACCCATTGCCTGTAGGCATCTGTTGGAACAATGTGAATGAATGCATGGAAGCCACATCCAAATACCTATTTTCTTCTTTTAGGGAACCTACAGCAAATAAACCCACTACCCATTCCAACTGCTTATTTTGTAATGTCACTCTATAGTACCTATCCCTTCTGTATACACATACCCAAACATTATTTGTATGTCTTCATTTCTCTACTGTAAGAGTCCCAAGTACCTTCAAAGTGGCAGTGATTCTTTATAATTTGCACTATTGGAGGCTGGCTCTGACCAGAAAAGGCTTAATTAACACTTGCCTCGCTGACCTTCTTTTCTGGCCCACAGTTATCAGATGTTGTTCTGTGCTTCTGTTAAGCTCCCTCCCACTCCAGATCGTGGGTCAGGAAACAGAACAGAAACAACACTGGCCATCATTTCGCATGGTATCTGTGGTTCAAGTAGGACAGCTTCCTTCCTCTCTTCAGTATATTCAGTCAGTATTATTGGTCCCGTTTCCCTAAATCCATTGATTTTTCCCATAATGTCAATAAAAATAACAATATTCACTGTCTTTTTTTAGACAAAACACAGTTTAGTCTATTTATCTATGTTTACTGTCTTTATACTGAATTCCTGACAGATACTGGCCATATCTTTTCTCTAGATTAACTTTGATGCAGTGCCTATCATTTGCACTCATGCAGTTAATAATATTTCCTCTTGGTTCTTTTGTCCTTCAGAATCCGAGAATGCAGAGTAGTTCTGGTTGAAGGTAAAGCCAGAGGCTGTGCCTATCCAGCCCCTTATTTGGATGAATATGGAGAAACAGACCCTGGCCTGAAGTAAGATTAGTTTTTGTTTGTTTGTTTGTTTGTTTGTTTGTTTGTTTCATTGTAGTCACATTATTGTACATGGATGGTAACAGTTCTTTAAACACAGAAACTAATGCTAAATATTGAAAGATATTTTTAAATAGTTGCAAATTAAAAATATTAAATATGATACAATCCTGAGGAGCACATAATTTTGAACAGCTTTGTGCTGCTTTAGAATGTGAAGGTAATACTTTTCCAAAATTAAAGACACCCAGCTGTTCTAATGTTTGAATGTTAAGTTATTTTTAAGCAACCTTTCTGCAGAATTATGTATGGAGGTAGTTTTTGGATTAAGGGAGAAAAAGGCTGAGTGGTTCAAAGTAGTTAATGAGTGAGAATAAGAAATCTGATTTGTTCCAGAAAGGTACAAAGAAGCAGAATTTTTAAATTAATTAGGCAATTTGAAAATCCCCAATCAGCTGAGACACTTGAGTGCCTCCAGAATGAGAATCTCACAGTTCTCCATTACTGGCAACGGCCAAATTTTAGTCATTTTGGATTAGCTGCTCTACAGTGTTACAAACTATACAACCTTAGAATTGATGGGGAGTAGTTTTATTTAAATATTTGCTAATCACCAGCAAGTTTTTTTTGTGTCATAAAGACAACAATAAGCAAATATTTCTGAGAAGCAGAATATAATTTGAGGGCTTAGTATTCTACACCTCAGACTTAATCTCTACTATACAAAAACCAGAAATTAAAGCTAAATACACTGTATGAAGCTGAAAAGCCATTAAAGCTCTATCAGACTAAGTACCCAAAAAAAGAATAAAGCTGCTTCGGGTTATAAATCTCATTGTCCATTTAAATGAGGTCTAATAAACCACAATTTCTTTATCCATTCATCAGTTGATGGACATTTAGGCTCTTTCCACAATTTGGCTATTGTTGAGAGTGCTGCTATAAACATTAGGGTATAAGTGCCCCTATGCATCAGTACTCCTGTATCCCTTGGGTAAATTCCTAGCAGTGCTATTGCTGGGTCATAGGGTAGGTCTATTTTTAATTTTCTGAGGACCTCCACACTGCTTTCCAGAGTACTACATGGCAGTGAGAAAGAACCAAATATGGCCCTTTGTAGCAACATGGATGGAACTGGAGAGTGTGATGCTACGTGAAATAAGCCATACAGAGAAAGACAGATACCATATGTTTTCACTCTTATGTGGATCCTGAGAAACTTAACAGAAACCCGTGGGGGAGGGGAAGGAAAAAAAAAAAAAAGAGGTTAGAGTGGGAGAGAGCCAAAACATAAGAGACTGTTAAAAACTGAGAACAAACTGAGGGTTGATGGGGGGTGGGTGATGGGTATTGAGGAGGGTACCTTTTGGGATGAGCACTGGGTGTTGTATGGAAACCAATGTGACAATAAATTTCATATATTGAAAATAAATAAATAAATAAATAAATAAATAAATAAATAAATAAGGTCTAATAATGCCCATGATATACTTTGCCTATTTTCTGAGTAATCAAGGAGTAAATTTCTGCTTCATCAGCTAACTAACCTATTAAGTTCATGGTGATCAGTAGTGAAGGGAGAATATCCCTTTTGAAACCCTCTTGGTAATTACCCCCCTGCTCTAAGAACATCTCGCCTGGGTGGCTCAATCAGTTAAGCAACTGATTTCGACTCAGGTCATGATCTCACAGCTTGTGAGTTCGAGCCCCACAATGGGCTTTATGTTGACAGCTCAGAACCTGGAGCCTGCTTCGGATTCTGTCTGCCTCTCTCTCTGCCCCTCCCCTGCTTGTGCTCTGTCTGTCTCTCCCCCTTTCTCTCAAAAATAAATAAGCATTAAAATTTTTTTTATTTCTAAAAAAATTTATTTATTTTTATGTTTTTATTTTTGAGAGAGAGAGAGAGAGAGAGAAAGCACAAGCGGGAAAGGGGCAAAGAGGGAGAGGGAGACACAGACTCTGAAGCAGACTCCAGGCTCTGAGCTTTCAGCACGGAGCCCAGTGCAGGGCTCAAGCCTACAAACTGTGATCATGACCTGAGCCAAAGTCGGATGCTTAACTGACTGAGCCACCCAGGACCACCGCCCCCCCCCCCACAAAAAAAATTTTTTTTAAAGTTTGAACTAATTTAGGCAATAAAGATATGGGCAGTTATTTGATTCGAACTTACATGTTGGTGTTTTTTGTTTTCCTGAAGGAGGGGCAATCCCCTTCATTTATCTCGTGAACGGTATCGGAAGCTCCATTTGGTGTGGCAACAGCACTGCATTATAGAAGAGATTGCTAGGAGCCAGGAAACTAATCAGATGTTATTTGGATTCAACTGGCAGTTATTGTGAGCTTCAACTCTGCCTTGGGACAATCACAAGTGAAGACAGTAATGAAGACTGATTGAAAATTATGGAGATCTTTCTTTCTGAGGGCTGGGGAAGGGTTGGAGGGTCTTTTGCTCCATGTCCAGATTTGCATACATTAATAAAATATTCCTTAATGGAGTATTGCTTTCAATTAGTGAAAATATGCTTAAAGGAGTAAAAGGACGACATAGATTAATGTTTCATGTTCCAGAACACTAAAAAAATGCTCCTTCACCCCAAATGTCTCACTGTGCTATTTCCAGAAAACTCATTTCCCTTCATAATCTATCCCATTTCATGTCATTTCATTCACCTGGTAAATGAAGTCACATCAAGCAGTCATGGACATTTTTATATGTTGGTTAACTCTTCTACAGTTCTGTATTTGGTATTTCCCACACACACCCAAGTTTCATTTAGCTGACATTGGAACACTGACAAGATTCTAATCTGTGGTAGTCTTCCTTGCAGCTCAAGAGGAATTGCAGAAACCATGCAGTATACTTCAGCTGAGAAAGTTTTCAGAAGAGTAAATTTCTTTTAAGGAATTCCCCCTAATGTGCCACTTAGTGTTTCAGCCAGAAATTAAACAGTTCTATGGACAGAGTTGCCACTTGTAAGACAAATTTCTGCCACTGTGGAAAAGCTTTTTTCCCACAGTAGACCTCAAGAAGAGTTAGGATAATGTATTCATTATTCATCCCTGATGGGCCAAAGAAACTGTAATCCTCTCCTTTTACCACAAATAGCTTTGTTAAGTTTTGAAATTATACTTTCTATTTCCAAAGGCAAGTTTCTAAAATGAGTTCACTTATCTCTTGTTTGACTCTTAAAAACCTGAGGCAGTTCTGATATAAAACTGTTTATAGAATGAGGATAAGAAAATTCCCCCAATGAATGGAGCATGGCAGCTGTAAATTAGAACAATCAGATTTAAGCCAATTCTGTAACCTATGTCTTTGTAAAAGACAAATCCTTCGTTATCTGTGTACAATGTTTTCATAAACTCTGGTTTTATGTCTAGTACAGACAACCAAAAAAGCCATGTGATCAGTAGTCTGTGTCCTGTTATAATATGCTGTGATTGAGCCATCTTGTTTATAAATAATAGTGCTCTCCTGAATCTGTGCATAGACTTCTTGATTTTTGGCTTTAACTTTTTATATCAAGAACTTGTGATATGAGCAGCAGATAGAAGATAAATTGAAATCTTCCATTTTAGCTTCTGTTGTCTCTGGAATAATGTTATGAATTTGAAAAGATGCTTTCAAAGATCATCTGATATTGCCTTTGGTGACTACGTCATATACGTGTGTACATGTTTTCCTGTCTTCTTTTTGCTCAGCCAAGGCAAGCAAATAAAAGTATATTTGCACAGTGATTGATGATGCACATTTGGGGTTAGATTTTTTTGGTATTTTTTATGTAAAGTGGGTTTTGCAGTAAAGGATGGGCATGAACAGGCATCAGAATCACAATCATGATTTTCTACTTGAATAATTATTATTCAGAAGGTATCAGGAAATAGATACAACTCCAGTGAGCAATCTGTAACAGTTGATGAATGAGGATCAGAAAATTCAGTATTCAGTTTGTCCAATTTGCCAGTATGATTAAGTGATAAGAACATCTCCCTTTATTTCTTAGATAATTTTTTTGGATGGATTGTCTGACTTGGTAAGTCTGAGCCAAAATAGGCAACAGGAGGTACTGACTTCTGCCCTGATTGGCCCCAATTTAACAAAGATATACTGACTTTGTTTCTAGTCTTTTTATATTCATTTCATAAATCCTGGGCTTAAGCTCTGAGGCTGCCAGGGGACTATCCTGTAATGGCCAGTCAGACCTTTACTGCCAAAGAACCCATTTCATATTGAGTTCCACTTTTGAGATTGATTCAGACCCCTGCACTGTAGATGAACACGTGTCTCAGTGCTGCCCCCAGCCCTAGGGATTTCTAATTATATTCAAATATGATAGTGGTCTGCCCTCATCATTGCAAATAATTTAATTATGCTTATCGAGTTTACTCACAAATGAGCAAAAAGTCACTTTATTTTCATTAGTGTAGTTATGTGGAGGAACTGGTTCAACAGGATGGCTCCAAAACTGTTTTTCTCATGTTTTTGGTGAGGGGCTGACAGGAATTTTAATGATACAGTGAAGAAAAACGTATATCTGTATAATTAATTTATTTTGTTGATGTATGGGCTATGAGTTCACTTTAGTGGTCATTTGTCATTTCATAACAACTATGCATTTTGGTTCACTGTGACGATGATCTATATTTAGTGACTGCGACATGTTTATACCACTGATTCAAATTCCATCCATGATGAAGTTATACAAATAATGCATATATTGATATCTTTTATTGCAAAATGTAAATTTAAAACTTGTATAATGTTCTTGTGCTTTTTGAAATAAAATATCTTATATGTGTATATTTACAAAGAAAAAAGGGACTTCTCATGTTTGGGGATTTGGGTTTGAAGTATAAAAATCTGTACCTAGAAAGGAGCTCTAGTTAAAAGTTACCCTTCTCAGCTCAAACAAATTCTTTAACAGACATAGGTATTTGGTGTAATGGTCTCCAAACTTTTTGACCATACATTCCATCAGTAAATATATTTTTTTAATTTTTAAAAAAATTGTAATGTTTATTTATTTTTGAGAGACATAGAGACAGTATGAGCTGGGGAGGAGCAGAGAGGGGGGAGACACAGAATCTGAGGCAGGCTCTAGGCTCCACAGAGCCTGATATGGGGCTCATACCCACAAACCCTGATACCATGACCTGAGCTAAAGTCGGACACTCAACCGACTGAGCCACCCAGGTGCCCCCATCAGTAAATAATTTTTAAGCATGAACTGATAAATAGAGAGAATTTTTTTTTCAATGTTCATCTATTTTTGAGAGAGAGAGACAGCATGAACAGGAGAAAGGCTGAGAGAGAGGGAGACACAGAATCCGAAGCAAGCTCCAGGCTCTCAGCCATCAGCACAGAGCCCGACACGGTGCTCGAACTCATAAACGGTGAGATCGTGACCTGAGCCAAAGTCAGACACTTAACTGACTAAGCCACCCAGGTGCCCCTAGAGAGAATTTTTTATATTCAGTACTATACTAATGTATTAAATACATTATAAAACATTGCCCAAAAATGGAGATTTTAAAAATCAGCTGAAAAATAATTCTATTTCTATTTATTTATAAATGTTTATTTTTTAATAAATTTTTTCAATGTTTATTTTTGAGAGAGAGTGAGAGAGAGACACATACAGAGTATGAGCAGGGGAGGAGCAGAGGGAGAGGGAGACAGAATCTGAAGCAGGCTTCAAGCTCTGAGTTGTCAGCATAGAGCCTGACATGGAGCTTAGACTCACGAGCCATGAGATCATGACCTGAGCCAAAGTCGGACACTTAACCGACTGAGCCACCCAGGTGCCCCATAAATGTTTATTTATTTTTGGGAGGGAAAGTGTTAGCAGGGGACAGTCAGAGAGAGGGAGACACAGAATCCAAAGCAGCTCCAGGCTCTGAGCTGTAAGCACAGCTTACAGCTGAGATCATGACCTGAGTCAAAGTTGGGTGCTTAACCAACTGAGCCACCCAGGTGCCCCTAGAATATTTCTATTTAAAGATTTTCCACATGAATCTATGGATTTCATAGTGGATTTCCACACTCCACTGTGGACAGAGTCATCTAGGGCAGCAATGTCCAGGAGAACTCTGCAATGATGGGAATGTTCTATATTTGCCCTCCACTATGGTAATTACTGTCCTCATGCAGCTATCGAACTTTTAAAATGTGGCTAGTGCAACTGAACACCAGAATTTTTAAGTTTATTTGATTTTAATTAAATTTAAATCATCATGTGTGGCTAGTGGCTACTATATTGGACAGCATTAAATCTAGTGTAATGGTTCTCAAACTTGATTGTGTTAGAATCACCTAAAGAGTATTAACAAAATATAAATTTCTGGGATTTCAGCCCGGATCTTGAATCCAAATCTCCTGAGATTGAACCTTTATAAAATCATTGTGATTTCCTTCTGTTTCTATACCATTACTCTTAAAATTTAGAGCTTTCTTTCTTTTTACTTAAGTGATTTTAGTCTAAGTACCAGAGAGCCTCAGGGAGAAAAGTAGATCAGAGAGGGAGGAAAGTGCCAAACTTGGATTGTTGTGATATTTCAGTTGGAGTTTCTGTGTATGCTTTCATTTAAGAAAAGGGTGCCTGGAGTTAAAACAAAAAGTCCTTGCTTTAGTTTTAAGACTGTGCGATATTCTAAGAGGGTAATACTGGAGGCAATGAAGGAAGGGTTTTGGTTATGAAAATACAGTTGGCAGGTAGAGGTCACTAAGGAATCTTCTCCATGCTTATACTAGATTGTCTGGGCACTACTAGGAAAAAACAAATCATACAATTGTTCACAATTGTTCACAATTTACATTAAAATTTAAATTTTCTAGGGCCATCTGGGTGGCTAAGTCGGTTAAACATCAGACTCTTGATTTTGGCTCAGGTTATGATCTCACGGTTTGGGAGATCAAGCCCTGTGTCAGAGCCTGCTTCGGATTCTCTCTCTCTCTCTCTCTCTCTCTCTCTCTTTCATTGCCTCTGTCTCTGTACCTCCCCTGCTTGTGCTCTGTCTCTCAAAAATAAATGAACATTTAAAAATTAAAAAAAATGTAAACTTCAATTCAGTACAACAAATAAATAAAATAAAAAGATACCCAGAGTTAGGTGGTATAATCACATCAACAGTACAGTTTCTGAATTTCCCCCAAACTCTTCCTGAAAACCATATACACTAACCAGGATAACAAAAGAAAAACCCCAAAGTTTAACACAACTAGGTAGCAGCAGGGTCTCTCCATGAATTTCCAAGTCTGGGCAGATACACCCAAAGCACCAATAGCAGCAAGGCTGTGTAGTGCAAGTTGTGGAAAGTGAAAGGGGAACTAAGAGTTGCAGAACTAAGAAATTGCTAATGACCCTCAAGTGGGGAGAAACATAGTCAACAGAAATCCTGGACAATCAGGACTGAGAATTGCCAGCAGAGTTAACTGAAGTCCTCACATGTTCTAAGTTGAGGGTGAGTGAAAGACTGCTGTCTTGAGAGAATCCAACAATGTGGTGGCAGTCTAAGTCCTCTGTATTCTTATAAATAACCATTAAATACTGCCTTCATTACAGAAAGAGAATCGCCCTATGGAAAACTAAAAACAAACCAGATTGAGAATGGCAGCAATACTGTGAGTAAGAGACAGAATTCAGATTGTATGTGTGAGTGATATACAAAGTAATCTACTAGCAAAATGCTACATTTAAACATATAAGTATTAGAGAGAGTACTATCTGAGTATTTGACATTAAAAATGGAGGAGGTAACTCTGAGCTGTGAAGCTGTGAACATTTTCTTGGCCAATCTCTGCCAATATGACAAATATCTCCTGCAGAAAATCCATCTCATTTAAAAAAGAATGTAACTTTCTCTGTATGGCTTATTTCACTTAGCATAACACTCTCCAGTTCCATCCACGTTGCTACAAAAGGCCATATTTCATTCTTTCTCATTGCCAAGTAGTATTCCATTGTGTATATAAACCACAATTTCTTTACCCATTCATCAGTTGATGGACATTTAGGCCCTTTCCATAATTTGGCTATTGTTGAGAGTGCTGCTATAAACATTGGGGTACAAGTGCCATGGGGGAGGGGAAGGAAAAAAAAAAAGAGGTTAGAGTGGGAGAGAGCCAAAGCGTAAGAGACTCTTAACTGAGAATAAACTGAGGGCTGATGGGGGGTGGGAGGGAGAGGAGGGTAGGTGATGGGTATTGAGGAGGGCACCTGTTGGGATGAGCACTGGGTGATGTATGGAAACCAATTTGACAACAAATTTCATATATTTTAAAAAAAAAGTCAGTTTGACTACAAAAAAAAAAAAAAAAAGAATATAACTCTGATTGGGGCATCATTGGGATGGCTCAGTCGGGTAAGCATCTCAGTCTTGATCTCCGGGTTGTAAGTTCAAGCCCCACATTACTTAAATAATATAATTGTGCTGGTTAATTTTTTAAATGTATTTATTTATTTGTTTTGAGAGAGAACAAGCAGGAAGGGGCAGCGGGAGGAGAGAGACAGAATCCCAAGCAGGCTCTGTGCTGAAAGTACACAGGGCTCTATCTCACAAATGGTGAGATCATGACCTTAGCCAGAATCAAGAATCAGATGCTTGGGGCACCTGGGTGGCTCAGTTGGTTAAGCGTTGAACTTCGGCTCAGGTCATGATCTCAGTGTTCATGGGTTTGAGCCCTGTGTCGGGCTCTGTGCTGACAGCTCAGAGCCTGGAGCCTGCTTCAGATTCTGTGTCTCCCTCTCTCTTTGCCCCTCCCCCACTCGTGCTCTGTCTCTCTCTGTCTCAAAAATAAATTTAAAAAACATTAAAAAATTAAGATTAAAAAAAGAAGATCAGATGCTTAACCGACTGAGTCACCCTGGCACCACCTGTGATGGTTAATTTTTTTATATCAACTTGAGAGGCCTAAGGGATGCCTGGATAGCTGTTGCAACATAATTTCTGGATGTATCTGTGAGGGTGTTTCTGGAAAAGATTAGAGTTTGATTCAGTAGACTGAACAGAGCTATCCTCACATCCTCTGGGGGTATCATCCAATCCTCCGGGGGTCCAAATGAAACAAAAAGAAGAAGAATGATTTCCCTCTCTCTCTCTCCTTTTAAGTTTATTCATTTTGAGAGAGAGAGAATGAACAGGGGAGTGGCAGAAAGAGAGAGGGAGAGAGAGAATCCCAGGCAGGTTCCCCATTGTCAGCACAAAGCCTGATGTGGAGCTTGATGAGGGGGCTCATTCTCATGTTCCTGTGATATGACCTAAGCCAATATCAAGAGTCAGGCTTAAAAGACTGAGCCACCCAGGTGCTCATTCCCTCTCTCTTTTTAACAGGGATGTCTATCTCCAGCTCTCAGGCTTCGGAGCTCCTAGTTTTCAGGCCTTTGGACTTGGATGGAATTATGCCACTAGCTTTCCCAGTTCTCCTGCTTGTAGAGTGCAGATGGTGGGACTTCTAGGCTTCCATAACCACATGAGCCAATTCCTATAATAAATCTCATATATACCTCTGTCTGTGTGTGTGTGTATCTTCTGTTGACTCTGTTTCTCTAGAGAAGCCTAATACAATAAACTAGCCCCAAAGTCATTACAAGGAAAAGGAAACCAAAAATGAACTGAGCAAAGTTGCAACAACTGGTGAGAATACAGTAGAAAATTGTGGCCCCAAAGCAGACAGAAACTGTAACCTAACAATTGAAAATGAGATATAAGATTTTTTTTAAATGATCAAAGCTTTGTCAGGACACAACTCATAAATGTAATAGAAGATCTCAAAAGTGATACAGTAAGACAACAGAAGGACATGAAACTCAAGTAGTATTAGGAAAAAATTTTGGAAAAGACTAAATTAGAATGAGTACAAGCTGAAAAGTCAACTATGAAAAACACAGTAAAGAAAAATAGTAAATAGAAAAATAGAAAAAATAAAAGATAAAAAAACATTTGAGATAAAACAAAAGAGACAAAAGATAGGCAAATGATTGAATATATATTAACTACAGTTCCTGATAAAAATCAAAGAAATGGAACAGAACACAAATGGAAAACTAATTTGACAAAACTTGCCCGGAAAAAAAAAAAAAAAAACCCTTGAAAATACACATTTGAAAGGAAACACTGTCAAATTCAACCCAGAGGAGTCCAACACCAAGACCTGCCCCAGTAAAGCTGTTGGATCTTAAGAACAAGAGAGACAAAATCATTTGGACATCTAGGCAAAAAAATCCAAGTCACTCGTAAGATAAAGTCACATTGACATTGGCATTAGACTTCTTGGAAGCAACATTTTAAATATACTCAATAAAAGGATTTTCAAGATTTTTTATGTCCAAACTGCCCAGGTATAAAGTTCACACAAATTGTTAAAAGCAAGTTAATACTCAGGAAAATATTTTTTTTTCCATGAGCCTTGATTGAAGAATTTACCAGAAAACAATTTTTGGATAATCACAAAATGGTTATAGAAGCTTTGGCATATAGTCCAAGGGTTGGGTGTTGTAAGAATTGAGAGTAAAGGGGCGCCTGGGTGGCGCAGTCGGTTAAGCGTCCAACTTCAGCCAGGTCACGATCTCGCGGTCCGTGAGTTCGAGCCCCGCATCAGGCTCTGGGCTGATGGCTCGGAGCCTGGAACCTGTTTCCGATTCTGTCTCCCTCTCTCTCTGCCCCTCCCCCGTTCATGCTCTGTCTCTCTCTGTCCCAAAAAAAATAAATAAACGTTGAAAAAAAAAAATTAAAAAAAAAAAGAGCACATTAAAAAAAAAAAAAAAGAATTGAGAGTAAAGAAAGAGTAAAAATGAGAGACAAAATCAGATGCTCTGATAATGTAAAACTAATACAATTAACAAAAAATGGGAGGAAAGGGTTGAATAGGTACGAAGTTAAATAAGTGAACTGACTGCATCAGCGGTATTAGCTAAAAAGATATCACTCAAAGCTGACAAATCAAAAATAAAACTTTACACAAATTGACACTAGGCATAAAACTAGTGGCTACATAGTGAGAAAGAAGAGGCCAGTAAGCAATTTCAAAATTGCTTACATATTAGCAAAGCAACAGCCAGTTTTAAAGAAAGAGTACTTAGACAGGTGCCTGGGTGGCTCAGTTGGTTAAGCAACCGACTTCAGCTCAGGTCATGATCTCACGGTTGAGGAGATTGAGCCCCAGGTCAGGCTCTGTGCTGACAGCTCAGAGCCTGGAGCCTGCTTCGGATTCTGTGTCTCCCTCTCTCTCTGCCCCTCCCCCACTCATGCTCTGTCTCTCTGTCTCAAAAATAAAATAAAAACATTTAAAAAAAAAAAGAGTACTTAGAACATTACATAAAGACGTTAGTATAATGTTTACAACCAGAACTACAATACAATACCAAAAAGGAGAAAAAAGGCAAAGAAAAGAGGCTACATAGTAAAACACTGTAACAAAATTCAGAGACCAATGGATAAATGTAAATGGGCTTAATTCCGCTATTAAAAAAAAAATCAGATGAGCTAACCAATAGATTCCAGTGAAAAATAAAGAAATGAACATAATTTTTATTTTATTTTTTTTTTAATTTTTTTTTTCAATGTTTATTTATTTTTGGGACAGAGAGAGACAGAGCATGAACGGGGGAGGGGCAGAAAGAGAGGGAGACACAGAATCAGAAACAGGCTCCAGGCTCTGAGCCATCAGCCCAGAGCCTGACGCGGGGCTCGAACTCCCGGACCTCGAGATCGTGACCTGGCTGAAGTCGGACGCTTAACCGACTGCACCACCCAGGCGCCCCTGAACATAATTTTTAAATGGGCAAAATATGTGGATATTTTTCCAAAGAAGATATACAAATTTCTAATCAGTACATGAGAAGATGCTCAACGACATTAGTCATTAGGGAAATGCAAGTCAAAACCACCATGAGACACCACTTCACACTCACTAGAATAGCTATTAATCAGCAAGACAGACAATATCTGTTGGCAAGGATGTAGAGAAATTGGAACCAAATACAGGCAGGCTTCACTTTGTATGGTAATGAATTGTTATAAATATGGCCATGCAAACAAACCATGGAAAGCACTCTTAATAAACAATGGGAAAGATTGTGATTGTTCCATAGCCTGTAAAAGTTTTGGTGGAGGGGCACCTGGGTGGTTAAGCATCTGACTTGGTCTCAGATCGTGATCTCATGGTTTGTGAGTTTGAGCCCCGCATTGGGCTCTCTGCTGTTGGCACAGAGCCTGCTTCAGATCCTCTGTCTCCCTCTCTCTCTACCCTTAGAGTGCGCGCTCTCTCTCCCTCTCTCTCTCAAAAATAAATAAACATTAAAAAAAAGTAAAAATTCTGGTAGAAACAAAATCTTATAAATGTGTGGGGAAATAAAAATAGTAAAACTAACATTTAGTATGATTTATAACATTGAAAACTTTGAAAATTAAAGTGTTTTATTTCTTTTCAGAAGACTTATCAAGAAAAAACATGAAGGGTGCTTGCTTCTTCCCTGTGTAATTTATGATACAGTGAGCATCTTTTCTACACCTTGGCAAATTGTCATTCATCTAAGTTTGAATTACTTCCAACAATGTATCCTTTGTGTTCTCAGTGTTATGAAATATTTTCAGACATTCCTTTAATGTGAAGTTTTGTGCCCGTATCGTTTTTTTCTGGGGCGCTTGCCATAAAAACGTATTTATTTCAATAAGTTTGTCTTCACTAAGTTTCCCTGACTGCATATCTAGGGTCCCTTAAGAAACAGTAATGTCAACAATTCTGCAGTTAACTATTTCTTCTATAACTCCTATATAACTTTTATGACATTTATATTTGACCCAAATTTCACTTCCAGCATTATCACTTGAGTGTCTTTGTTGCGCTTTTATCTTTGTTGGCCAATTCCCTGTTTTGATTATCAATTTTTGTAAAACGTCACATGGGTTTATCACTAGGAGGCAAGAAGACAGCACAACAACATGCTTTGCTCTCTGTCCCTGACCTGAATGCTTTGACACAGATGTGCAATGTGCAAACAGAATTGGCCACTGACCATACAAGCATTGTTATTTAGTAATTTGTGAAGTGAAGAGCTTGCTGCAAAGTTAACACTTTATGCAATAACAATTAACATACCATCATAAGCAAAATTTGAATCATGTTGAGGAACTGGTGTTAATTTCATTAAAACACGGTAACTGAAAACTTTGTATATGGAAACGATCCAAGCTGAAGACATCTTGTAACAGAGCGGCAACTTTCATAAAGCCAAAAAAAAACCAAAAACCAAAAACCAAAACAAAACAAACAGGATAAATAGACACATTAATAAAAGAGACTTTAACAAACATCTCCCAAACCTAGATAAGGTAGACAAAACATTCGTAAGGATATAATAGACCCAAACAAAATTATCAGTGTGTTAGTTGGGTCTTAAGGTAAGCAGACACTGAGACAGATTGGGGAGCACAAAAGTTTAAATTGCTGCACTAATCCACTCAGTTACAACTGGGGAGTTCCAAGAAGTGCCCAGGCAAATCATCTGAATTCCACACATAGTCCTCTCTTTATCTAACAACAGCCCTTATACTTTCTTGCTGATCCCTGCCACTTACCCCTGCCAAGATGGTGACTCCTCTTCTTGCTTGCTAGTCCCTGGTAATACGCAGTCCAAAGGCCCGAGCTGCAGCCATCGTGTATAGTCCAGCAAGATCTTTGCCATGTCCCCTGGCAAGAGCGAGCCCCTTTTAGGCACCAAGACCTTTAACTCTGAAGAGCTCAGAGTTGTAGGGATAGGAAGCATGAAGTCCTCCAGGAAGCCATTAGGAATGATGAAGGGAGCCACTGCTTGGCCCCTGAACCTCAGTTATATACTTCCTATTGGAAACACAGCACTATATAAAGGTTTCTGATTCAGCGCATACCCTGCATTGTGGAAGATGGCATGCCATCCTCACAGAGCATTGCCTCTGAGCTGATACTTGAACTACATCTTCCACAGTCCATTCCAACATTCTGTCAGACCAGCTGCTCCTTAATGATGCAGTGTGCAAAACAACCTCTATATCCCACAGTCTGGGCCCCCTCCTATACCTCCTTAGCTGTGATGTGTATTCCCTGATGGCATGATATATTGTGTGGAATTCCGTGCTAATGGAGCAGGTACTCTACAAGCCCCCAGATAGCAGTGCTACCTGAAGCTCTGTGGGCAGGAAAGGCATACTTATACCCTGAATAGATGCCCAATCATGTGAGAATGAAGCATCCCAGTGAAATCAACTTGCCACCCAGTAGCTGGTTGATCTCCTTGAGGAACAATGCCATATCAATAGAGCAATGGACTCCATTGCTGGCAGGATGGACATTCCAAGGTGGCAGTAGCTCTAACAGTCTTGGTAAGTGGAATCCATGCTGTTGGGCCCATGCTTAACCTCCATCTCTCCAGTCGTACACCTATTGTATCAGTTGCCAAAGGATGCTAATGTCTAAGTTGTTTGGATTACTTGCTTGTTTGGTATGTCTTCTGTAACGGACATACCATGAAGCCTTTTGGTGGGCATTAACATCTAAAGCAAAAATCTTCACATTTTGTACACATACTCATATGTCCATCCATAGTATCATACTGTGTGTACTCCTTGTGTCTAGTTTCTTTTGCCTGTGAGATTCATCCATGTTGTCTTATGTACCAGTAGTTCCTTTCTTTTATTGCTAAGTAGTATTCATCATTATATGAATACACAAAAATGTAACCCTTTTCCTGTTGATAGATATATGGGTTGTTTCTAATTTGGGGCTATGATGAATAAAGCTGTTAAGAACATTATTTTTTAAAAATTTTTAAAAAATGGGGCGCCTGGGTGGCGCAGTCGGTTAAGCGTCCGACTTCAGCCAGGTCACGATCTCGCGGTCCGTGAGTTTGAGCCCCGCATCGGGCTCTGGGCTGACGGCTCGGAGCCTGGAGCCTGTTTCCGATTCTGTGTCTCCCTCTCTCTCTGCCCCTCGCCCGTTCATGCTCTGTCTCTCTCTGTACCAAAAATAAATAAACGTTGAAAAAAAAATTTTTTTAATATTTATGTTTATTTTTGAGACAGAGAGAGACAGAACATGAGCAGGGGAGGGGCAGAGAGAGAGAGGGAGACACAGAATCCGAAGCAGGCTCCAGGCTCTGAGCTGTCAGCCCAGAGCCTGACGCGGGTCTCGAACTCGTCAACCGTGAGATCATGATCTGACTCAAAGTCAGATGCTCAACCTACTGAGCCACCCAGGCACCCCTGTTAAGAACATTCTTATACAAGTGTTTTGTTTGAGAGATGTAACATGCATTGATTTCTCTTGAAGACTATATGTATGTATGTGTATATATATATATATATATATATGTTTATATGTATATGTATATATATGTATGTATGTATGTATGTATATATATATATGTGTGTGTATATTTATAGTAAGAAATATAATGAGATATATAATGAAATACATGTGTGTGTGAACTGATCCATGTTCAACCTTTTAAGAAATTGTCATGTATTTTGCCATCATTCCTCTTCTCCCTATTCTCAACATTTGGTATTGCTGTCTTTTCACTTGTAGCCATTCCGGTGGGTATGTAATGGTAGCTCACTCTCTCACTAATTATAACACTTTTTTAAGATGCTTTTGAGATTTACTGTGTAGACAATAAATATATTTTTTCTCTTCCCTTCCAGGATTTATACCTTATTTCTTTTCATCTCTTACTGGATAGGCTGCAATATAGAGTTGTGGTGGCTTAATAGCAAGAGTAGAAAATGATCATGAAGAGTTTTCTAAGTGCTGCTCAGGGCGATGAAGAATCACTAATATTTTTTTCATAGATGAATAATGTGGTCAAATTTGCATTTAGAAAAAGCTCTCTGGCTATGATGTGGAAAAAATAAAGATACCAGGGAAGGCCAGTTAAAAGGTTCTTGAAGTAATGTAGCTAAGAAGTGGTGACCTAAGCTAGGAAAGTGGCAATTGCAATGGAGAAGAATTGATTTTTAAAAAATAAAATATGTCTGGCTCCACTTAGTCCACATCAAGTGTGATCTCAGTAAACCAATCAATAAAAATGTGCACATATTTCAAGCCATTCTGAGATAGACTGAATTTAGGGGAAATTCATCTCCAGAAGCCACTACAAAGAACACTTTAACAAATGTTTTCAAGCTGTTAACAAAAAGAACTTGAAACAAATGGAACTATTGGGTTCAGTGTCAAATATAAAATGAAAATAATGCAATTCAATGAATGCAAGATCAGTTACTAAAACTTATTTTCTTATAAATGTGCCCCAATCAAGGCAAGTCACAAGCTGTTTATGCCAGCTTCCAGAATTGGTGAACTAAATTGTAGCAATAGTTGATGTGGCCCTTGATAAGCCATATAGATGAACTGAAAAAAAGTAAACCACCTCTGGTTGATACCAAAATAATAAGATCATACAAACTTGGAAAACAGCAACATCCACAAAAGACATAAATAGGAGAGAAGGTGACAAAAGTAGAAAATCTGTGAATTAGGCAAAAAGACAAAAGTAGATGACTTTTGGAGAATGTAACTCAGCTGTGACACTCACCCAAGGCCTCAATAGTCCTAGGACAGCTTCCTTCTACTCCTCTGCCTCCTTTGCTCTCTTGCTCTTCCTTCCTTTTGCCCTGAACCCTCCCCTCACCTCATTGCCCTAGTGGATGCCCCGCTTCCTAGAGATTTCTCCAGCTTCGAGTTCATCTCTAGGTGAAAAGTTTTCAAAATTATGTGTCCAATCCTGACCTCAGGCCAGCATTTCCAACTTTTTACCTGGTGGTGCTGCTGGACTTTACAGCTCACAGAGTCAAGTTCATCAAACTCATCCTTGGCCCAAACCAATTCTCCTTCCTGTCTTTTACTTCTGTTAAATGTACCACCATTATCCAAGTCATGCATGACATCTAAGTTACCTTTGACTCTTCCACAGTATGTTGCTTGGCAAAGTTAGCAAGTCTCATCAGTTGTTTCTTCTGATTATCTGTCCTCTGCTCTGTACTCTCACCTCCCCATTTCAGGCCCTTCTTACATCATTGCCAGAACTGTTGCAACGGCCTCCTTGCTGGTCTTCTTTCCCTAGTTTCTTCCTTTCCTGAATTAATTGTGCATATTTTCACAAATTTAATCTTCCTAAAGCACAGGTCCGGTAATACCTCTGGCTGATACAGTGGCACCTCAGTAGCACCCCAAAAATCTTCAGTGGCTCATGAAACTCAAGATCCTCTAAAACATGGCTCTGGGTTTTTTGTTTTGTGTTTTTTGGAGTTTTCTTCCCTTTCTGTGCAACCAGATATACTCTGGTTTTTAGCCAATTTGTAAAAATAACTTTAACAGGTACTTAAAAGTTCCCATTACATCTCTACTCCTTAAGTATGAGCTGTGGATAGTGACTTCCTTCCAAAGACTACAGTGTGAAAGGAAGAAGAAAATAACAACTTTCCAGTGGAGAAAACTGATAAATCCTAGCTCAGTCAAGTGATCAAGGTCCATATCAATAGTGATAAATCATGTTGATAGTATGTATGTTGGATATGATGTGATAAAATGGAGCTTTATGTGCTTTTCCTCCCTAAGACCCTTAACCCCAGTATAACAATTTTTAAAAATCAGACAAAATCCAAAAGAGCATCCTACAAAATACTTGACCAATATTCCTCAAAACCATCAAAACTGTCATAACTAAGGAAACCTGAAAGAAATGACATGCAAATGTAATGTGGTACCCAGATGGGATCCTATAGCAGAAAAAATTATTAGGTAAAAACTAAAAACATCTGAATAAACTATGAACTTTAGTTAATGATAATGAATCAATATTATTTTATTAATTACACAAATGTGCCATACAAATGTGAGCTGTTAATAACAGGGAGAACTGGATGAGAGGATATTCGAGAACTCTCCATACATACTACCTTGTCAATTTTTCTGTAAATCTAAAATTATTCCAAAGAATAGCCTATTTGTTCAAATCTCATTTCCAAATAAATATTACACAATCATCAAAAATAATGAGGCAGATCTTTAAGCACTAATATTGAAGAAACTCTAAGAAAATACTAATGAGAAAAGAAAGCTGCAGAACAGTCAGTGCATGAAGTGCTGCTTGCTATTTGTGTAAAGAAAAAGAATCGGTAGCTGTGTTTGCATATGGGGCAGAAAGCTACACAAGAAATCAGTAATTAGAGTAGGTGAATTGAGTGGCTGGGGGTCATGCATGAGATCATGACCTGAGCCAAAGCCAGACACTTAACCGACTGAGCCACCCAGGCACCCCTGCTGTTTTAGCAGTTTTTGAATATTGAACCATGTGAATATATTCTCTGTTAAACAAACAAGCACACAAACCAACCAAATCAGGGGGAAAGAAGATGGTCTGCCAAATCCTTCTCCTGACATTTTTAGTCAGAGCAGATGAGCATTTTTCTGGTCAGGAAAGAATAGGCAAGAGGCAGCCTATTATTATTATATTAGAATATAATATTATTATATTATATATATAGAATATAATATATTAGATATATATTATATATATCTATAGATATATATAGAATATAATAGAATATATATAGAATATAATATATATTATATATTATATATATCTATAGATATATATAGAATATATATAGAATATATATAGAATATAATATTATTAGAATATAATATTATTATATTATATTAGAATAGAATATTATTATATTAGAATATAACTTTCTAAGATCCTTTCAAGAGGAATCTTAGGGCAGGTATCAACACTGTGAAGCAAGGGCCGTGGAAAGGTGAGACTTGAGCAGGTCAAATTGCCCCATCCAATGGCCTCTCCTGGATACTGTCCTACCATCTTCCTTTTAAATATTGACTTTTCTCCAGGTTCCAATCTTGCCCTCTAGCCTTTTTGCTCTGTAAGCTCTTCCTTGTGGATTTCATCCATGAAAAACATTGATTCTAATTAGGGGCAGAATTAAATGACAAAAGAGAGAGAGATATTAAACTATTTGTTGAACAGCAGCTAATATTGTTTAGAGCTCAGTTTTATGGTGTACGAGAGGGCCTCACACTTGGATGAGTTGGTATACAGTAAGTTAAAGGTATATTTGTTTATTCTTGGATTCTTGTCGTTTTTTCCTTATTGTGTATACATGACTCTGGGCTATGTAGGCACAGTGTAAAAGTTAACAAGTTTACTCTTGCTGAGTGGGGCTTTACAATCTGGAAAAAGCCAACAGTCATTGTCCAGTGTATACAAGAGCAAAAGGTCAAAGCAACAATTAGATGAGTATAAAATAAGGCTGATCTGAAATTTTTTAATGTTTATTTTGAGACAAAGAGTGAGAGAAAGAGACACATGTGAACAGGGGAGAAGCAGAGAGAGAGAGAGAGAGAGAGAGAGGAGGAGAGAGAATCCTAAGCAGGTTTTGCACTGTCAGCACAGAGACCAGCTTGGGACTTGATCTCACAAAGAGTGAGATCGTGACCTGAGCCAAAAGCAACATTCTGATGCTTAACCGACTGACCTACCCAGGCACCCCTGATTTGAACTTTTTGTTTTTGGTTATAATTCTTAGCAAACATGACACAAACCATAGGGATTTGCAGCCAATTCTTGAAGGAATCCTAAACTTCTAACATAAAATTAATGATTGGTGCACAAATGACAAAAGCAAGAATATATCAATGAATAATATAATTAATGAAAATTAAACGTTGCAAGAAAATTTGAGAGTGAACTCAAGTGTTATTTTTCAGGAAGTTTTTCTTAACTCTGTGGTAGGTAGAATAATGTCCCCTTCTCTCTACAAACTGTCCATGTACTAACCAGGAATGTTACCTTACATTGTGATTGGGTCTTTGTAGATGTGATTCAGGGTGTGGACCTTGAGATAGGGAGATTATCCTGGATTATCCAGGTAGACCCAGTCTAATCACATGAGTCCTTAAAAGTGAGGGAGGTAGAAGAGTGGGTCAAAGGGATGTGCCATGAGGACTTTGCCCACCGGTGCCATGACCTTGTAGATGGAAAAATGGGGCCAAAAGCCAAGGAATGTGGGCAGCCTCTTGAAGCTGAAAAAAACAAGGGATCTGATTCTCCCCTTGAGTCTCAGAAAGGAACTGAGGCCTGCTCACATCTTGATTTTAGCCTAGTGAGACCCATTTCAGATTTCTGACTTACAAAACTCTAAGATAATGAATTTGTGTTGTGTTAAGCCATTGTGTTTCTCGTAATCTGTTGTATCAGTCTAGAAAACTAATCCATTCCTCTCAACCCTGGGTAGAATTGAACAATCCCTAAATTTACACACACCCGCCCCCCCCCCCCCCCCCCCGCCACCGATCCTGTGTAGACATCTACCAGAGGACCCATTTCCAAAATGGCTCACTAACATGTTTGTCAAATCTTTTTTTCAAATATTCTATTGTGAATATTTTCAAACATACCTCAAAGTTGAAAGAAATTTACAGTGATCATCTATATACCACCACTTAGATTCTACCAATAATAATTTAGTATCCTTGCTTTGTCACATATCTATCTGTCCGTCCCTCTATTAATCCGTCTATATAACTTATTTTTTGGATGCATTTCAAAGTAAATTGCAGATATCAATACATATCCCCCTGTATATTTTAGCATGCATATAATTAGCTAGAATTCAATATTTGTTTACAGGTATTTTCCTTTGGGTATAAAATTGGAATGAAATGTACAAATCTTAAGTTTACTTTCACTGAATTTTGACAAAAAGCACCTGTGTAACTTGAAGCTCTGTCAAGATACAGAACATTATCATCACCTGTCTTCCCCTTGGAAGTTAATCCCTTTCCCCACCTCCACAGAGATTGCAACCACTATAGCAACCACTGTTGTAATGTTTTTCTACCATAGATTAGTGTGTCCTGTTCTAGAGCTTTATATAACTGGGAGAATATAAACTATTTTCTGTAAGACTTCTTCATATAAATAGAATCATATGAACTTTTTGTGTAAGGTTTCTTTCATTCAGCCTATTGCTTCTGGGATTAATCCATGTTGTTGTGTGGTCCCGTTCCTTCTTATTGTTGATGAGTATTTCTTTTTGAATATAGCACAGCTTGTTATCTATTCTCTCTTATTGACAGATACCTGCGCTTTTCCCTACTTTGGGCTATCATAAATAAAGCTGCTCCAAACATTCTTGAGTTGGTATTTTTGCAAACACATATTCTTCTCTTGGGTAGATATCTAGAAGTCAGATTGCTAAAAACAGGGTAAATGTATGTGCAGTTTTAAAGAAACTTCCAGATATATTTTTTTCAATGTGGATGGACCATTTTACATTTCAACCAGCAATATATGGGAGTTCTGGTTGCTCTATCCTCAAATGTTTGGTGCTGTTAGTCTTTTTTAATTTTAGCAAGTGGTGAATATGTTTGTTTTGTCCATTTTTCATTGTTTTTTGTTCTTCCCCATAGCCTGGATTTTTAAGAGTTTTTAATATATTCAAGATATTATCTCTTATCTGTGAAACACATTCCAAATATTTGATTTTGGTCATTTTTACTTTATGGTGATTCATGTCATGGAAAGATATTTAAAGTTTTGTAGTAGTCTTTCAATTTGTTTTCATTACATTTGGATTCTGAGTCATAGTTTAAAAGCTTCTTCTCACCCAGGTTTGAAGAAACCCATCCATGTTTTCTTCTAGTGCTTGTATAGTTTCATTGTTGATATTTACATCTCTGATCCATATGGACTTTATTTTTGACTGTGGCCGTATTTTACTTTTATATTTTCCTTTTTAAAATTTTTTTTAAAGTTTATTTATTTATTTTGAGAAAGAGAGAGAGGAAGCGTAAGTGGGGGAGGAGCAGAGAAAGGGGAGACGGAGAGAATCTCAAGCAGGCTCCACACTGCCAGTGCAGGGACCAATGTGGGGCTTGAACCCACAAACTGTGAGAACATTATCGGAGCCGAAACCAAGAGCCAGACGCTTAACCAACTGAACCACCCAGGCACCCCTATTTTTATATTTTTCAAATGGCTGTTTTTGGTCATCTGAACACAAGTTCTATAAAGATCTATCTTTGTCTCAACTCTTTGAAATGCCATTTTTATCATATATTAAACATAGTTGAGTCTATTTCCAAACTCCCTATTCCAACTACAATTGAAGGTTTCAAAATTTTATTTTTCCAGAAATGAATTCCTTAAAAATCTGTGTGAGCAAGTAAAATAAAACTTCAATTTACTTTTCAAAAAAAAAAAAAAAAAAAAAAGGAGGTATAAGGATAGCATCTTTCCGCAAGAGGGTAGGCTAGAGCTCATCTTCAACTGAATCTAGACACCAACACTTACTTGCAACCATGAATTAACCAGAGCAAGCTTATGGACACCCAATGATGGATGCAGTGCTGAGAATAGGCAAGGACCCTATTTGAATGCTGTGTATAAAGACAGACTGGCCCCAGAACCTAAAAACTCCAGTTTCTGGCCCTATATTGTTATTACAGTAAATTTAGCCGGATTTTTCTCTTTTCTCTTTCTCTTTTCTTCTGTAACCTCCACACAGGTAGAAAAAAAATCACAGGGAATTTTTTTCTTTAAAAAAAAAATTTAATGTCTATTTTTGAGAGAGACAGAGCGTGAGTTGGGGGAAAGGGAGTAGGGAGCAGAGAGAGAGGGAGTCACAGAATCTGAAGCAGGTTCCAGGTTCTAAGCTGTCAGCACAGAGCCTGATGCAGGACATGAACTCACAAACTGTGCGATCATGACCTGAGCCGAAGTCAGACACTTAACCCATTGAGCCACCAGGTGCTGCCCCTGTTTGTTTTCTAATAATCATCCTTCGTTATGTTTCTGGGTAAGAAGTAAAGAAAATCAAAGAGCAATATATAATCATCTTAATACAAAAGATGCAGAAAAAGACAAACCCAAAGGTGGTGACAGCACTTGTTTGGAAGTTAATACAAAGTATGAGGGCACTTGTATTTTTGTATTATTAATATTTAATTTTTTGCATTCATTTATTTAAAAATACCGAGTGTATTTAATAAATACAAAGTGAAGAAAGTATGGAAAATACATAGTGTAAGAAATGATTCTTCTATACTTATAGAAAGAAATAAGATATATGTACCAAAAAATATAATTCAAAATTGTCTATATAGGAACAACATCTAATATTT
Organism: Prionailurus viverrinus; assembly: GCF_022837055.1. NCBI lineage: Eukaryota > Metazoa > Chordata > Mammalia > Carnivora > Felidae > Prionailurus > Prionailurus viverrinus. The sequence goes on from NC_062566.1 coordinate 55,820,832, forward strand.
TTTTAATCCTACATAAGATACCATACAATACCTTGATGTAAATACCCAATAAATTTCTGGGAATTTTATTTGGCATCTGCAAATATATTTTATTTTGCAGAACATACAGTGTCCAAATATCACCACCAGGAAAATATTTTTAAAGATCATCTTTGTCATCATGATCATCAGGTTTCTAAAAATTATAAAAATCCCTAGCCATCGGATAATCTGCTTTCGTCAGTAAGATAAGATAGAAGAGACCATTCTGTTTTATTTCAATATAGCTGGCAGTGGAATACTATGATCACTAGGGTGCGCTATTAGCATCCCCAGCCAGTTAGTCTTCCAGGCAGTAGAGCCTGAAAATCACAGAAAGATGTCCCATGTTTCCAGCAGTTTATTGCTGAACCAGACTGAAATTCACTGAACCTTTTCCAGGCCATCATAGGAACACACCAGGAATCACATTACCTCACCACTTTGTCATTTGAAATTTGTTAACTATAAGGGTGCCTGGGTGGCTCAGTTGGTTAAGCCACCCACTCCTGATTTTGGCTTAGGTCATGATGTCAAGGTCCATTTGATTGAACCTGAGTGGGGCTCTGCGCTGACAGCATGGAGCCTGCTTGATTCTTTTCCTCCCTCTCTGCCCCTTCCCCGTTCACACTTTCTCTCCCTTTCTCAAAACAAACAAACAAACAAACAAACAGAGGGGTACCTGGGTGGCTCAGTAAGTTAAGTGTCCGACTCTTAATTTCAGCTCAGGTCATGATCTCACGGTTGTGAGATTGAGCCTTGTGTCAGGCTCTGTGCTGGGTGTGGAGTGTGCTTAAGATTCTCTTACTCTCCCTTTGCCCCTCCCCTCTTTCTCTCTCAAAAAATAAAAATGAAAACATGCTTATAATTAGTATTTTATAAATGCAACTGCAAACTAACTTTTAGTTTCTTTTCTAATTTTACTAGTTCTAATCAGTGTTCATCTTCTCTGATATTACACTCTATTTTAATTATTATCAAACACAAACTGATATTCAATATGTTAAAAGATAATAGATACATATACTCAAAACTGAGTATATCCTCCCACCCCCAGGTTTCTCTTGCTTATTTCTTCTTGAAATTTAAAATATTATAAAGCCTTTCACAACAAAAGATGAAGTTGATTTCAAAAACATAAATACTTGTGGGGTGCCTGGGTGGCTCAGTTGGTTGTGTCTGATTCTTTTTTCTTTTTTGTAGAGAGAATCTTTTTTTTTTTTAATCTTTATTTTTGAGAGAGAGAGAAAGACAGAGCATGAACGGGGGAGGGTCAGAGAGAGAGGGAGACACAGAATCTGAAGCAGGCTCCAGTCTCCAAGCTGTCAGCACAGAGCCCAACACGGGGCCTAAACTCATGAGTCGTGAGATCATGACCTGAGCAGGAGTCAGACAGTTAACCGACTGAGCCACCCAGGTGCCCAGTCCAACTGTTGATTTTGGCTCAGGTCATGATCCCACTCATGTTCTCTCTCTAAAATAAAACAAAACCCACAAATACTTGACGTAGTTAACGTATTTGGTATGAATGCATCTCTGTCAAAATTAGAATGCAACTAACACTGGCTTAAAGAGGTCTAGCTTTCAGAGGACCCTAAGGATTTGGCTGGCTTGTAGGCTATAGTTTACTGACTCCTGTTCTAGAGCATCTATATATGATACAGAATATACCTCTATCATTGTTGTTACTGCAATGCATTGCAATAGGATTTGCATGTTTGCTGATCCATCGTGAAACCCTTAAGGACAGGGGCTGAGTTTATTCATATTTGTTTTCCCAGTACCTAGCAGAGTAGTTGGCATTAATGGGCCCTGAAAACTTTTGTTTAGTGGATTAAGCAATATTTAAATAGAAGCTCACTAGATTGATGAAAAATTTTATCAACAGGGCTGTTTCCTGGTTTGTGGAAGTACTTGAGCACCAGTTCACTATTGTTTCATGCTTCAAAGGATTGTGCAGAGTTCTTAAAAACAGATTTATTGAGATAGAATTCATATATCATATGATCCACCCGTTTAAAGTATACAATTCTGACATTTGTTGTTGTTGTTGTTGTTGTTGCTGTTGCTGAGGTATAATTGACATAACATTAGACTAGTTTCAGGTATACTAGGTATACTAGGTATAGTGAGATTTGTTTTTGAAGAGAGTGGTGGAAAGCAAAAGGGAAGGGGTCTCTTTTCCTTGAATTGCACCCTAGTTTGTTCCGTGTGGTGCTGTCCTCCTGATAATGATATAAATAACCCATCTAGATGGTTTTCTGTTTGGATTAGGGGGAAGTTAGAAAGTAGGAAACCATTGGGTGTCTAAAGATCGGTAGAGGAGGCCACAAATGGAAGTAGAGAGAAAGAAAAAGCATTCTCTAATATGTGATTTATTCTGTGCTAGGAGAAAAAAGGTGTGTTGAAAGGCGCTATTATGTTCTAGGTGGGGAATCAGCATAAATCTGAAATCTGCTCATTATCCTTGAATGCGCTCTAAGACTGATCCTAGGACCAGAGTCTCATTCTTTCAGACTCAGTTATCCAGGGCAGATATCCCTAGACTTGAGTCATTCCTCATTCTCTTATTTTTGTAAATTTTATTGCACTGGTTATGAATTGCTGCATGACAAATTGCCCTCCAAAACTAAGTGCTTAAAGTGACAGTAAACATTTGTCGTATCACACAGTTTCTGTGGGTCTGGATTTTGGGAATGGCTTAGCTGGGTAGTTCTGGACTGGGGTGTCTCACAAGATGGCAGTCAAGATGCCAGCTGGGCCTGCAGTCATCTGAAGGCTTGGCTTAGGGTGGAGGATATGTTTTCAAGAATGGCTCATTAACATGGCTGGCAATCTGGTGCTGACTGTTGAAATGCCTCAGTTCCTGGCCAGGTGGCCACTCTTAAGGGCCACCTGCTTAAACATCCTGATGTTACGGCAAATGGCTTCCCTCTAAGAAAGTGATCCAAGAGAGCATAAAGCAGAAGCTGCAAAGTCTTTATTTTTTTTTTAATTTTATTTAAATCTGAGTTACTTAACATTAATGTAATAATGGTTTTAGGAGTAGAATTTAGTGATTCATCACTTACATGCAACACCCAGTGCTCATCACAAGTGCCCTCCTTAGTATCCAACACGCATTTAGCCTGTACCACTGCCCACCCCCCTCAGCAGCCCTTAGTTTGTTCTCTGTATTTAAGAGACTCTTATGGTGTGCCGCCCTCTCTGTTTTTATCTTATTTTTCCTTCCCTTTCCCTATGTTCACCTGTTTTGTTTCTTAAATTCCACATATGGGTGAAATCACAAGGTATTTTTCTTTCTCTGACTTACTTCACTTAGCATAATACTAGTATTAATACTAGTAACATAATTCTAGTTCCATCCACATTGTTGCAAATGGCAAGATTTCCCTCTTTTTGATCACCAAGTAGTATTCCATCGTATATATATACAACATCTTCTTTATCCATTCATTAGGCAATGGACATTAGGGCTCTAATAAGCAATAATTTGGTTCTTGTTGACAGTGCAGAAACTGCAAAGTCTTTTATAATATGGTCTTGGAATTTACATAATTCTGAAAAAGTCTATTAGTTACACAGATTAGCCCAATTCAGTATGGGAGGGACTACACAAGGGTGAACATACCAGGAAGAAGGGATCATTGGAGGCCATTTTAGAGGCTGGCCACTATATTTATTTAAACAAATGTGTATGCATATATATATGTGCTTGGGTGGCTCAGTTGGTTAAGCGTCTGACTCTTGATTTCAGCTCAGGTCATGATCTCATGGTTTCTGGGATCAAGCCCTGCATAGGGCTCTGTGCTGACAGCAAGGAAGCTGCTTGGGATTCTCTCTCTCCCTCTCTCTCTGCCCCTCCCCTGCTTGCTCTCTCTCAAAATAAATAGATACACTCAAATATAACATATATATTTGAGATCTATCTATCTATCTACCTACCTCAAAAGGGATTCCTTAACTCTAGTACCAGCTCTTCAGTAATATATTACCTTGCCATTTATTCTAACTGAAAAATACCTTTTGGGACAGTTCAGTACTTTTTTTTTTTTTTTGGCTTAAAAAAGGTGATTTTATTAAAGCACAGAGACAGGACCCATGGGCAGAAAGAGCTGCCTCAATACTTCTTAAATGGAAAAGACCAAGGAAAAGGGTGACCTGGTGAGCTTTTCTTTGGCCAGTGGGTTTCACAGGATTCCCACTCCTGTGGCATTTTCACCATTTATTTATTTATTTATTTATTTACTTATTTATTTATTTATTTATTTATTCATTACTGTCTATTAATTCTTACACTTCCTACTCTGAGATACACTGTTACCCTATTCTTAAGATACTCATCCTAGAGCAATTCCCTCTGCACTGCATTAAAAATTTTTTGTTGTTCTCGATATGCAGCTACTGGATTGTTTTCTCACATACTTTGCTATTACCTTACCCTTCATGGATTTGCAAATGGAGTTGGTTACAAAATAACAATCAGAAAAATAATCATCTTTCCATATTTGGAGAATCCAGCTGTACCTACTGATTCATTTAAAATAAACAAAATAATAGTTCTGTGAATACATTAATTAAAACTCTTACCCATGATAGCAGAGATTTTATCTGTGTAGCTTGAAGAGGACGCACTGTATTTGCTGAGTGAAAAATACTATCTTGAACTGAGAATAGCTATTTGAAATATTGCTAGGCATAATTTCAATGAATCTGAACTTTTCCCCTATAAACTTCTTTAATTTTAAAGAAAAACATTTGCAGAAACCCTAATCCTTTCCAATTCAAATTACTTGCCAAGCCAATATTCTGAAGTGAACTATATTCCATTGGACAAAGTAATGGGAAAAACAACTTGTAGTTTTAATCAGTGGAAAGGAAACAATTTGGCTTCTTTAAGTTTGAACAGAACAAGATAAGCTGCGTCATCATCAATTGCCTTTAATGTGCATAATGTACACTTTGTCCTGCTTTTTATCCAAGGATCTAGGCATGACAGAGGTGTCTGTTGTTTTTTTTTAAAGAACGTGGAGAGGCTGTGGCATTTCCTGAATAAGAAGAAACAGATTCTATAACAGTTCTGAGATTGAACATAGGATTTATTATTAACCTTTCCATAGCTTCAATCATTAGCTTCAATCATAATGTCACTTGAGTGAAGAAAAATATTTAATGTAAGATGAAGCTTGTAAGTCATTGCATCCTTTCAGTCCATGGCAGACTCCTGGGAGTCATTTTAATTATTAAATAAAAAAAAGCATTGGACACAGGAGTAAGTTTAAGAGACCTGAGTTTTGAGGTGTCTGGCTGGCTCAAGCAGAGGAGCGAGCAACTCTTGATCTTGGGGTTGTGAGTTCAAGTCTTATGTTGGGTATAAAGATTACTTAAAATAAATAATTAGGGGCACCTGTGTGTCTCAGTCTTGCGCATCTGACTGTTAATTTTGGGTCAGGTCAAGATCCCAGGATGGTGGGATCCAGCCCTTGCCACCGGCTGTGCCATGAATGAGGGGCCTGCTTAAGATTCTCTCTCTTGCTCTGCCCCTCTCCCCCGCTCACGCGCTCTCTCTCTCAAATGAAAATAAAATAAATAATTGAAAAACAACAAGTAAACAAGAGACCTGAGTTTTGGCTTGGCCACTAATTAGTTTTATGGCCTTGGAAAGTTGCTTAACTTCTTTTGAGATTTTTCTTCTCTAAATTGGTGGGTAAGGATGGGAGAGAGGTTTAATCTTAAGGTTTCCTCTTCACCAAAGAGCTTGACACAATCAACACCTAATACAAATTTATCCCACACAGCCTCATTGCCCTGCTCTCCTCGCTTTTCCTTGAAAGTCTTCGAGGGACTCCCGCAATTGTCTTGCTTAGATTCCCATCCTGGCCCTCACAAGGGCTGTGTATCCTTTGCTAGTGGTGTTTGAAAAAGGTAAGGAAGCCTCGTTTTTCACGGTTGCAGTAAGGACACTTCGGGCTCCAGGCTGGTAGTCTTTTCTGGAGGTCTCGGTCTCCTTTCCTCCTTTTACCATTAGGCCTCTTCCTAGTGCCCGCCGGTGATTAGCTTCCTGTTAGGCGGTTCTGGGGATGGCGCCAATTTGCCAGATCCTGGCAGCTCTGGTTCTGAGGAGGTGGCATGGTAGGGCCTCACGGTTTGGGGCCCTTCTTCGTAACTCCTTCAGTGGAAATTCGTATCGTGACAACGCATTTCCGATTTTCTTCCAAAAAGCCCAAACCTGGGGTCACAATCATGCCTCTATAAGCAAGTTAACTACTGAGCTAAGAGGACACCAACGTGGGCCAACCACTAGTCTCAGGAGCTCTACTTCAAAGCTCCGGACCCACGGGCAGTTGCGGCGGTGGCTGGAACTACAAGGCCCAGAATTCCAGCGCGCACGCGCGCTGCCATTGTGATGCTCCTTTCCCGGTAACTCGCCCTCTCAGGCAAACCTGAAGATAGCGGCAATTCTCCGGTGGGGGGCGGAGACGCTCTCTGCCTGACTCTCCGCCCCCGTCGTGATAGGCAATGGGACCAGCCAACCGACGTGGCGGGTTTGGGTCGTGCTCTCCAATCAGCACCTGCGGCGGAGAGGTGGGCGTGCGCACTGGCAGGGCAGGTGGGCTAGGCTGTGTCGGGTTGCGAAGGGGGAGAATAACGTCGGGTCGGGTCAGCGGGCGCTGCAGTAGTCGCCGCAGCGGCGATGGGAGCGGTGGGGACGAGGCGGCGGCGGCGGCGGCAGGAGGAGGAGCAGGGGCTGGCACAAGAGCAGCGGCTGGGGGCGGCCAGCAGCAGCATTAACAGCAGCCGCAGCCGCCGCCGCCGCCAGTAAACGCGGACGGCACCCGAGGGGACTACCCAGCCGGCCGGCCCTCGAAGCCGCGCTCGGCTCCCGCCGCAGTCGGCGGCGGGGGATGGGCAGGCGGCGGCGGTCCCGCCTGCTGAGGGTTGATCCCTGTCGGTCCTGGTCCTGAGCTGGATCCGAGCCCTCCGCCCGAAATCCCTGCGTCCGCCACAGCCCAGGTAGGACACACCCCCCCGAACCCCCCGGGCGCCTCTGGGGTGCCCCGGGCCCCGCCCTCCCCCAGTCCTGACCCCCTCCTCCAGCCGCACCCCTCGCGGAGTGACCGACCCTGGTGCGGAGGGGAAGGGTACGAGAGTCTCCTCGGTAGCTGCCCACGCCCTGGGCTTGTGCCAGACCTAGTCACTCCACCTCGGAGACAGTCTGCTTCTACACCGTTTACCCGAAGGCTTGTGCCCTGTTTCCCGAGAGCCTTTCGATGTCTTGACTGAACTTGGAGGGTCACGAAGCTTCGTCTGTTTCTCTCTCTGTAGGTGACCCATATATTGCTTGTATTTATGCAGCTTCTGGTACCAGGGCTGAGCTCAGAGGGTTCTCAGGATACACTGAGCGCTTCTTTCGCACCCCGCCTCCCCAAATATAATAGAAGGAGGCATGGGACTATGCAGTCTGTTTGCTGTGTAGTAACGACAATGAAGGCCATGACTTTCTGGTACTTAAGGTGCAAAGTAATGACCTGAAGGATTTGCCTGCCATTTGCCTGGACTAAGATGATGTTGACACCCTGGGTGCTGTGGGAGGGACAAAAGACTCCACACGTTTGTACTGTCAAATCAGAGAAGTAAATAATCCATTGGATGCCAGGATACTTTATCGCGCAGTGAAGTTAATTTTGTTTCAGTCGTGGCTGCATTGGAGGTAAAAATGACATTGAGTTGTACTTTGCTTTGAATTAAAGTTGATAGGTGGCAGCAATCCCGGTATTAACTCTTCTCATCCTTAGCTTTAGAAATTGTTCTTTAAACATGAGAGAGAGCAGTTTTCTTATAGTCTATGTATTATGTAAAGATGTTTTGGTATTCAGTGGAAATTGAGATTTTGAAATCCAAAAAAACTGAAATACACGAGGATCACATTATTATGAATGGGCGCATGTACACATACACGCAGGGAGAATCCACTCTGTGTTTTGTTAATGTGTGTTCTGAGCCATTAATAACAGTTGCATTGGTTTCTAAACACTGATTTGCCAGAATAGACCACAAAGAAAGATGTGTTTGCTGTCTTCTTTTGGCTCAGTAGAATAATGTTCTCTTTGGGGGGAAAGGAGAGATGGGAGATTGATTTTAAAGTATCGAGGGAATTGAATGTTATGTATTTCTTATAAAGAAACAGTAATGTTGACAAATATTACTAATATGACTAATCTTGAAGAACTAACTCTAGAAATTTTTCAAATAATAAGTGTACTCATTTCCATGGCATATTGTGATTCATTGAAATTGAAAACATACCAAAAGGAACCTTTAATTTAGAAAGTTATGTTTTCCTGTATGATGTATCTTGATCAAGGCACTGAAAGGGATGTCTGAAGCATGCTTATAAAGGAAAGTTTCTCATTCTTTTATGATAGAATGTTAGGAAATGTTTTTTTCTCTTTCAGTTTTAGAAACATAAAAGAAATTGAAGTCCCTAGCTTCATTAATTTAATTTATAATATCAAATTGAAATAAATCTGATCTTCAGTAAGGAGCTAAAAATAATAGATCTTGCTTATGCTCTTGTACTGTGGTTAATACATAATTTAGTAAATTCTCTATTGTACTATATATGATTTCAGATTTTGTGTCTTTTTTTTGACTTAAAAAAATACTGATTATTTTAATGCCTCAGGAAATCTCCATGAGAACACGCTCATTTGCTTTAGCAAATTGAACTCAATTATAATAGGGCTTCAAATAGTTTTAAATGTAGAGTTGGAAGTGAAGTTTGTATAATTTAGACAAATTTGAAAGTATTTTACCTCAAAAAAATGGGCTAAAAGGTGATAATTAGTGATAGATTGTTGGTTTTTCAATGTAAACAAATCTTACAGAGCTTAGTTCACTATCATGGAATCTAACTTTGACAGGGGCAGTCAATTCTTTATATTTTATAACCTTAAAAAGTACTATATAGAGATGACAACTTGATTACAACTTGTGAGAGACTTTGACCTGGAACCACCCAACTAAGACACTCTTAGATTCCTAATCCTCAGAAACTCTGTGAGTTAATGAATGTTTGTTGCCTAAAAACAAAAAGCAATGTATAACAAGGGAAAAATTTTAATGACTGTTATTGAACTATCAGTCTGTTGAATTGATTCACGAAATAAAATAGCCTTTTAGAATTAATGGAAAATATAGCTTACATCCTTCCCCACTCTTAAAGAAGTCTCCTGTAGAAAAATTCTTTTATAGATATGTGGCAAACAACTTTACAATTTGGGCTTTATAATTTGAACTTTACAATTTAAGTTACTCACAATGATTCTAGTCATGTATTCCTTTTTTTTTTTTTCTCTTCTTGAGGTTTTTGAGAAATACTCAACATATAGCTGGAGTTGTGTCCGTTTATTTGATTAGTAATATTGCAGGATATCTTCAATGTATGAATTTTTGAAATTAAACATATTTATGCTATTTTACTTCCTTGTCGTCCTTTTTTTGTTGTTGTTATGCAGTGTATTGTAAATAATAGCGATGGCAGTGGTGGATTCCAACCCCGACCCCCCCCTCCCCCCGCCCCACCTGAGGCTTCAGTGGATAGAATCGTTGTGTTGAAAATACTTTTATAACTTTTATTTGTAAATGTTCAGTGTTTTCAGGTTAAATGTCATACTTCCATGTTTGAGACAAGAGTCTTTAAGTCTGTATGAAAAAGTTGAGTTTTTTAGAGCTAACTTTTGAGCATATGAACAACACATATAGTATTGCCACTCAGAAGTTACTGTCTTCCTTGGGGTGCCTGGGCGGCTCAATCTTTTGAGCGTTGGACTCTGATTTCAGCTCAGGTTGTGATCCCAAGTTGTGGGATCAAGCCCGGTGTCAGGCTCTGCTTGGTCATGGAGCCTGTGTGCAATTCTCTCTCCCTCTCTCTCTTTTTCTCTCCCTCTCTCTCTCTTTCTCCTTCTCCTTCTCTGCCTCTCTCCCCTGCCCCTTGCGCTCTTTCTCTCTCTCTGTCTCTTTCTCGGAAAAAAAAAAGTTTCTGTCTTCCTTAATATCTGGTGATCTTATTGTAGGTTTAAAATACAGGTTGAAGGGTGGCTGGCTGGTAGAGCATGTGACTCTTGATCTTGGGGTTGTGAGTTCAAATCCCACCTTGGGTGTAGAGATTACTTAAAAAAAATAAAAATCTCTAAAATACATACTGAAATTAAATTATTTACGTAATGTGAATATCAATTTTGCCAGAAAATTTTATCTTTTAAATCGGTGATTTTTAAGCAGATTTCTTGGTATATTTTCATTTATGTTTTATGACTATGGTAAACATAGTTATTCTTCTCTTTGTGGTTATTTTATATGTTCTTTTTTTTTTTTAATGGTTGTTAATTTTTAAGAGAGAAAGAGACAGAACACAAGCAGGGGAGGGTCAGAGAGAGAGGGAGACACAGAATCTGAAGCAGGCTCCGTGCTCTGAGCTGTCACCACAGAGCTGGACATGGGGCTTTAGCCCATAAACAGTGAGATAATGAGTGACCTGAGCTGAAGTCAGACGCTCAACTGACTGAGCCACCTAGGTGCCCCTGTTCTGTTTGTTTGCTTTTTTTTAATGTTTATTTATTTTGAGAGAGAGCACAAGCAGGGGAGGAGCAGAGAGAGATGGAGTGAGAGAGTCCCAAGCAGGCTCCGCACTGCCAGCACAGTGCCCTATGCAGAGATGGAGCTCACAAACTGTGAGATCATGACCTCAGGTGAAATCAAGAGTTGGACTTGTATTGAATTTTTTTCATGATTTTTTTTTTTTAACCTTTGTATATGAGATCCTTGATGTTTTGGGATGTTGATAGTTCCTTTTTATTGTATTAAGAAATTCACTTTCACTTAGATTTAAACTTCCCATGGTAAAAAATTAAGTGTTATGGGGCACCTGGGTGGTTAAGTTCATTAAGCCTTCAAATTCAGGTCAGGTCATGATCTCATGGTTCGTGAGTTAGAGTCCTGCATCAGACTCTCTACTGTCAGCCTGCTTCCTATGCTCTCTCTCCGCCCCCCCCCCCCCCATGTGTGCGCGCACGCGCTCTCTCTCTCTCTCAAAAATAAACATTACAAAAAATTAAGTGTTCTTTGAAAAGAATCTGAGGTGTTTTAGTGTCTTCTGAATAGGAGGTGGTAGGGGAGCCTGGGTGGCTTAGTTAGTTAAGCATCCGACTTCAGCTCAGGTCATGATCTCATGGTTTGTGGGTTCAAGCCCCAAGTTGGGTTTTTTTAAAAAAAATTTTTTTTTTCAACGTTTTTTATTTATTTTTGGGACAGAGAGAAACAGAGCATGAACGGGGGAGGGGCAGAGAGAGAGGGAGACACAGCATCGGAAACAGGCTCCAGGCTCCGAGCCATCAGCCCAGAGCCTGATGCGGGGCTCGAACTCCCGGACCGCGAGATCGTGACCTGGCTGAAGTCAGACGCTTAACCGACTGCGCCACCCAGGCGCCCCTCCCAAGTTGGGTTTTACACAGACAGCTCAGAGCGTGGATGGAGCCTGCTTCAGATTCTGTGTCTCACTTTCTCTCTGCCCCTTCCCTTTTCTCTGTCCTTCCCCTTCTCTCTGTCCCTCCCCTTCTCTCTGCCCCTCCCTGAGTTCTCTCCCTCTCTCTCAAAAATAAAGAAGTAAAGATTAAAAAAAAAAAAAAAAAAAAAAAAGAATGGGAGGTGGTAGCTTTTCACTCTCTCTGGTAAGCTTTCAGGATTTAACTGTGTTTTAGGAATCAGCATTTTTGTTTTATAGAAAGTTTGCACCTTAATGAAAATAAGAATTGGTATTTTTAAATGTTTGAAATAGAAAATTTATTTGCCATTATATGTATTTTTACCAGAATGCTTTTTATCATTTTTTTTATATAGAAGTATATGGTTGGTACAAAATGTTACTTTAGTTTCATATGTACACAACTTATATGTAACACTATGCCCACCACAAGTGTACCTACCATATGTCACCATACAGTGCTATTATAGTACCATTGCCTATATTTCCTATGCTGTACCGTTTATTCCCATGACTTATTCATTCCATAACTGGAAGCCTGTACCTCCCACTCCCCTTTACCCATTTTGCCCCCTGCCCTTGGCAACCCTCAGTTTGTTCTTTGTATTTATGGGTCTGTTAATGCTTTTTGTTTGTTCATTTGTTTTGTTTTTTAGATTCCATATATAAGTGAAATAATATGGTATTTGTCCTTTTCTGTCTGACTAATTTCACTTAGCAAAATACCCCTTAGGTCCATCATGTTGTCACAAATGCCAAGATCTCATTGTTCTTTGTGGCTGAAATATTCTATTGTGTATATATACCACTTCTTTATCCATTCATCAATGGATGGACACTTGGTTGCTTCCTTTTATCATTTTTTTACATTTGTCTTCTTTCTGCAGTTTCAAGATAATTGCCTTTTTAAAAAAGTGATTTCACATTCTTTTCCTTGTCTTATTCATTTAAATACTGTATTTTGTTAATATTTGACATTTAGTTTTATACATGTTATATATTAAGTTGGAAAGACCCTCTTTCTTACTTTCTTTGATCCATTAAGGGCCTAGTTTCTAAAATACTTCAGAAATGGTTTTATCAACATTTTGCAATGACCAATGAGGCAGAGGTGAGGGGAGGAAGTAGGAAAAAATGAATAGCTAAAGAGACTCTTGCCTCTCATGAAATTTGATTTGAAAAAATCATCTGGAAGCTAATTCATATGGTAGATAGTAAACTAGATTAGGACTTCATTTCTGCTGTGCTTGTTTAGCACTTAGAAAATCCAACATGTCCAAGACAAAAGTCAGCCCTCTTTTAAGTGCTTTAGTTCTCCAAATGAAGGTATTATTATTTAATCAGTTGCCCAAGCTCAAAAATCTCATTATGTATGTATATATTTTGGTTTCCTTTTTCCCCTGGTTCTACCTGCACAGAATCTCTCTTTTTTATTTCTATTGTAACTACCTTAACTTAGCCTCTTTTCACTTCATTACCTCTCCTTAAACATGTGGCAGCTCTGAACCTCATTATCTCTCCTTGGAATTATTGTAATAGCCTCATCCATTTGTTCATTAAATATTTGTTCAGCATCTATTGTGTTACTATGCTAGGGGTTAGAGATTTGGCAGTGAAAAGGACAAAAATGATGTCACTTCTGGAGCTTAACAATATAATGGAGGCAGTCTGTTATAGAATAAGGAATTCTAAGTGTTCCAAGTATCATGAAGGGAAAATGCAGACTACTGGGTGAACATATTACCAGACAGAACTAACAGTCTGGGGAGTGGGTTCAGGGAAGTAGTCTTCTGTTTTGTCACCCACAGTTTATTCTCCATATGCCAGCAGATTCAGAGGTTAATAGATATATTACAGCTATAAGCTGTTAAGTAATTAAAAATAATAATTTATTTTTAATAAGCTTTTTAAATAAAAAAATTTAATAAGAATTAAATGTTCACACAGCTTTTGAAACAGCTTCAGACAAATGCTTTCAGAACACCAGAGCATTTGAAAAATTTGGTTCTACAGAGTCTGTCCACCTCTCTGTACAGTATGAGTATCTACTTTGGGTTTTCTCAGGCTTCAGTTGCTTGAGTACTGACAGAATTCCCATGTTATGTTTCACATAGCTGTGTTTGAACCTCAGAAATGAGGACTAGGCATTACCAGTAGGAGGGTATGTATGGTTACAAAAAAGAAGTCTTCCAGGTAAGTAACTGTCTCTCTGTGGCTAGAATCTAACAGTTTATAGGTGACTTATTTTTTTTTTCATTAAAAAAAATTTTTTTTAATGTTTTTATTTATTTTTTTGAGACAGAGAGAGACAGAGCATGAGTGGGAAAGGGGCAGAGAGAGAGGGAGACACAGAATCTGAAGCAGGCTCCAGGCTCTGAGCTGTCAGCACAGAGCCCGACACGGGGCTCCAACTCACAGACTGTGAGATCATGACCTGAGCAGAAGTCAGACAGTTAACCCACTGAGCCACCCAGGAGCCCCTATAGGTGACTTATTAAATATACAAGTAATTAGGATATAATTTGCATATCTTTGTAAGTTTAAAAATATGTAATGCATTTGCAAATCAGAAAAAAAAAAGTCTCTTACCATATTCTGGCACCTAATTTTGGTTTAGAAAATAAAGTTACTAGAGCCATTAACCTCTACATTAATAAATGCTTGAGTGGGAGAGAGCCAAAGCATAAGAGACTCTTAAAAACTGAGAGCAAACTGAGGGCTGATGGGGAGTGGGAGGGAGGGGAGAGGGGGTGGTGGGTATTGAGGAGGGCACCTGTTGGGATGAGCACTGGGTGTTGTATGGAAACCAATTTGACAATAAATTTCATATATTTAAAAATAAATAAATAAACATTAAAAAAATAAAAAACGCTTACACAGCAAATGACTACAAACTGTTAATTATGCATCAGGATGCAATTTGAGTGTATTCTAATCTTTACTGTAACATATCATAGTACTTAACTCCTTTTTGCCTCAGTTTTGGTATTTTTAAAAAGGAAAATTAATATACTTATAATTAAAATGGAGATCATTACAGAGAAGTTTCTGTATTGATTTTTTTCCCTTTGTCTTAGTGGGAAGATCATAGACCTATAATGCTTTGTTTGGTTGATATAGCTACAGAAGATTTTACCGAAGGAACGGTCTTGTTCAGTGTTTTCATTACAATCTGGCCATGTAAGTTACACTGTACTTTCTTTAGGGAAAGGATTTGCTTATGTGTTGTTAGTGTTGTAGCCAGGGAGAAGAGAACTAGATTGTTTACACTTTTATCCTGTTGTCAGTAATTGTAACTATACTGACTTGTAAAGTTTGTCTTTAATAGGTATTTTACTTTCTTGAATACATTTATTGAACCCAGAGAGTTTCCATGCTGCTAGAAGTGTAATTTACCTCCTGTGAAAGTTTAAAAGGAACATTTGAAGTATGAATGGTGACTAAATATTCTTTTCCTTTTGCTATCAGCAAATAGCATTAATCACAAATCTTTATCTCTTTTTAATAGCCCTTTAGAGAGGCTCTGGCCAAAAATCTTTGGGGTAAAACAAAAACAAAATCCCATGAGATTTATCCTATTCTTGACTGTTATTTCTGTTCTTTACATTAATATTAAGTGTCTTGAAAAACTTAGCTGTTGTGTACCTCTGTAAACTTGCATCTCTCTCTCAGCTTGTTTAAAAACATAATTGAGAGGCTCCTGGGTGGCTTGGTCAGTTGAGCATCTGACTCTTGATTTTGGTTCAGGTTATGATCTCACAGTTTGTGGATTTGAGCCCTTAGTTGGGCTCTGCACTGACAGTGTGAATCTTCCTTGGGATTCTCTCTGTCCCTCTCTCTCTGTCCTAACCCCCCTTTGTGTTCTCTCTCTCTCTCTCTCAAAATAAATACATAAAATTTTTAAACAACAAAAAAACCGAGGGGGCGGGGCAGAGACGAAGGGGGCATAAGATCTGAATTGGGCTCTGCACTGACAGCGGAGAGCCCAATGTGGGGCTCGAACTGACAAACCAGGAGATCGTGACTCGAACTGAAGTTGGGTGCTTAGCTGACTGAGCTGGACACCCCGAGATTATTTTTTATAATGTGAAAAATACATTATTTTGACTTTTGAGATAGGAGGTAGCCACTCTGCATCATACTATATTCTAATCTATTTTTGGAATACAGATTATGTATTCTACCTGTTTATATAATGGATCAGGATTACTTTGAAAGCATCTGGTCTTTTACTCTAATAATAGGAGGTGTTTGATAAATGTTTTTTTTTTTTTTAATCAAATTTGAAAAAATTTAAGACCTTTTTTTTCTTTAGATTTTTTTTTCCCCCTAGCATGGAATCCCTCTGGGCCCAATGAGTGTATCTAGAAATTAAAATATCTGCTAAAAGTGGAAAGAAACTTTATATAAGACAGTATGGTTACAGTAACTGACAACAAAATAAAAGTGTAAACAGTCTGTTCTTTCCTTCTGGGACTCCAGTTACATTACATGTTTTAGGCTTTTTGATGTTATCCCATAACTAACTGATGATCTGTTGGTTGGGTTCCTTTTTCTCTGTATGTTTCATTTTGGATAGTTTTTTTTTTTTTTTCTCTTCTCTATCTTCCAGTTTATAATCCCTTCTTTTACAGTAGCTAATCTGGTGTTAATCCTATCCAGTGTTGTTGTTTTAATGTTTATTTATTTATTTTTGAGAGAGAGAGAGAGAGAACACAAATAGGGGAGGGGCAGAGTAAGAGGGAAGCAGAATCTGAAGCAGGCCCCAGGCTCTGAACTGTCAGTGCACAGCCAGACTCAGAGCTTGAACTCATGAACTGTGAGATCATGACCTGAGCCAAAGTCAGACACTTAACCAACTGAGCCACGCAGGCGCTCCCCCCTCCCCCCCTTTTTTTTTTATCTCAGATATATACTTTTAATGTCTAAAAGTCCTTGTCTACCACTTCTATTTCTGGGTCTGTTTTTACTTTTCTTTCCTCCTTTCTGTCCTTCCTGTCCTTTTTTTTTTTTTAATTAAAGTGTATTTGATACACAATGAATGTTACGTTAGTTTCAGGTGTGTAGAATACAGTGCTAAGATAAGACTAGAGTTATGTATGCTGTGCTCACCACAAGTGTAGCTCCCATTTGTTACCATGCAATGCTATTACAATACCATTGGCTGTATTTCCTGTGCTTAACCTTTCATCTCCGTGATTTATTCACTCCATTAACTAGAAGTCTATACCTCTTAATCTCCTTCACCCATTTTGCCCATCCCACCACGGCCCTCCCCTGTGGCAGTCACCAGTTTGTTCTTTGTATTTGTGCATTTACTTTTTTTGTTGTTCATTTTTTTTTATTTGTTTTAGATTCCACATATAAGTGAAATCATATGGTATTAGTCTTTCTCTGACTTATTTCACAGACCTTCTAGGTCCATATGACAAATGGCAAGATCTCATTCTTTTACGGCTGAGTAATAGTCCACATTCCATATATATTCCATAATATATAACTTCTTTTTTATTCATTCATCTCTCTCTCTCTCTTTTTTTTTTTCTTTGAGAAAGCCAGAGAGAGAGAGCATGTGCGCAAGTGGGGGAGGGGAAGAGGGGAGAGAGGGAGAGAGAGAGAAGCTTAAGCAGGCTTCACACCCAGCATAAAATCATGACTGGAGCAGAAATCAAGAGTCGGACGCTTAACCAGTTGAGCCACCTGGATGCCCCTATTTATTCATCTCTTGATGGGCACTTAGTTTGCTTCCATATCTTGGCTATTATACATAATGCTGCAGTAAACACAGGAGTGCATATAGCATTTTGAATTCGTGTTTTCATTGGATAAATACCTAGTAGTAGAATTACTGGATCACATGGTATTTCTATTTTTAGTTTTTTGAGGAACGTGCATACTGTTTTCCGTAGTGGCTCTACGCATTTGCTTACCATCAATAGTGTAAGAGAGTTCCTTTTTCTCCACATCCTTGCTGACACTTGTTATTTCTTATATTTTTGATGCTAGCACACTGACAGGTGTAAGGTGATATCTCATTGTGCTTTTAATTTTCATGTCCCTAATAATTAATGATGTTGAACATGTTTTCATGTGTCTGTTGGCCATCTGTATGTATGTCTTTACTGGAAAAATGCCTATTTGGGGCCTCTGCGCATTTTAAAATTGGATTCTTTGGATTTTTTTTTTTCTGTTGAGTTGTGTAAGTTGTTTATATATTTTGGATATTAACCACTTATCAGATATATTATTTACAAATAGCTTCTTCCATTCAGTTGGTTACGTTTTCGGTTTTGTTGATGGTTTCCTTCACTATGCAAAAGCTTTTTATTTTGCTGTAGTCCTAATAGTTTGTTTTTGCTTTCCTGCAGAGATCTATCTAGAAAAATGTTGCTAATGCTAATGTCAGAGAGATTACTGCCCATGTTTTCTTCTAGGATTTTATGGTTTCAGGTCTCACAGTTAGGTCTTTAATCCACTTTGAGTTCATTTTTGCGTATGGTATAAGAAAGTGGTCCAGTTTCATTGTTTTGCATGTAGCTGTCTAATTTTCCTAGCACCATTTATTGAAGAGACTATCTTTTCTCCATTGTATAATCTTGCCTCCTTTGTTGTAGATTAATTGACTATAAATGTGTGGTTTTATTTCTGGGTTCTCTTTTCTGTTTCATTTATCTATGTGTCTGTTTTGATGATTCAGCTTTGTAGTAGATCTGGAAATCTGGGATTGTGATACCTTCAGCTTTGTTCTTCTTTCTTCAGAATGCTTTGACTTGGGTTTGTTTTTATTGATTGATATTTCCTTTTTTCATCCCTGGTAATTTGTTTGAGTGCCAGACATTATGATTTTACATTGTTACGTGCTGGATTTTTTTTTTTTTTTTTTGTATTCCTTTAAATATTGGGGAGTTTGTTTTGGGATACAGTTATTTGAAAATACTTTGAAGCATCCAAGGCTCTGAATGTTTTTGAAGGTCTTTTTCACTCTGGTGAGTATGCAAACTATTCATAGCCTTATTTAAGCATCAAAGATTGTTCTGCCTGCCCCTTTCCAGTGGTTTGAACTTGGCTTTGATCACTTCACTTCCTTACACAGGTGCATTGATAAGTACTTAGCCAGAATCTCAAGGAGAATTCTCTCTAGATATCCACAGCTCATTCTTTGTGCTGATATCTCCTCTCCAGTGTTTTGTTTTGCCTTGACCTCCCCAGAACTCTGAATTTTGTCTCCTTAACTCAGTGAGATTTCTGGTCTTTGTTTGGGTTCCCCATCCCTGTATTGTGGCCTGGAAATTCTCTCCAGGTAGTGAGTTGGGGGCACTTGTAAGGCTAACTTTATTTCCCTTTTTCTCATGGATCCCTATTCTGTAGTGTTTATTGTCAATAGTGTCTAAAAACCATGTTTCATATATTTTGTCCTTTTTTCTAGTTGTTTACTGTGGTAGGGTAAATCTAGTCCCTGTCACTTTATTGTGGCCAGGAGCTGCAGTCACCTGGTGAGTATATTTAAATCTCAAACAAAGAGGAGTCATATTTCACAGTTATGCTGTCATTAGAAATTTATGTATTATCTTTATGCCCAAATATAGCTTCAAAGATATCTTCTATGCCCTTTAGACACATTATAAGCTTCTGATGATTAATTCTAGCACTCTTCTCATTGGGATTAAAATTGTAGTAAAAATAATTTTCCTACTACTCTGTTCAAAAACAGAATCTAACATAAACTGTATATGTCACTATGTATAAAAACCATGCTGTTATTTATTTTGTGAATTATCTAGCTTCCCCTCCAAATAGGAGGATATCTAGTTATAGATATATAGCTACACACCCACACACACCCACACACATATAGTTATATAGTTATATAGTTAGTTATACAGTCTATCTAGATAATAATAGTTATAACTGAACTTTGTTTCCTTTTGCTTTATATCCATCCCCCTTATACGAAGTCCCTTAGTGGCTCCCCTTTGCTGAAATAGAATAAAGTTCATTTTCTTCCTAGCATGATTTTTATAGTCTGAACTCAGTTTACCTTTCATGTCTATGTATTCTTTCTCTATGATCAGAATTCTTTTAGACTAATCTTAGTCCATGTAGACAACTGTACATATTCATTTTTCCATGCACTTGTGTGTTCATTTCCATTTATGTGCCTTTGCTTAGCTCCTCAGTCAGTTAGCTTTTGCCTTCAAACAAACCACCCCAAAGTTCAGAGGGTAACACAATTTGTTAGTTAAATATTCTGTGGATTGGCCGTTTGGGTCCAACTGCATATTCTTTTTTGGTCTTGTCTGGGCTCATGTATGCGAGGAATTGTGCTAGCTTGGGTTTCTTCACAATTTGGGTTCCAAAACAAGCAATAGAGGGCTAGTTGAGAGCATAAATGCATTTCAAGCTTCTGGGTCATGTTTGCTAGTGTTCTGTTGGTCAAAGCAAGTCACAGGGCCAACCTCAGTTTCCAGGGTAAAGAAACTCTACCTCTTTGTGGGAGATGCAGCAAGGTCACATTGTAAAAAGATATGTATACAGGAGTGGGAGGAATTTGTGGTTATTTTGCAATCTACTGAACCATCATCATAAATCCTGTCCACCTCCTCTGAGAAACTTTGTATAATCTTCCTATCTCATGTAAACCTCTCGCATTTCTGATTTGTCATGTGTACTTGGCCCTTACAGTTTGATGTTGATTAACTTTTTGTATTTTTTACCTTTTAAATCCAGAGAATTACTGTTACTTTCTGTTTTTGCATTATGTATTCTATTCTAAAGAATAATTTGGAAATAATTATCTATGTTTTCTTCTTTCCTTGCTTGTAAATTAATTAAGGGCAAAACCATGCATTACACTTCTACCTACTCTTCTGTGTATTTATAACAATTCATTGAATGACTATTTTCAAATCATCTCTCATTTACTTGTTTGAGGATGACTTAATTTCACTCAGCTGTATAGAATGTGAAAGAAGTTGTATTCATTCTTCCAATAATTAAACATTTATTGAAAGATTGTTCTGTGGTAGGTATTATGCTACATACTAAGTACAAAGATGAGAAGAATTCTGCTCTTGACCTCAAGAAATTTATAGCATTGTAAATTATGTATGTGCTTATAAGCCTGCTTCTTTACTCTGAACCTAGATTTCTGCCCTATAACCAACTCATAGGTTAGCTGGCTTTTCACTATTGCATAGATGGAACAGTCTCCTGCTGTCTGTCACACTGCTAGATGATTGTTGCCTAATCTATTCTGTGCCTAGCTTCCTTGCCTCTGGTTTATATGACTATTATCTTTTGCTGTTTTCATTTATTTATTTTTTTTTAACATTTATTTTTGAGAGGCGGGGGAGGGGCAGAGAGAGGAGAGAGGGAGACACAGAATCCGAAGCAGGCTCTAGGCTCTGAGACGTAGGGCTTGAACTCTGTAGCCATGAGATCATGACGTGAGTCGAAGTGGGGCACTTAACCAACTGCGTGCCCCGGTGTCCCTCCTGCTTTTTTTTTTTTTTTTAATAAGACATATTAATCATAGACTACGTAAAACATTGGTGTGAAATTTAATATTATTATAAATGGTCAAGAAATAGAACATTACCTGCATCTCAGAAGCCCCTTCCTGATCTTATTCCCTTATACCCCAAAGGAATCTATTCTCGTGACTTTTGTAAAAAATCATGTCCTTGCTTTTATTTATAGACTTTTACTACCTATGTTTGCATCCCTATTTAACATAATTTAGTTTTGCTTATTTTTGAACTTAATATAAAAGGATTTATATTGGGGGGGCACCTGGGTGGCTCAGTTGGTTAGGCAACGGACTCTTGATTTCAGCTCAGGTCATGATCTCATAGTTCATGGGATCAAGCCCCTGCATCAGGCTTCACGCTGACAGCACGGAGCCTGCTTGGGATTCTCTCTTTCCCACTCTCCCTCTCTGGCTTGCATGCTCCCTCTCTCTCTCTCTCAAAATAAATAAATAAGTTTAAAAAAAGATCTATATTGTAAGATTTTTTTCTTTATTTTTTTATTTAAAAAAAATTTTTTTTTCAATATTTATTTATTTTTGGGACAGAGAGAGACAGAGCATGAACGGGGGAGGGGCAGAGAGAGAGGGAGACACAGAATCGGAAACAGGCTCCAGGCTCCGAGCCATCAGCCCAGAGCCCGATGCGGGGCTCGAACTCCCCGACCGCGAGATCGTGACCTGGCTGAAGTTGGACGCTTAACCGACTGCGCCACCCAGGCGCCCTGTAAGATTTTTTTTTTTTTCAATGTTGTTTGTGAGACTTGTTCTAGTAGTTCAGTGTCACAGTAGTTTATTTTTGGTTTAGTATAGTTTTTATGGTAGGTAGAAAATGGTCCCTTGAAGATATTGGTGCCCCAATCCCTGAAACCTGTGACTGTATTACCCTTAAGGTTTATGTATTTATTTTGAGAGAGAGAGAAAGAGCAAGGGAAGGGTAGAGAGAGAGGGAGACCGAGAATCCCAAGCAGGCTCTGCACTGCTAGCACAGAACCTGACTTGGGTCTCAATCCCACAACTGTGAGATGATGATCTGAGATGGAATCAAGAGTCTGACCCCTAACTGACTGAGCCACCCAGGTGCCCTGTGAATGTGTTACCTCATATGTCAGAAGGCACTTGGCAGATGCGATTAAGTTAAGGCTTTTGAAGATTATCTTTGATTACCCAGGTTGGTTCAGTGTAATCACAAGGAACCTTAGAAGAGGGAGACATATATAAAGAGACATGATGTTTGAAGCAGAGCTCAGAGAGAAAGATATGAAGATGCTGTACAACTAGGTTGGAAGATGCAGGATGGGGCCGTGAGCCAAAGCATACCGGCAGCTTCTAGAAGCTGGAAAAGACAGGAAAAAGTATTCTCCCCTAGAACCTCCATTACAAGCATAGCCTTACTGACACCTTGATTTTAGCCCCATTAGAAGCCTGGACTTTTGATTTCTACAATTGTAAGATTATAAATTTGCATTGTTTTGGCAATAAATTTGTGGTGATTTGTTACAGTAGCAGTAGGAAACTAATTCTTTCTTTCTTTCTTTCTTTCTTTCTTTCTTTCTTTCTTTTTTTAACTATATGACTATATACTACACTTTATCCATTCTTCTCTTACTGGACATTTGAGTTGTTTTTTGTTTTGGCGTTTATGGATGGTGTGGCTATGAACATATTTGTGTATGTTTCCTGGGGCTCATGAGAGAAGAGTATTTTTAGGATATATACCTGGGAAGAGAGTTATTGGGTCACGAGGTATGCACATTTTCAGCTTTACTTAGAACTATTTCCAGAGTACATTCCTACCAATGGTTTATGAGAGTCTAAGTTTTTATTTTTAAATAATTTCTTCTTTGATAGTCACTATGATAATGCTTCCTTCCTTTATGTGGGCGGGTTCTCAAAATTTGCTTCAAGTCAAGACACATTTAGGAACTAATTTATACTTTTTCTAATTTAGAAATAGTAGGTGGCATTGGTTTATTTTTATTCCCTTTTTGATCAACCAATTTTCGCTTAACCTTAAAAGCAAGATTATAACAATGCAAATGCTGTAATTTAATTTGTAATCATAGTTGTAGAGTAATATTTTTCTCTTGCTGGCAAAAACATTTTTGTATGAATTTGCTAAGTAGTAGTTGTATAATGGGTTTAAATTCAAGGCCTCTATGCAAACATGATAATTTCTGTTCATCAGCATTCAAGCAGCACAGGGACTGCTTTGGACAGTAGTATGTCTGTTAATGTGACTGTTTCTTCTTTTGGTTAAGAAGCATACACAATGATTTGTTAAGTAATCATGGCCATTTATTGAGCACACTTAGTATGCCAGGCATTGTGATAAATAGTTTACATATATCATATATTGTCACTTTTAATCCTGAGATAGCCACCATTGTTACCTGTTTTTTTTTAGATGAGGAAATTGAGCATGGAAAAGTTAAGTAATGGGCCTTAGATTATACAACCAGGATTTGAATCTAGGTAGTTTGGTCTTCATGTCTATTTTTTGAGAAGTCTCTGGACTTAGAACACAATAAACTCACTGAAGTATTATGTTAATTTCTCTTATAGGGAGTTCTCTTCATTTGGTGTGGTTTGGTCTAGCTTATTTTTATAGAATTATTATAGGATTTTTTATCCATTTGCCATTGTTCCTCTTATTCTTATTTTCATTTTCCTTTTATTTCTCCTTTTCTTCGCATCTTTCTGTTATATTTGTGTATGTGAATCTGTATAACTTTTAAATTATAGTTTCCTCATTTTCGTTTTGTTAATTTCATCAAATATCTATTTTTTTAAAATACACTTTTGTGTTAAAAAATTTTTTTTAAATGTTTATTTTTGAGAGAGAGAGAAAGAGACAAGAGTGTGAGCAGGTGAGGGGCAGAGAGAGAGAGGGAGACACAGAAATTGAAGCATGCTCCAGGCTTTGAGCTGTGCACACAGCCTGATGTGGGGCTTGAATTCGTGAATGATGAGATCATGAACTAAGCCAGAGTCGGACATTCAGCCAACTGAGTCACCCAGGCACCCCTCAAATATCTATTGATTAACTGCAAAGTTTATATATTTTTTTATTATGGCAGAGGGTATGTGATTATGATATGGTTTTCATCTTTAAGGGATTTATAATCTAGGGGATTGTCAGTGTTTGCTTATTAATTTGTTGGCTGTTTTCTTCTCAGTCTTTTTCTATCTAACACGTTTCAAGTGATTTTTCACCACATGTTATTTTACAAATTGAATATCCATTTAATATGTTTTGTTCATATTTCATCATCTTTGGGTCTGTTTGGGCAACATCTTCAGATTTATCCTCATTGACTGAATTCATTAGTATGCTGTTTACTCTATTAGGATCTAGGTCATTAAGGTCACCTAGGTTATTCTAGGTCATGAATATTATTAAGGAGGAAATTTTTAATTTTTCTCTTGCAGTATCTAGTTTTCTTGCATCAAGATTGATTATTTTTAAGTTATTAGTGTTACTGAAAAATGAATTCCAATTATTTGCAGCCAAATTACATTCACTGTTTAGATATAATTAGTGATGTGGAATCAGAAAGAACTATTGCCCCATACCATTGAAGGCTGGTGTGTCACTTATTTATTGCTGCATAACAGATTACCCAAAACTTAGTGTTTTGGAATAACAACATTTATTATTTTACAGTGTCTTTAGGTCAAGATTTTGGGTGTGAGTCAGGAAGGTACTCTGTTTTAGGGTCAGACACAGGCTGCAGTCAGGATAGGCTGTAGTTGTCACATGGCTCAGCTGGGGAAGGATCTGTTTCTTTGCTTAGTCCGATGGTTGGCATTGATTCAGTTCCTTTGGAGTGGTTGAACTATGGGCCTCAGCTCTCTGCTATAGCTCTTGGTACCAGTTATAAATGGAATCATATAATTTTGCTAGCAAGGGCTATCCTCAGTTCTTTGCCATGTTGGGCCTTTCTTGGGAGGCAACATGGCAGCTTGCTTCATCAGAGCACCAATTGGGAAGGGCCAAAGAGAAAGAATGTGAGCAAGGTAGACGTCTTTAGCAATATATTTGGGAAGCAACCTACCACTTTTGTTATATTCTATTCATTAGCGGCAAGTCACTAGATTTTTTTTGTTGTTGTTAAAAAATTTGTTTTAATGTTTATTTATTTTTGAGACAGAGAGAGACAGAGTATGAGTAGGGGAGGAGCAGAGAGAGGGAGTCACAGGCTCCAGACTCCGAGCTGGAGCCCCAATGTGGGGCTCGAACTCACGAACCGTGAGATCATGACCTAAGCCAAAGTCGGATGCTTAATCAACTGAAGCACCCAGGCACCCCAACTCATTAGATTTCACCTACACTCAAGGAGGGATCAAAAGCATGAGATGAGAGATCATTGGGAGCCATTTTAGAAGCAGTACAAGTAGTACATCTTGGTAGCTTATAAGATTCTAGGTGTTTTCTGTAGGGTTCAGTTCCTAATTGGAACAGGTGTATTCTTAGATTTATTTCAGTGTTCTGTGAAGGACTCCACACAGGGTGTCATTTTGTTCCATGATATTTCCATTGGTAACTTAAAGTGAGACCATGAAAATTATTTGGATTTTGTAGTTATATCTGAGGGGTAACTAGTAATCATTAAAAAAATTTTTTTTTACTGTGGTAGAATACACATAAGATTTACCATTGTAACCATTTCTAAGTGGACAAATTCAGTGCCATTACATACCTTAACACTGTTGTGCCACCAGAACTTTTTCATCTTCCCAAAATGAAATTCCGTATCCAAACAGTAAATCAACACTATCCCCTCCTTGTAGCCCTTAGCAACCCACCAGACAGAAACTACTTTTCTGTCTCTATGAATTTGCCTACCTAGGTACCTATTATAAATGGAACCATAAATATGACCTTTTGTGATGGGCTTATTTAACTTAGCATAATGTCTTCAAGGTTCATTCATGTTGTAGTGTGTTTGAGAATTTCCTTTCTTTTTAAGATTGAATAATACTCCATTATATGTATGTACTACATTTTGTTTATCCATTAGTCTGTCACTTGGGATGGAGACTTGGGTTCTTCCACCTCTTGGCTATTGTGAATAGTGTTGCTATGAACAATGGTGTGCAAATGTCTTTTTGACTCCTTACTTTGAATTCTTTTGGCTATATACTCAGAAGTGGAATTATTTAATCATATTTTTAATTCTATGCTTAATTTTGAGGGTGACCTCCAATAATGTTTTCTGTAGTGGCTGCACCATTTTAAGTTAATATCAGCAATGCACAGGGGTTCCAGTTTCTCTTCATCTTTGCCAGCAGTTGTGTGTGTGTGTGTGTGTGTGTGTGTGTGTGTGTGTGTTTATAATTGTCATTCTAATGGGTATAAAGTGGTTAGTGGTTGGATTTGTGTTTCCCTAATAATTAATGATGTTGAGTATCTTTTAATGTACTTGCCATTTGCATATTTTCTTTGGAAAAATATCTATTCAGGTTGTTTGCCTATTTAAAAACATTGTTGTTGAGTTGTAGTTCTTTATATACTGTAGATATTTAACCCATTATCAGATATGATTTGCAGATATTTTTTTCCCATTCCATTGCCTTTTCATTCTGTTGATAGCATCCTTTGATTCACAAAAGTTTTTAATTTTTATGAAATCCAATTTATCTGTTTTTTCTTTTGTTTTGATATTATAGTCAAGATATCATTGCCAGATCCAATGTTATGAAGCTTTTCCCCTATGTAGTCTTCTAAGAGTTGTATAGTTTTTTTTAACTCTATTTTCAGTAAATTTTTGCATACAATTATAAAGTAAGCATTTAAAAAAGATTGTCCTTTCCCCATGGAATAGTTTTGACACCTTTGTTGAAAATCATTTGACCATATATGTAAGGGTTAAAATTTTTAACTTTTAAAAATAGTGTTTTTCTTATTGTAAAAATATGTATTTGGTGTAGTAAATTTACAGAAGAGGAATCCTCCTTTAAACAATCCTATTATATAGAACTATATAATTTGTTAATAGTTAATTTGTTAATTTGTTAATAGTTGGTAAATATCAATCAGGTTCTTTATTTTATTTTTTTAAGAGTGTATTTATTTTTGAGAGAGAGAGAGAGAGAGAGAGAGAGAGAGAGATGGACACAGAATCGGAAGCAGGCTCCAGACTCTGAGCTGTTAGTTTAGAGCCCTACTTGGGGGGAGCAGGGCTTAAACCCACGAGTAAGATCATGACTTGAGCTAAAGTTGGACGCTCAACCAACTGAGCCACTGAGGCACCCGAATGCAGGTTTTTTCTATACATAATTTATGTATACACTTTTAAAAATACAAATGGGATTATATATATATATATATATCTATATATATAGATAGATATGTATATCTATATATACTGTTTTATAACTCTTTAACTTGAAGCATAAGGAATTTTTCATGTTTAAATATTTTACAAGTTACTTTTTTTTTTAATGCTCATTTACTTATTTTTGAGAGAGGGAGAGAGAGAGGAGGAGAGAGAGAGAGGGAGAGAGTGAGTGTGGGGGAGGGACAGAGGGGGAAACAGAATCCCAAGCAGGCTCTGTGGGGGGGCTGGAAACCATGAATGATGAGATCATGACATTAGCCACAATCAAGGGCCAGATGCTCAACTGAATGAGCCAACCAACTGCCCCAACAAGTTACTTTTTAAATTTATTTTTTTATTTTCAATTAATTTAAATATGCATGTAAAGTTTAATGATTCTCTGCACTTTATTATGGAAAAGAACAGTTTTCTTTCCTCCCCGTCTGCCCTGTTTACAACTCTGCAGAAGTACTCATTTGAACACTTTTTCCTGATTTTTTAATTGTTTACCTCTATATCTTAAACTGATGTGCTTGTATTGCTGCTGATTAATTTTTATTAAAATTTTTTTTTAATGTTTATTTTTGAGAGAGAGGGACAGAGTGTGAGCAGTGGAGGGGCAGAGAGAGAGAGAGACACAGAATCTGAAGCAGGCTCCAGGGGTCAAGCTGTCAGCACAGAGTCCAATGCAGGGGTCGAACCCATGAACCAAGAGATCATGACCCAAACTGAAGTCAGACGCTCAACCAACTGAACCACCCAGGCGCCCCTAACTTTTAAATTTTAGTTATAATATATAGGCTTTTTTCTATGGAAGATGGGAATTTTATTTTTTTCACTGCTTATCTCATTCCTACCACAGTTAAGTCCTATTTTTTCAGTAATGTTATATCTTTTAAACATCTTTTTTTTTTTCAACGTTTTATTTATTTTTGGGACAGAGAGAGACAGAGTATGAACGGGCGAGGGGCAGAGAGAGAGGGAGACACAGAATCAGAAACAGGCTCTAGGCTCTGAGCCATCAGCCCAGAGCCTGACGCGGGGCTCGAACTCACGGACCGCGAGATCGTGACCTGGCTGAAGTTGGACGCTTAACCGACTGCGCCACCCAGGTGCCCCAGTAATGTTATATCTTAATTTTGATTAGATCAATATTCAGACTTTATTTTGACTCTGTAAATGGTTTGACGTGTAGGTGAAATTTGCTATCTATACAGATATAAATAGAGATAATGGTATCTTTTCTTTTCTACACTGTTATTTTTTTTCCTGGAGCTTATAATTGTTGTTTTTGTTTGTGTGTTTGGTTGGTTAGTTTCCTAATCACTAATTCAGTCCCAAATTTTCCTCAATTTGTACAGGTCTCCTCTTAATGTATTCAGATTCATTTAGGTATTCTATCAATAGCATCATCTTTGAGAACTCTTTCCTGGAGCCATTCTTGTCCTACAGGCTAGGAACTGTAACTTACTCATCTTAGTGTTTCCACAGTTTTTGGCAGGGTCCTCATCAAATGTTTATTGAAAGGATGATTAGTAAAAGTTTGTAGAATTAGTAAAAGATTGTAGAATTTTAAAAAATGTTTACTTATTCGGGCAAGAGAAATAAAAGCAAAAACAAACTATTCAGATTACATCAAAATAAAACATCTGTGCACAGTGAAGGGAACAGTCAAGAAAACTAAAACGCAACCTACCAAATAGGAGAAGGTAATTGCAAGGACATATCTAATAAAAGGTTAATATCCAAAATATATAAAGAACTGATACAATTCAACACCCAAAAAGCAAATAATCCTATTAAAAAATGGGCAGAAGATGTGAGTAGACATTTCTCCAAAGAAGACATACAGATGACCAACAGACATATGAAAAATTATTCAGTATCACTTATAATCAGGGAAATGCAAATCAAAACTGCAATGAGATATCACCTCACATCTGTCAGAATGGCTAAAATAAAAAAACACAAGAAACAACAAGTGATGGCGAGGATATGGAGAAAAAGGAACCCCCTTGCACTGTTGGTGGGAATGCAAACTGGTGCAGCCACTATGGAAAACACTATGGAAATTCTTCAAAAAATTACAAATAGAACTACCCCACAATCCAGTAATTGCACTACTTGGTATTTATCCCCCAAATACAAAATCACTAATTCAGAGGGGTACATGCACCTCTATATTTACTGTAGCATTATTTACAATAGCTAAACTATGGAAACAGCCCAAGTGTCTGTCGATAGATGAATGGGTAAAGAAGATACGTATACACACCCGTGTGCACACACATAATGGAATGTTACTCAGCCATAAAAAAGAATGAATTCTTGCCATTTACAACAGTATGGATGGAGCTAGAGAATATTATGTTAAGCGAAATATGTCAGTCAGGGAAAGACAGATATCATATGGTCTCAGTTGTATGTGGAATTTAAGAAACAAACAAAAAAAAATGAGCAAAGGAAAAGAAAGACAAACCAAGAAACAGACTCTTATCTAAGTGGATGGAGGAATAGGTAATGGGGATTAAAGAGTACACTTCTCATGATTAAAAAAACTACAAAATGGCATATTAGAAAACATTATAAAACAAAAATGGAACTCTAAAAAAAGTTTACTCATTCGCATAACTTTGTATACCATAAGTCTGGATTATTAATAGGGAAAAATATGTATCTCTATAACATAATTTAGCTGTTCTCAAACTCTGGTTTCAGGACGTCTGTCTTAGTAATCTTAAAATTTTTTGAGGACCCTAAAGAGTTTGTTTTTTTAATCATAGATTTATATGTAATGATATTTACTGTATTAAGATTAAAATATATTTTAAATTTATTTATTTTAAAATAATAAAACTGTTGCATGTTAACTATTTTCCAAAACAGAAAAGCAAGTTGATGAAATGAATGGCATTCTTTTATGTTTTTTTAAGTCTCTTCAATATCTGGCATGATAGAAGACAGCTGGATTCTCATACTTCTGTGTTCATTCTCTTACAATATGTTGCTTTGGTTGAAGTATATAAAGAAAATGTGGCCTCATACAGAGACACAGTTGTAAAAGGGAGGAATATTTTACTAGCCTTTTTAGATTGTAGATTTTCTTTTTATAAATTAGAAAAATTTTTTAACTTTTAAAAAAAGTTTATTTATTTTGAGAGAGAGAGAATCAACAGGAGAGGGGCAGATGGGGGCGGGGGGAATCAGAGAATCCAAAGTGGGGTTCTCGCTGACAGCAGAGAGCCTGACGTGGTACTCAGACTCACAAACCGTGAGATCATGACCCGAGCTGAAACCGAGCATCTGACACTTAACCAAATGAGCCATCCAGGCACCCCTGTATATTCCCTGCTTTCAAGCATAGCGAGATTCTAGGCATATCTTTTACATACTCTGCCATAGTTTTAGAAGTAGTCATTTGTCCAAGGAGCTTTCATTCTTTTTATTTTGTTTTCAAAGTTTATAAATAAATAAAATTTATTTTGAGAGTGAGAGAGAAGGAATGTGAGTGGGGAGGGGTAGGGAGAGAGGAAGAGGAGAGAGAGAGAAAGTAAGAGAGAGAGAGATAGAGAGAGAGAGAGAGAGAGAGAATCCCAAGCAGGCTTCCCGCTGTCATCAGAGCCTGATGTGGGCCTCAGACTCACAAACCATGAGATCACGACCTGAGCTGAAATCTAGAGTCAAATGCTTAATCAACTGAGCTGCCCAGATACCCCTCAGTCTTTTTTGTTTTGGGTGTGGCGGGGAGGAAAATGGTATTTGGTACCCTCAGTCTGGATACTAATGGATGTTTAATGAGACTGTTCTGTGTTGCTTCTAGGACTGCTCATGGTTAGTTGTGAAGTACATATTTAAATAAAGAGCATATTTTTTCATATTTTCTTCATTATAAGATTTCAGGATTTTTACTTCTTTGACTTCTGTATTTATATCTCTTTTTGCGTAAAATGTTGATTCCTAGTGGCTTAATGTAATCAGTTATTTGCTGTGTTCTGCAGTATATCTATAATAGTTTTAAAATAATGTAATTGATATTCTAATAATATAGCTACTAAAGGCTGTTTTAACATTTCTTTGTGGTTCTTTTATTCCTTTAGAATAGGGAATGTACGGGGCGCCTGGGTGGCGCAGTCGGTTAAGCGTCCGACTTCAGCCAGGTCATGATCTCGCAGTCTGTGAGTTCGAGCCCCGCGTCAGGCTCTGGGCTGATGGCTCAGAGCCTGGAGCCTGTTTCTGATTCTGTGTCTCCCTCTCTCTCTGCCCCTCCCCCGTTCATGCTCTGTCTCTCTCTGTCCCAAAAATAAATAAACGTTGAAAAAAAAATTAAAAAAAAAAAATAGAATAGGGAATGTACAATCAAATTACTGTATTTTAGAGCCACAAACTTGGTAAAACAGTAGGTTATTGGTTTCAGTCTGTTTTAAATTTTTAGAGGTTGTGTAAAATTTTTGATATTTGGCTCTTTTTTTTCTTTTTAAATTTAATTTTGTCTTAAAATTTTTTTATAATGTTTTATTTATTTTTTAAGCGAGAGAGACAGAGAAAAAATGGGGGAGGAGCAGAGAGAGAGGGAGACACAGAATCAGAAGCAGGCTCCAGGCTCTGAGCTGTCAGCAACAGATCCCGATGCAGGGCTTGAACTTGTGAATTGCAAGATCATGACCAGAGCTGAAGTCGAAGACTTAACTGACTGAGCCACCCAGGCGCCCCTAATTATATCTTTTAATTGTCTTGAAGGAAGCGGCCGTCACTGAATATCTGAACCAAATGCTTTTTCATGTCTCTCTGTGCAAGGGAGAGCTGTGAGGCTTAAGAGTTCTGGGATCAGTGAAGTGAGACTGTTTAGAAAGTGGTTGAACTTTTGTTATGCACGTGTGGTTATGGAGTGTCACTGCTGATTGGTTGACTTTTTAAAAATGTTTGTTTATTTTGAGAGAGAGAGAGAGTGCGCGTGTGCGTGCGCGCACACACACCCACACACGAGCAGGGCAGGGGCAGAGAGTGAGGGAGAGAGAGAGAATCCTAGAAGAAGGCTCTGTGCTGAACACAGGGCTCGATATCGTGAACCATGAGATCATGACCTGAGCCGAAATCCAGACCCAGACCCTTAACCAACTGAGCCACCCAGGCAGCCCCTAATTAGTAGACTTTCTGAAGTGTGGTCACTTATTCATACCTATTATTGATAGACGAGGATGAGTTTAAAGCCAGCTCTGATGATTACTCTTGGAAAGTTACTTTCTTGAACTTGGAATTTAATTATAATAGTTTTTTCTCATGCAAAACAATGATTTTGGTTTAATTTTTTTTTTTTTTTTAAATTTTGGAGAGCAAGGGAGAGGGGCAGGGAGAAAGAGGGAAGAGAGTGCATGTTAAGCAGGCTTCAAGCTCATCCAACGCTGGGCTTAATCTCATGACCCTGGGATCGTGACCTGAGCTGAAACCAAGAGTCAGATGCTCAACACCTGAGCCACCCTAGTGCTCCAATGATTTTGATTTTAAAATCAAACCTACGTTATAAAATAGATCCATAGAAGTCTGGCTCCCATTCTTATCCCTTCTATTCTGTTTTCTCCATTCGTTTGAGAAAAGGTTGACAAACAACAGCCTGTAAGCCAGATTTGGCTACCTAGCTCTTTTTGCAAATAATGTTTTGTCACAGCCATACTCATTTGTTTACATATCATCTATAGCTTCTTTTGTGTTGTAACAGCAGAGTTGAGTAGCTATCACAAGGATTATATGGCTTGAAAAGACTGAAATATTTACTATCTGGCCTTTTTCCAACAATACACTGACCTCTGCTATAGGGAATCATTTTCATCATTTTTTGGCTTATCTTTTTTTCTTTTTCTTTTTAAAAAAAGCAAATAAGTTAATAAGTTTAACATTTATCTTCTTTTAACACAAAAGTAGCATACTGTAAATACTTTACTGCATCTTGCTTTTTTTCACTTAACAATATATCCTGAAAATCACTGTATCAACATCTCTCTTATTCCTGGACTAGTATTCCATTACACAGATGAACCATATCATTCCATTAACCCCCTATTGATGGGCTGTTAGGTTTTTTTTTTCCTAGTCTTGTGATTGTAAGTAGTGTTACAGTGAAAAGTCTTGCGAAGAAGTCATTTCACATTTTTTGTCGTGGTACCTTTGGAATAGATTTCTTGAAGTATAATTACTGGTTTAGAGTTTAAATGTATATTATCATGCTGAATGTTACCAGTTTCCCCACCTTTGGCCCATACCATCCTTTCTTTTCTTTTTCTTTTCTTCTCTTCTCTTCTCTTCTCCTTTCCTTTCACTTTCCTTTCCTTTCCTTTCCTTTTGCTTTGCTTTTTTACTATGGTAAAGAAAATATAAAATATACCATCTTAACCATTTTTAAGCGGACAGATCATTAGTGTTAAATATATTCACGTTGTTGTAAAACAGATTTCTGTAACTCTTACCTCTTGCAAAACTGAAATTCTATACCTACTGAACAACACTTCCCCTTTTTCCCTACCTTCCTGCTCCTACTAACCACCATTCTGCTTTTTCTGTCTGTGATTTGGACTACTCTAAATCCTTCATATAAGTGGATACATAAGAGTATTTGTCCTTTTGTGACTGGTTTATTTCACTCAGTATAATGTTCTCAAGGTTCATTCATGTTGTAGCATGTCAGGATTTCCTTCTTTTTTTAAGGCTAAATAATATTCCATTGTATGCATATACCACATTTTTTTTTTTCTATACCACATTTTTTAAATCCATTCATCTGTTGATGGACATTGGGGCTGTATCCATGTTTTGGCTATTGTGAATAATGCTGCTGTGAACTTGAGTGCACAAATATCTGTTTGAGACATTGTTTTCAATCTGAGGGGATATATACCCAGCATTGGAATTGCAGAATCATGTGGGAAATGTATGTTTAATGTTTTGAAGAACTGCCATACTGTGTGTTTCATAGTGGCTGTTTTTACATTTTTATATTTTACTTTGCCACTATTTTACTTTTATATTTTACTTTTTGTATCCTCTTCAATACTTATTAGTTCTGTTTGATTGCTTGTTTTTTTCTTTTTCTACATTTATCTATATTTATTTTTTTAATATGAAATTTATTGTCAAATTGGTTTCCATGCAACACCCAGTGCTCATCCCAACAGGTGCCCTCCTCAATGCCCATCACCCACTTTCCCCTCCTTCCCACCCCCCATCAACCCTCAATTTATTCTCTGTTTTTAAGAGTCTCTTATGGTTTTCCTCCTTCCCTCTCTGTAACTTTTTTTCCCCCCTTCCCCTCCCCCATGGTCTTCTGTTAAGTTTCTCAGGATCCACATAAGAGTGAAAACATATGGTATCTGTCTTTCTCTGTATGACTCATTTCACTTGGCATAACACTGTCCAGTTCCATCCACGTTGCTACAAAAGGCCATATTTCATTCTTTCTCATTGCCAAGTAGTATTCCATTGTGTATATAAACCACAATTTCTTTATCCATTCATCAGTTGATGCACATTTAGGCTCTTTCCATAATTTGGCTATTGTTGAAAGTGCTGGTTCCCATTTCTCCACATCCTCTCCAGCATCTGTAGTCTCCTGATTTGTTCATTTTAGCCACTCTGACTGGCGTGAGGTAATATCTCAGTGTGGTTTTGATTTGTATTTCTCTGATGAGGAGTGATGTTGAGCATCTTTTCATGTGCCTGTTGGTCATCTGGATGTCTTCTTTAGAGAAGTGTCTATTCATGTCTTCTGCCCATTTCTTCACTGGATTATTTGTTTTTTGGGTGTGGAGTTTGGTGAGTTCTTTATAGATTTTGGATACTAGCCCTTTATCCGATATGTCATTTGCAAATATCTTTTCCCATTCCGTCAGTTACCTTTTAGTTTTGTTGATTGTTTCCTTTGCAGTGCAGAAGCTTTTTATCTTGATGAGGTCCCAATAGTTCATTTTTGCTTTTAATTCCCTTGCCTTTGGAGATGTGTCAAGTATGAAAATGCTGCGGCTGAGGTCAGAGAGGTTTTTTCCTGCTTTCTCCTCTAGGGTTTTGATGGTTTCCTGTCTCACATTCAGGTCCTTCATCCGTTTTGAGTTTATTTTTGTGAATGGTGTAAGAAAGTGGTCTAGTTTCATTCTTCTGCATGTTGCTGTCCAGTTCTCCCAGCACCATTTGTTAGAGACTGTCTTTTTTCCATTGGCTACTCTTTCCTGCTTTGTCAAAGATTAGTTGGCCGTACATTTGTGGGTCCAGTTCTGGGGTCTCTATTCTATTCCATTTGTCTATGTGTCTGTTTTTGTGCCAATACCATGCTGTCTTGATGATTACAGCTTTGTAGTAGAGGCTAAATTTAGTCTGGGATTGTGATGTCTCCCGCTTTGGTTTTCTTCATCAGTATTACTTTGGCCAATCGGGGTCTTTTGTGGTTCCATACAAATTTTAGGATTGCTTGTTCTAGCTTCGAGAAGAATGCTGGTGCAATTTTGATTGGAATTGCATTGAATGTGTAGATTGCTTTGGGTAGTATTGCCATTTTAACAGTATTTATTCTTCCAATCCATGAACACAGAATGTTTTTCCATTTCTTTGTATCTTCAGTT
Organism: Prionailurus viverrinus; assembly: GCF_022837055.1. Lineage (NCBI taxonomy): Eukaryota > Metazoa > Chordata > Mammalia > Carnivora > Felidae > Prionailurus > Prionailurus viverrinus. The sequence continues at coordinate 55,856,841 of NC_062566.1, forward strand.
TCCTTCATAAGCTTTCTATAGTTTTCAGCATACAGATCTTTTACATCTTTGGTTAGGTTTATTCCTAGGTATTTTATGCTTCTTGGTGCAATTGTGAATGGGATCAGTTTATTTGTCTTTCTGTTACTTTGTTATTAATGTATAAGAATGCAACTGATTTCTGTACATTGATTTTGTATCCTGCGACTTTGCTGAATTCATGTATCAGTTCTGTCAGATTTTTGGTGGAGTCTATCGGGTTTTCCATGTATAGTATCACGTCATCTGCAAAAAGTGAAAGCTTGACTTCATCTTTGCCAATTTTGAGGCTTTTGATTTCCTTTTGTTGTCTGATTGCTGATGCTAGAACTTCCAACACTATGTTAAACAACTGATTGCTTGTTTTTAATAGTAGCCATCCTAGTGATTATGCGGTGATTTCTCATGAGGTTTTGAATTGCATTTATCCAATGATAGAGATGTTGAGCATCTTTTAATATGCTTTTTTAGCCATATGTATGTCTTCTTTGGAGAATTATTTGTTTACGTCCTTTGCCCATTTTTAAATCGAGTTGTTTGTTTTTTTTTGGTTGTTGAATTGTTCTTTATATATTCTGGGCATTAGACCTTTATCAGATAATCTAGTTTGCAGTTTTTTTCTTCTAGATTGTCTTTTAACATAAATTTTAAAAATTTTGATGAAGTTCAATTTATCTTTTTTTTTTCTTTTTGGTTTGTTGTACTTTCAGTATCCTATTTAAGAAATCATTGCCTAGTCCAAGGTCATAAAGATTTATGCCTTTGTTTTCTTCTCCAAGAGTTTTATAATTGTAGCTTTCACTTTTATGTCTTTGATACATTTTGAGTTAATTTTTGTATATGATATTAGATGGAGGTACAAGTTCATTCTTTTGCACTGGATGTGTAGTTATCACAGTACTGTTTGTTAAAAAAGACTCTAGATATTTTTAACCTATGCACTTTTTTTTTTACTTTTAATATATAAATATTGCAAACATACACAGAAATAGATAGTATAGTGAATTCCCATGTACCCATCATACAGTTAGAAAAATTATAAAAATTTTACCATTCTTACCTCATCTAATTCTCCACCCCTAACACAGTAACTCTTTTTCCCCTTACAGTGAATTAGGGCAAATTCAAGACCTTTTTTCACTTCGTACATTGGTAGTTTATGTGTCTCTGACAGAGAAAGACTTTTTATTTTATTTTATTTTATTTTATTTTATTTTATTTTATTTTATTTTATATTCTATTTTTTGAAATTTATTGTCAAATTGGTTTCCATACAACACCTTATCCCAAAAGATGCCCTCCTCAATACCCATCACCCACCCTCCCCTCCCTCCCACCCCCCATCAGCCCTCAGTTTGTTCTCAGTTTTTAAGGGTCTCTTATACTTTGGCTCTCTCCCACTCTAACCTCTTTTTTTTTTTTTTCCTTCCCCTCCCCCATGGGTTTCTGTTAAGTTTCTTAGGATCCACATAAGAGTGAAAACATATGGTATCTGTCTGAGAAAGACTTTTTAAACATAACCATACCACTATTGTTACACTCTAGAAAATTATCAGTTATTCCTTAATATTATATCCTACTCAATTTTTCTGATTGCTAGTTGTTGCCTTAGTTTGAGATGTATATTGTTTCTTGTAATGTATAGTGTAAGGTCTTTTATTTTCCATACCATTTATTTGTTGGATAAACTGGTCATTTTGTCCTTTAGAATCTCCAGTATCATGGATTTAGCTTACTCTATTCTCAGGTTGGCATTTAACATATGCCTTTGTTCCCCTTATTTTTTTAAATGATAATTAAATCTAGAATATTGATTAAATTTAGTTTTGAAATTTTTTTTTAGGCGAGGGACTTCGTAGCATAGGTGGTGCTGAGAAAATTTTGTTGCAGAATATCAGGAAGCACTTATGTTTCATTGTCTTGCTTTTTAGTGATGTTAAGCTTGATTGGTGGTTGTGGGGGGGGTGGTTCCTGGATGGCTCAGTTGGTTGAGCGTCTGACTCTTGATTTTGGCTCAGGTCATGATCTCATGGTTTGTGAGTTTGAGTCCCCCGTTGGGCTCTGCATTTGTGGCATGGAGCCTGCTTGGGATTCTCTCTCTCTCTTCCTCTCTCTCTGATCCTGATCTGGCTCTCACCCTCCCCCCAAAATAAATAAATTAAATTTAAAACAAAAAAAGATTGATTGGTGGGTTCAACTTAATCTTTCATATTAAAGTTCCCCATCTACCTTTGGATTTGGAAAACGGTGATTTTCTTTTTTTTTTTTTAATTTTTTTAATGTTTATTTTTGAGAGACAGAGTGTAAGCAGGGAAGAGGCAGAGAGAGAGAGAGAGAGAGAGAGAGAGAGAGAGAGAGAGAGAGAATCCGAAGTAGGCTCCAGACTCTGAGCTGTCAGCATAGAACCTAATGTGTGGCTCAAACTCAAGAACTTCAAGATCACGACCTAAACTGAAGTCGGATGCTTAACCGACTGAGCCACCCAGGCACCCCATGGAAAATGGTGATTTTCTAATTCTGTCATTTCTTCTAGCATTTATTAGCTGTGATTATTCTTTGAGGAATAAATTCATCTCCTTAGTTTCCCCCAGATACTGTTCATACCAGAAAGGCACGATAAATCCATGATTCTTTCTTTCATTATCAGTGTTCAGAGTAATAAGTTGTACTCTGGCAACCTCCACAGGATGGCCAAAGAGGAATTTTCTTTTTACTTTTTTTTGTTGTTGTTTATTTTGGAGAGAGAAAGAGAGAGACTGCATGTGAGCGGGGGAGAAGGGCAGAGGGAGAGACAGAATCCCAAGCAGGCTCCATGCCCACACAGGGCTCCATCCCATGACCCTAGGGTCAGGACCTAAGCCAAAACCAATATATAGTCAGATGCTCAACCCCCTGAACCACCCAGCCGCCCCTCTTTTTCTTTTTTTGAGTGTCATTATGAACTATTGGTATTTGTATTTTTTATATTTTCCAATCATTGCAGTCACCATTCTTGTATATGCTCAAGGGAGAAATTTGGCAAATGAGAATCCTTTTGCCTGGCTCTGATTTCCTTTGACTTGCCTGTAGTAGTATTGTTGATATTTTGTTGCTTTCTGATTTGACAAGATATCTCAAGTTCATTGTGTACAATTTCCTGTGTCAGACCTGGAAAAAGCCATTTCTCCAGGAAGCCCTGATTTCTTTTAGTGGGAGGTGATGTTTAAAGTCCACAATCTGAAGGCAGAGGTACTCATTGCTACTGGGTTATCATTGCTTTTAGGCCTTTTCAGGCCATTCCTCATGCCAGATCTTCTACCATAATTCCTTGATTGTCTGATGCTTGTTATATAGTTGATTCTTAGGGGCATTTCCTGGGAACAGTGTTCTTTGAGTTCTGTGTTTCATAACTGTTTGTTTCCTTTAGCTATGGAAGTTAATTTGGCTGGGTAGAACATCTTTGGCTTAGATATTTAAATGTATAATTTCATTGTCTGCTGGTGTAAACTGTTTGTGCTAATGTCTATTGTCAGTGCCAATGTCTGTTTTCTTTACCTTTTAAGTAATTTGGACTGTCTGCACAGATGCTGATGATTTTTTCCCCCTTGAAATCCAGTAGTTTTATTAGACTGCGTGTTGATGTTGATCTCCTGGGTTGTTTTCCCAGGTATACCTGGGTATACCCAAGAATATCCCAGTGATATACCATTTCAGTATACAAATTTAGCCTTTTTCTTTTAATTTAGAGAAATTTTTTGTATTATAGTGGCTAGTATTTGTTCTATTTCCTAGCATGGGTTTTCTTTTTGGGGGCCTTCTATAATATGTATTTTGTATTTACTTTGCCTTTGATTTGTCACTTTTGCTTTTAAATATGTTTTTCATTTTCTTCTTTTTTTTCTTCCTTAATTTGTATGGTGTTTTCTCATGTGTCTCCTCTTCATTTCTGATCCTTTTCTGAGTTAGCTCAGATTTCTTTTTATGTCTTCCTAATTTCTAATTATGATTTATGTTGTCATCTCCTTATCTCCTTTAGGCCAGATTTTTCTGCTTATTTTCATTTTCTGTAGGTATGCTGTTCATATTATTATCCTCTTTTTCTTTAAATATCATTGTATTAGAACTGATCAACAGTACATTTCTGTGGCTCATGTTTATTTCCTATGCATTTTGAATGCATTTTGTACATTATGTAATATTAAAATTTTATTAGCTCTGATGATGATAAGCTCTAACTTACAACCTATTAAACTATAAGCTGTTGTAAGTTAGGTACCATGTCTTTTTCTTTAGCAATATGTTGTAGTTAGGGTGGTGGTCTGTCTAGGTCAATTGTCATTGACACCATGCTTGCTCTATAGTTTAGCAATCTCAGTTATTGAAATTATATCTGTGTTGTAGGGGCGCCTGGGTGGCACAGTCGGTTAAGCGTCCGACTTCAGCCAGGTCACGATCTCGCGGTCCGTGAGTTCGAGCCCCGCGTCGGGCTCTGGGCTGATGGCTCAGAGCCTGGAGCCTGTTTCCGATTCTGTGTCTCCCTCTCTCTCTGCCCCTCCCCCGTTCATGCTCTGTCTCTCTCTGTCCCAAAAATAAATAAACGTTGAAATTATATCTGTGTTGTAACATAATGTCTTTGTAATGTCATGAGCATCTTTAATGGAAAGGTACTTTTTTTTTATATAAGCACTAAACAGATTTTGGAACTGAGTTTGTGGTGTTTTTACTCCCTTTCCAACAAAGCAACCTAATTAATGTATAGAATTAATGGTGCTACTTGGTCCTGGAATGTTTGTGTTAATTAATTAGCCCTGATATGCTGCTGCTGTTTCTTTTGTTTTAGGTTAAATGGAAACCACCCTTGGGAGCTGGATGCCTGTATAACCGTTCTATCACATCAGTGAATTGCAATGAGTGGAGGAGGAGAGCAGCCGGATATTCTCAGTGTTGGAATCTTGGTCAAAGAAAGATGGAAAGTGGTGGGTATCTCTCTTAGATCAAGAGAGAGACAACATGTGGGGTAATTTTTGGTATCTTGATAAAAATAGGATTTCCTTAGGAAATAATATATATATTGTTAATATGCCTGAATCAGTTTCCAGTTATTTTCCTGTGATTGTCTTGTTTATACAATAATTCTTGCTTTATACAGTAGTCAGTTTTCCTAACCACTGATAGCTAATGCTGAGTAAGGTAGAAAAAAGTGTACTTAGAGAAAGACAAATGAAAAAAAAAATACAGTACAATGAAATTCTCTTTTAAAAAAGTTTAGAACTTTTTATTAAGGAAAATTGTAAGCATACATAAAAGTAGCGAGACTGATATAATTAACCTTTATATACTCATGCCCCAGCTTAAGTAGTTATTAATTTATAGTCAGTCTTGTTTTATCTCTTTAACCTCCCTCCCGGAATATTTTGAAGCAAATCTTTTACCCTGGTATTTTTTCTGTGTGTACTACAATTATGTATCTCTAAAGGTTAAAAATTCTTTTAAAAATGTAGTCATAATATTATCACATCTAAAAAAGTAATAATTTTTTAATGTCATTAAGTATCCTTCCACCTTTCACATTTCCCCTATTGTAAATTATTTTTAATGGTTTGAATCAAATCCAAATAAAGCCTGGGTGTTGCAATTGGTTGACATCACTTAAATATCTTTTAATTTCTAGATTTCTTTTCATCTTGCTTTTGTTCCTCACAGTTTATTTATGGAAGAAACTTGGTCATTTACCTGTAGAATTTCACAGTTTGGAGTTTTCTGATTTCTTCTGTGTGGTATTAATAGGTTTCTCTGTCTCATGTATTTTATGTAAATTCTTATTTATGTATTTTTAGAAGCTTATTTATTTTGAGAGAGAGAGAGAAAGCAGGGGAGGGGCAGAGAGAGAGAGAGATAGAGAGAATCCCAGGCAGGCTCTGCACCGACAACCCCCCAGTGTGGGACTCGATCTCAGGAACTATGAGATCATGACCTGAGCTGAAATCAGCAGTCGGGCACTTAACCAACTGAGCCACCCAGGCATCCCCAAATTGTTATTTATTGGGGTTTGATTAGATCTAAGTTCAGGTTTGTTTATTGAGTTGGTGTTTTGTTTTTTTTTTTTTATAAAGGGTATTGTGATCTTTCAATAGGAGGCACATAATGTCTTATCACCCATCAAGACATTGTGTGTCCTATTGGCCATTCTCTTTTAGCAGTCCTGATCATCATTTTCTAGGTCTGTTAATTGCAGATTATTGAGTGTTTGTTATTCCTTCATTTTTTAAATGTTTATTTATCTTGAGAGAGAAAGAGAGAGAGAGTGCACACGTGTGCAAGTGGGGAAGAGGGAGAGAGAGAGAATCTGAAGCAGACTCCACACTCAATGCAGAACCTGACATGGGGCTCAGTCTTACAACCAAGATACCATGACCTGAGCCAAAATGGATGCTCAACCCACTGAGCCACCCAGGCACTCCTGTCATTCCTTCATTTTTTAAAGTACATCTACAAAGAGAAATTTTTTGTTGTCAACTATTTGATTGTCCTGAGGTACATTTTGATTAGGAAAAGAGAATAAATGCTTAATTCTTTTTCTTAATTTACCAGTTTTCAAAATAATGAATTGGTTCTCTGGCATTTTCCAAAAGTGACCAATGAGATTTTTAAAAATAGGTAGTCAAGAATGCATGGATTTAAGCATATTTCATATGTTTCAGTCAGTTGTCATTACTATCCTTATTGATCCCTAAATTGTCTCATTTGACTAAGGGAGGACACCCTTCAAGTTGTCTCTTGAGTCTTTCAACATGATCCTAATAGTCCTTTGATATCTTCCTTGTCCTGGACTTGGAATCTGCCATCTTCTCTGCTCTTCAAGGAAGCATTTTTGTTTCAGATGTATTTAAATATGTATTTTAATCAGAGTTTTGTTCATTACCAGGTGTAGGAAAGTTGTTATAGTGGTTTCCTTAGTTTATCAACAGATTGGGAAAAGAAGATTCTTCCTTTAGAAATACAAATTTTGTTTCTATGATACAGTGTTTTAACCAATTAGGCAAATCAATTGGCTTTGAAAATTTACTTGAGTAAATGTAAGAAAAGAATCATGTTGTCATCATGGATTGGTGCAGGAAGATTACAGTTAGTAATCTTTTATGTAAGTCAGAAATGAGTGTTTCTTTGGTGAGTGCTTTGTATGAAGTGCTGTGATAAAGTTTGGCTGTTTCCAGTAGACATATCAAAAGGTGACAAATGAAGCTATGCCTGGCTTAGTTGCTCTGTCCTGATAATTAGAACTAATATACGTATCAAACATGTCCCCCAAATTTGGGAGGCATAGTAGCATTTTAGTAAGAAATAGTCTCATTTTTATGGATGGTGTTTTGGTTATCTACCATTATGAACAAACTGCATCAAAATTTAGAGGCTTAAAAAACAATCATTTTTTTACGTATAATTTTGTGGATTAGGAATTTGAGATGAGTTTGCCTGATAGTCTCTTTTTTTTTTTAATTTTTTTTTAACATTTTAATTTATTTTTGAGACAGGGAGAGACAGAGCATGAACAGGGGAGGGTCAGAGAGAGGGAGACACAGAATCTGAAACAGGGTCCAGGCTCTGAGCTGTCAGCACAGAGCCCGACACGGGGCTCGAACTCACAGACTGTGAGATCATGACCTGAGCCGAAGTCGGACGCTCAACCGACTGAGCCACCCAGGCGCCCCAGTTTGTCTCTTAACCATGTGGCACTCGGCAGGGTTGGGTGGGTTAGAGGATCCAACTTCCAAGTGGGCTGTTTGGTGACTTGAAGGTCCTTGGTTCCCTAATCCTCCCCCTGTCATCCCTGGTAGCTTATTTTCTAGGACCTCTTCACAGGTCTGTGGCTTCTCAGATGGTCACACTTTTTATATGGTAGCTGGCTTTTGAGAGACAGGAAACAGAAACTGCAGGGCTGGTTAAGGGCTGTTCTCAGGGCTGGGGCAGTATTACTTCACCATGTTCTGTTGGTTAAAGCAGCCACAAGATTAACCCATATTTACGAGGGCGGGGAATGGATGCTGTATCTTGGGTGAGGGGCAAGGTCACACTGAAGAAGAGCAAAAGGAATGGGTGATATTGTTGTGATCATCTTTAGGAAACAAAGTCTGCCACAGGCCTTACCACCATTCTTTCCCTAATCTACATACCCCCATCATACTAAACTGCCTCTAGCTTTCTGCTTTATAAACATTGATGATGTCTTAATGCTTTGTCAAGTTCAGTAAAAAATATTAATGTTCCCACTATTGTTGAAATGACATTATAGGAGTAGACCAAGGAGCAAAATCATTACTTTGGTCTAGATTTTCTGTTCTGTCATTTGGTAAGGTTGTTGTGAGGTAAAACATGAAGGTACCTCTCACCACTGTCCATAATTAGAAAAATGTCCTTTTGGTATTGTTATGGATTTTTAAAGTTATACTAGGCTTTGTTTAATAGATATTAAGAATTGTAAGGGGCGCCTGGGTGGCGCAGTCGGTTAAGCGTCCAACTTCAGCCAGGTCACGATCTCGCGGTCCGTGAGTTCGAGCCCCGCGTCGGGCTCTGGGCTGATGGCTCAGAGCCTGGGGCCTGTTTCCGATTCTGTGTCTCCCTCTCTCTCTGCCCCTCCCCCGTTCATGCTCTGTCTCTCTTCTGTCCCAAAAATAAATAAACGTTGAAAAAAAAATTTAAAAAAAAAAAAAAAAAAAAGAATTGTAAGTATCAATCAGGGCCCAACAAAAAACAATTTAACTGAAATGAAGTTCTGGAACTTTATTTTAATCCTGCGCTCATACTGGAATTTCTCATGCTATCTCTTCCCATCACCCAACTGGAATAAAGGATTATGGCTCTTATATACAAAGCAATGAATAGTTATTTAGCAATAATTATGTAGTTACTACTTAGCCACTTGCTGTAAGGGAAACAAAAAAATAGAAAGGTGTGGCTGTTTCTGAAGAAACTTAGTTTCACTGTAGGGAGCTAGGACATTGACAGTGGAAAGTCAAAAAATAGCATAGTGTATTAATACAAGTGATATCTGAGGTGTTTAGCTTAGTAAAATGATTAAATGATTAAGCAAATAATTCCTATAGAGATTCAGAAGATAGAGAAATCTGCCTGGAGGTAATCAGTAATGCAGTGTTCTTGAAAGAAGTAGAGCTTAAAGTGAGTCCTCTGGGGTGGTTAGGATTTAGGACCCTTGTGCCTCCAGTGAGGACTGCCTGCTTTACATCACGTCTTAGGTGTTTGATAATGTGGAAAGGAGAAGACCTTCAGGAAATGGAAGAACGCTAATTCTGTGCTACATCTGGTTTGAAGTATACTACCCACCTTGGTGCTCATAGCTCTACAGGTTTAGTTGTCACTAACACTTGAGAACTTGCTTGTAGTACTCAGACAGAGATCCTGGTATTCCCTAGTTAAGCTAATACATTTTATCAGGAAGGATATTAAGTGTTTGTTGAAGGTGTTTTATTTGATTAGACTTTGTCTTATCTGAGCATATAGTTATATAGTGAACTTTGGGATAGTTTAGAACAGGAGTTTTCTGTCTCTTCTGTGGAGTCTGCTCAGTGCCTCAGAGAGGAGGATAAGTGGTGCTGAGAAGGCTGGGCTCTGGTTGCCTCACTCCCACCTCCAGCCTCTGCACATACACATCTCATCTGGGGTCCAGATATGATTTTGATTGGCAAAAAGATTTCATGGTTTAAAAGTTTACAAAATGTTGCCCTATAATTAAAATAACATATCTGGTTGTTGGGGGGCATTTGTGGCAAGCAAAACTTTCAGGCGCTATGCTTTTTTGTGACATTTTTGATGCTGTAGACTAAATTTTAAAATTGTGGCTGAAATAATTTCATTACCTTTGTGGGCAAAACCATGGGAAAAGGTTTTGATGGTATTTGTAGGCATTTGTTTTCTTGGCATATGTGCAGTTAATTTAACGATATTGAGATCTTTTATCCTCAAATAGGGATAGTAAAATTATATACAAGAGATGAATTGGTTTCCAATTAGAATGCTCTAGTAATTTTATGTGTGTATGTTCTTATTTCCCCTGCAGTTGAGGAAGATTGGGGGTGGGGGCTTTGGAGAAATTTACGATGCCTTGGACATGCTTACCAGGGAAAATGTTGCACTGAAGGTAGAATCAGCTCAACAACCAAAACAAGTTCTGAAAATGGAGGTTGCTGTACTGAAAAAACTACAAGGTAAGCTATTTTGTATGATACACCAAACAATTTATAATTTGTTGTTACCTTTCTAAACCTCAGTTACATTCTCAAACTATTAATGAATAATCAGGAATAAACAATGCTTAGCATTTTTCTCTTGGAAATTTTATCACTAGCTAGTAGGAGTGGAGATACTGATTGCTTAGGCTAATTGGACTTTGGGAATTCCTTTTTATGGTGAACAAGGATGACAGAGTGAATTTCCTAAAACATTCTGCTTTAGAAAGTGTTTTTGTAAGTCTATTTTGGTAAAAATTTGCCTTTTTTTTTTTTAAACCACTAAACATGAATACCTCTGAGTTGTTTCTCCTCATGTCATTGGGTGTAAATATGCTTTAATCACTAAGGAAGCTGCCTTCAAATCATACTGCAGGATGGATTAAAAATAATACTATTTGTTGTGTGGATAACTTTTTTCCTGCCATGTTGTCATTTTTGAGATCTGTTTTCTACTTGGGTTCCTATTTCTTACTACAAGGAAAAATAAGTTTTTTTCTGACTTTAACCCAGTCATGTAATACCCTGAATTTATTGCTAGTTTATATTCATCTTTGTATCTTCAGCTTAATGATGTAATCTGATATTACTCATATTTAAATGTTTTGTCTGAATCAATTAAATGGGGTTATTAGCACATTAAATGATCTTGTTAAGCTCTAGACGGTTTGATATTGTTATGGGACATTCATTAGTATCTAAAGGAATTTAGTGGTAACATATAGAGCAAAGGAAGTTGCTAGAATTAGTAGAAATAACTGTAGTTGGTAGAAATAGCAAGCACAAAATGCTGTGTAGCCTAGGACCTTCAAATTCATGGCTGTGTAGTCTCTAGGGTGAATGTGCTCTCTTTGTGAATTCTTGATGTTTGGAATTCTAGTAAACTAGTTTGTGTTAAGTTAATGAAGTGTGTGTGTATTATGTATTCTGGCAATGTCTGTTCTTTTAATCATTGCCCTTTGCCTAAGCTTTCTGATTATCCAGGTTTCTCTAACAATTGGCTTGTTTGATTAGAGCCTGATGCTACTAAAATTATAGATCTGTTTAATAGTTATTTTTTAGTCCAAAATTAGCTTTCCCAAAACATGAGAAATTAGGAAAGCGGTGGATAAATCAATACCTATTAGAAGAAACATAACTGGAGAAGGAAGAGTAGGGGAAAAGATGGTGCTCTCTTTTTTTTTCACCTTTTCTCCATACTCCCTGATTCTTTGGAGCTGTTCTCAGCTCAGTGACATAGAGGCCACACAAATAGGTGCGGCTGGAGCTACCAATTCCTGGGTTGCTCAGATCTTAGCAGATCTCTTTGACTCTCAGACAAGCTCATAAAGGATATGTCAGCATCAGTGTGGCCTGCACAGTGCCATTTCACCTTTCTCCTACTTGGCCCTGGGAAGATGGTTCCAGGTGAGGCAGGATATAGCTCTATAGGTCTTTCAGTAGGTTTCTTGCCTATTTTGACTGCAATTTACCCAGGATTCTATGGGATAAAGCCTGAAGATAACTTCAGTAGCTTTTTAAAAAAAATTTAATGTTTATTTATTTATTATTATTGTTAAAAATATAATTTATTGTCAAGTTAGCTAACATACAGTGTATACAGTGTGGTCTTGGCTTCAGAAGTAGATTCCCATGCTTCATCGTTTATGTGCAGCACCAGTTCTCGTCCCAACAAGTGCCGTCCTCAATGCCCATCACCCATTTTCTCCTCCCCCCATCAACCCTCAGTTTGTTCTCTGTATTTAATAATCTCTTATGGTTTGCCTCCCTCTCTGTTTGCCACATTATGGAAACAGCCCAAATGTCCATCAACTGATGAATGGATAAAGAAGGTGTGGTTTATATATACAATGGAATAGTATTTGGCAATGAGAAAGAATGAAATCTTGACATTTGTAACAACATTGATGGAACTGGAGGGTAGAATGCTAAGTGAAATAAGTCAGTCAGAGAAGGACATATATGTTTTCACTCATATGTGGAATTTGAGAAACCTAGAAGACATGGGGGAAGGGAAGGGGAAGAAAATAATGTTTGTTTATTTTTGGGAGAGACAGGATGTGAGCAGGGGAGGGGCAGAGAGAGAGGGAGACACAGAATCTGAAGCAGGCCCCAGGCTCTGAGCTGTCAGCACAGAGCCCAACGCGGGGCTCAAACTCACAAACTGTGACATTGTGACCTGAACCGAAGTCGGACGCTTAACCGACTGAGCCACCCAGGTGCCCAACTTTAATGCTAAACTCTTAGATGCTGAGGCTCTCCTTCTCTTTCTGGCTATTTTATCTTTCATACTATTAACTGACATGTTTTTTCTACCCGCTTATAACCACATCCTAGTTCTCAGAATCCTTCACTTTCCAAAAATAAATGGGTTTTTATTTTCTGGCCTGTATTTCTTCTTTTGTTTTTAAGTTTTCATTTCTATGGTCTGTATTTCAATGAGGCAGCTCTTGACTCTCCTTGGCTTTCTCACTTATGCCTTCTGCGTATTTAATGCTTCACAACTTCTTTTTGTTGAAAGTGCTTTAGAATTTGGGCCTTTTTGAGAACATTTTTATGGGGCTGACTTGCTTGCCTTCCTTTTGATATAATGACTTCTTACTCACTGACCCCAATAAAAAGGCTAAGTGTATAAGGGGAAGATAAACAACCAGAGGCTAACCCTTTAAAGGATGCGGGGCTCAAACTCACAAACTGTGAGATCATTAACTGAGCCAGAGTCGAATGCTTAACCCACTGTGCCACCAGGTGCCCCAGGATTGGTTGGTTTTTAACTGATGTTCAATTTTTGATAGGTAGTATAAGGATTTGTTTCTTTATAAGATAAAAAGATATTTTAAGGTGAATTTAGCCAGAGCCCTGTTGTATTCCTTGTAATACATCAATCCCCCTTTTCAAAATTCTCACAGTTTTTTTTTTTTTTCCTGGATTCCTTCAGTTCTCTATTTTCTCTCAGTCTAACCCTGTATTTCCTTAGCTCATGCACAACTCTCATTACTAGTATGATCCTTTCTCACCGGCCCTGAAGTGTGAAGGCCTTAGCGTTTTACCCCATCTTTTCTTCTAAATCACCTCCCTATGCTACTGTCTCAGATTACTCTATTTTCACAGCTTTCTGAACCATTCTGGATGTATCCTACAATTCTCTATTGAGTCAAGTTTGACTCCTGATTTGTACTTGGTTTTTAAAAATGTGTTTGAGGGGCGGTGGCTCAGTTGGTTAAGTGTCCAACTTTTGATTTCGGTTCATGTCATGATCTTGTGGTTCATGAGTTCCAGCCCTGCGTTGGGTTCTGTACTGACAGCACAGAGCCTGCTTGGGATTCTTTCTTTCCCTTTGTCTCTGCCCCCTCCCTGCTTGTGTGCGCTCTCTCTCTCTCTCTCTCTCTCTCTCTCTCTCACTCTCTCTCTCACAAAATAAATAAATAAACTTAAATAAATAAATAAAAATATGTTTGAATGTGTTAGTTGCTACTAGACTAAACCATGTCTGTAGGCAGTACTTCTAGTACTAGATAGTACGTCTACACTTAGTTATTATTTTGTAAAGTATCCTAGTAAATAGAACCATACAACTTAATAAGCTTTTCTTTTTAGTGATATATATCTGTGTATAATTTATTTGTGTTTCTTCCTTGTCTCCATTTGGACTTTACTGTTTTCGAACCTTTTTCAATTCAATTGCTTTGAAACTTAGAGCTAAGGGGATAATTGCCTCCCTTGTCTGTTAGATTCCTTTTCCTTTCTTTTCTCCCATCTTCAATACATGTTTGTAGCAATATCCTAGCTATCTTCACTTCTCCATTTTAATGGCCCTCTTGAGTTGTATTTCACTATACCATTTTTTTTTGTTTTTGGTCTTTTTAGTAAGTATAGTTTTATTTGCACTGCTGGTGTAAGAGGAAAAAACCTTCTGTCTCATGACTTCAAATTGATCACCAGTAATTCTGTAGCACCTCAGAAACCTATCATCAATGCTTTTTATAAAGATTCCTATTCCATTTATAAAATTTTGATACATAGCTATAATCCTGCAGCAAGACAGGCAAATCTTAACTTTGCTATTTTCCCTAATTTTATTATGAAAAAATTTAAATATACACAAAGATGGAAATAATTATATAAAGAACATTCTTTGTACCCAGTACTCAACTTTGATGTATCAGCACTTGGACAGTCCTGTTGCATCCTACTCCTTCAACACTCTTTGCCACCTTGCTGGAGTAATATTTAAGAAATATTTAAGAAATGCTAGGTTGCTTCTGCATCCTGGTGCTGCTTCTGGGATATGTTTGTTATAATTGGTGAGCCAGTATTGATACATTATTATAACTAAGATCTATAATTTGTGGTAAGGTGCTCCTTTTTTAATATAACATAAACAGTAGTTTTATTTATTTATTTATTTTTTTAATTTTTTTTTTCAACGTTTTTTATTTTATTTTTGGGACAGAGAGAGACAGAGCATGAACGGGGGAGGGGCAGAGAGAGAGGGAGACACAGAATCGGAAACAGGCTCCAGGCTCTGAGCCATCAGCCCAGAGCCTGACGCGGGGCTCGAACTCACGGACCACGAGATCGTGACCTGGCTGAAGTCGGACGCTTAACCGACTGTGCCACCCAGGCGCCTCATATAAACAGTAGTTTTAAACACCTATCAAATACAAGTTATTCCTCAATACCATCTAAAATCTATGCAGTGTTTAATTTCTCCCATTGTATCAAAAATATCCTATTGTTCTGTCTTTGAGGCCTATTGATACCTTGTCAGCACTGATGGGGAGGGAAGGAACTGGTGAGTGAGCAGGACTGAGAGGCATGCTTTGACTCTTGACTATAGCATTGACCAGTGGGAAGTGGCAGAAGTATAACATATAGAAAAACATAAGTTGTAGTTGACAAAAAAAGTGACATCTGAGGAATCAGGACCAACTCCACCATCCACTGCTGTGTGAACCTAACCAGTCCAAGCAGGCTCCGTGATATCAGCCCAGACCCCGACGCAGGGCCTGAATTCACAAACCATCAGACCATGACCTGAGCTCAAATCAAGAGTCAGATGCTTAACCGGATGCTTAACTGACTGAGCCACCCAGGTGCCCCTGCATTTATTTGTTGGAGAAATGAAGTTCTTAGTTCTATAGAATAGTCCAAATTCTGGATTTGGCTAATCACATACTTGGGGTGCCTTTTAACATGTTTCTCTAGCCTCTGTGTTTCCTATGAACTGGTAGTAGATATATAGAGCTTCGGTGAGATTCATGTTGTGATTGCTGTTGTTTTTGGCAAGAGTACATTGTCTGGATATATTGTTTCCATAGGGGTTACAAAATAGTGATTTTTCTGATTCTTTTATTTCTACCAAATTTCTGAAGTGGAATTATTCTATCAAGTTAGAACTTTATTTCATCAGCTCTGTGTTTCCCCCGAAACATAGTTGCTAAAAGAAGGGCAGGGTAAAGACTTGATTTTTGATCCTTCTTATTTTCCAGTTCTCAGAATAATGAGCTTTGTGCCCTATATGACCAGTGAATTTTTTTGTTTTTGTTTTTGTTTCCAGAATCACCATGAACTCAAGGATTTTTATGTATTTTATTTCAACTCATTGCAGTCATTGTTATTTTGATGCTCAAATTTTCGTGTCTTTGGCTAGTGGAAGCCCTTTCAAGTTGGTTGCTGTGTCTTTCTAACTCCATTGTTCTTTGATATCATCTTTCCTTTCTGGCACAGGCCATATTTCAGGCTTTCCTTGAACTTTCCCCCATGCTATTGTTGGAATCTGGAACTCTGTTTCTCCAGGAAACCCTATTTCCTTTTATTGGGAAATAATTGAGATTACAATATGGCAGTAGGGCACTAGTTGCTATTGGGCCAACACATTTTTCTCAATAGGTTTTAATAACCACTAGATTCTGTCTGGTTTATTCTTAATGTGTACTTTTTAATGTGTTTGAATTATTTATTTATTTTTTTAAGTTTATTTATTTTGAGAGAGATAGTGTGTGCACACACAGAGGAAGAGCAGAGAGAGAACTAGAGAGAGAATCCCAAACAGGCAACATACTCATTGTGGAGCCCGATGCCAGGGCTCCATCCCAGGACCATGAGATCATGACCTAAGCCGAAGTCAAGAGTTGGCTGCTAAACTGACTGAGCCACCTGGGAGCCCCTGAATTGTTTAATTTTTTTATAAAAAAATTTTTTTTTTTACAAATTAAAAATTCTGTTTAATTATATTTAAGTATTTCTCAATGTGTCCAAAATTGTTTACAAGTTTTCCTTGTATTTATAACAAATCTGAATAGAAAATTTTAATAAAATGTAGGTCTAATTTAAGAAAACTTTAAATGAACCATTCATGTTTAAACTCTAATATCAGTTATTTCTTGGCAGTTAGTAATTTTGTGTCAAATAATTATTCCAGGTTCATATTTAACCTTTAGTGTTACGCTTTTATCCCGAGACTGCATAAGAATATGCAAATTTAATGAAGAGAATGGTTTTTTTAGACACAGTGAAAATCTTCCAGTTTAGAAGGTTCTTACCTTGGATAAATAGGGACTTTTAGCCTCTAGGAGTATTTAATAAGGTGATTCTTAAATTTGTTCTGTATCCAAAGCATCTGAAGATCTTGTCAAACAGAAAAGGAGTTCCCACTCAGAGACTTAACAGATTCAGAGTCTGTGAGCTGCCTTCTTCAGCTTTCTTGGTCATTCTAATGCACACACAAGTTTGAGAGCAAATCCTTTAGAAGGTTCTTGAATCAAGAGACTTTACAGTTTCTTCCTTGTCAGTCCTCTTTTTTTAATTTAATTTAATTTTTTTATTCTTAAAAATTTACATCCAAATTAGTTAGCATATAGTGCCCCTTACCCATTTAGCCCATCCCCCCTCTCCCCACACTCCTCCAGTAACCCTCAGTTTGTTCTCCATAAATATGAGTCTCTTCTGTTTTGTCCCCCTCCCTGTTTTTATATTATTTTTGTTTCCCTTCCCTTATGTTCATCTGTTTTGTCTCTTAAAGTCCTCATGTGAGTGAAGTCATATGATTTTTGTCTTTCTCTTAGCATAATACCCTCCAGTTCCATTCACGTAGTTGAAAATGGCAAGATTTCATTCTTTTTGATTGCTGAGTAATACTCCATTGTGTGTGTGTATATATATATATATATATATATATATATATATATATATATATACACACACCACATCTTCTTATCCATTCATCCATTGATGGACATTTGGGCTCTTTCCATACTTTGGCTATTGTTGATAGTGCTGCTGTAAACATGGGGTGCATCTGAATTGTTTATTTTTTTTTTATAAAAAAAATTTTTTTTAATCTTAATTTATTTTTGAGAGAGAGTGGGAGACACAGAATCTGAAGTAGGCTCCAGGCTCCGAGCTGTCAGCACAGAGCCTGATGCAGGGCTGGAACTCATGGACAGTGAGATCATGAAGTCGGATGCTTAACTGACTGAGCCACCTAGGTGCTCCTGAATTGTTTATTTTCAAAAATACATTGTGTTGGGGGCTCAGTTGGTTAAGCATCTGACTTTGGCTCAGGTCATTATCTCTCGGTTTGTGGGTTCGAGCCCCACATTGGGCTCTGTGCTGATAGCTCAGAGCCTGGAGCCTTCTGTCTCTCTCTCTCTCTCTCTCTCTCTCTCTCAATCTCTGTGTCCCTCCCCTCCATTCGTGTGCGTGCGCGCGCGCTCTCTCTCTCGCTCTCAAAAATAAATAAATAAAACATTAAAAAAATAGGGTCACCTGGGTGGCTCAGTTGGTTAAGCGTCTGACTTAGGCTCAGGTCATGATCTCATGGTTTGTGCTGACAGCGTAGAGCCTGGAGCCCGCTTCAGATTCTGTGTCTCTCTTTCTCTCTGCCTCTCCCCCACTTGAGCTCTGTCTGCCTGTCTGTCTCTCTCTCAAAAATGAATAAAAAATAAATAAAATAAAAATACATTTGTGTTCCCTTTTAAATTGCAAGCTATTTAAAGAATTATATATACTTAAACTTGACATATATATTATGTTCAGGAGCAAAATGGTAGCACCAATTAGCTTTGTATTTGGTGATAGCATACATTTGTAAATGGCAATATGAGAGAGTAAGAAAAATAACTTCTATTTCTGGTAATTTTCTTTATAAACTTTTTTTTTTTTTTTTTTTGGTAAGTAAAAAAAAAAAAAAAAGTTTAGATGATCACAGCTTAGATTCTCCAAACCATGTTGGATAGAGATTTAACTCTTTATTGTTATAAAAAACAGTCACTTGGATCTTCCAGAAAATCATTTCTATTTGGTTTAGAAGTTTTTTATTTTTGGATATAGGTGGTTCTACTGTTTTGGGAATTCAAGAGTATTATAAAATTACTGTTTTATACTTAGTATATCTTTTCATCAAAGAAGCTTTCTTGGATCTTTAAAAGTTTAGATTTTGTTTATTTGCTTCTAATGACTATATAACGATGTATCTAAGCATAAAATAGTTTTTCTTTAAAAGTATCCTACAGATCAGATTTCTCACTAATTCTTATGTGAAAGTGCCTTCCATAATGTGTTCAATCTAATGAAGTTTATGGTGTTTAAAAATCACTGCTTAAATCAATGAGTGACTTAGAAAGTTGTCTAGCTTTCCTGCCCCATTTTAACTCTACTTCATTCTGTGAATGAAATAAAGCATCATCTTATCTCTTGTACTCTTTCATTTTGCACCAACTTGAGTAAAACTGAAGTTTTTCTCTTTATCTTAGATGAGAAGATAATTTATAAACTAAGTTTTTTCTCCTCTAGATTCTCTAAATGCAAGTATAGAAAGATCCTATTAATATCAAAAGATAATAGGGGGTGCCTGGCTAGTTCATTTGGTTATAGCACATGACTCTTGATCTCAAGGTTGTGAGTTCAAATCCCACATTGGGCATGGAGGCTACTTAAAAAAGTAGAGTAAATGCCATTGTTTGATAATCAAGTAATTTTATTATTTTTATTTTTATTATTCTCAGTTGAAATAGCTGGGAATTAATTTTTCTTGCCCCACATAAATGTAGAGGAAAACTACTTTGGTATAGCCCTTAAAAAGGAATTGATTTTGTTTTGACTTCTGGGGAAATTTTTTCACTCTGTTATATTGGTCTTGCATTTTATTTTTGCCTTGGAGACTGCAGAGCACAAGCTGAGAGTTGGGAAGAAGGATTGTTAGTACGGAAGAGCAGCAGTACCTCTTCTGCCCTCCTGCTTGAAGTCTCTAGCTTCTGCTGCAAAGTATGACTACTCCCTTTCCCCAGTTGTAAGAATGAGAGACAACGTCTTTTTTGGATTAGACTACTGGTCTGTCCAGTATAGAAGACTGTCTGTGAAAGTTACTCCAAAGTGCTTGCCCTCATCAAGGTGCATCTGTACCATCAAAGGGTGTTAGAAGATCTCTGATAACTCCTTTTGTGGGAGAACAGAGTAATTGAACTCTGGGACTAAAAGGTTAGAGATAAACCCTCACCCTTTATTATATCATCTACCCATTTATTAACCTGTCATCTGCTCTTTTGTTTATTTCATCTGGTACTTCTTTTCCCTAAAGTAATTTTTGCTTGCCCTGGTTAAGGTTCATTTGTTCCATCAAAGATGTGTTAGGAGATCTCTGAGAACTTTATCTGTTCAGTGCATTTATTTTAATATTCTCTACTTGGAAGATTTAACATTATCTGCCAGCTTGGGGATTTGTCTATTCATTACTCTGGACATATAGAAATAGAATAGTTCTAGGTTATTTAAGGAGCAGAGTTCCATTTTCTTGAAAGGGAATATAATGTATATATGTTTGTCTTTGTATATACATATGCACATATAGTTATATGTGCTTTATAAGCACAATGAAAGTCTGGAATCATACAGAGCTCAAGAAGCCATTGGAAATGGTTATGTTTGGGTATTGGCATTAGGAGGGACCGGGAAAGGAGAGGATCTTTTACTGTAAAGCTTTTCATATCCCTCAGTGCTTAAGAAATTGAAAAGAATTATGCAAATCTTTCTTTTATAGTAAAAATGTAGTATAATGATAATAAATATCTTCGGAATCCATTCTTACTCTTTATCTACTGTTTACATTTCTGAATGATTGAAAATACATGGTGAATTAATGAAGTATAGTGTGATATAATAAAACTGTTTTGTGTTATGAACTTGCTTTATAAACGGTTAGTAATATCTTATTTGTGGAGAGATCTGTAGAGTGTTTGAGAGCTGACTATATGCTAGGAGTTGGGGTACTGAATGCTAGGCTCATTCATACTTATCTTGTTTTACTATCTTCTGTCTAGTTCGTGTGTAAGACCTCGCTCTTTTTTTTTTTTTACAACCCTTTTTAAGGGTGTAAGTATTCACAGTACAAGATTTAAAAATCAAACAGAAGAATAAAGTAAAAAGTAAGTTTGCTTTCTCTTAGCCCCTCACTGTCCTCCAAAATTAACCATTGTTACTAGTTTCTTTTGTTTTTTCCAGAAATAGTACATATTATAATCAGCTATTTATCTATCTTTACGCATGCATATATATAATCATGTGATATATATTCTATATATAAATCATGGAATCATAATCATTTATAAAATCCTTTGATTACATATGACATGACTTTTTGCGTGTGTGTATGTAAAATTTCCCTCTCTTACCCATATGCCTCCACAATACGTGCAATCATATTGTATATATATTTGTTCTGCAACTTAACATGACCCCTAAGATTCAGGCAGTAACACTCATTTTTTATGCACCTTTATGTTCTGCAGCAGGAATAATTGTTCAAACATACTGATTGCATCATAGCATTCCCAACCTTTGCTAAAACAATTCAGGGGCTTCCTTTTCTCAGGTAAAGTCCAGCCACCTTAACCTGGCATACAAGACCTTGAATTGGTTCCTGCCCGCTTTGCTTGCCTCTTGAAACTCTTGGCTTAGACTTGGAGTGTTGGTCATCCTCCAACTTTTTTCAGTTTTTTAAACAGTTTATAACCTCTTCTCTGCAATCTACTTCCTCTGTTTTGTACTTTGGATAACTCCTACTTTTTTTTTCTTCTTTTAACAAATTTCTAACAGTCGTAGCATTTACAAAAATCCACAAGTAAAATAAGATTTAAAGAAATAAAGCAAAGTACAATTAAAAACTTCACTTTTTTCATAAGCATATAATATCCAAAAGAATATATGCTTAAAAAATGTGATTCCAATGGCTTACTTATTTCCTTTTTCACAATAAGGTTAATATAGGATTTGCTTATTTTTAATTTTTAATTTTGTATAATCAAAGTTATATAAATAGATTCAGTAATTAGTTCCTCAAAGTTATTATGAAAAGCAGTAGTCCAGGTTCTGGTTCCAGATAAGATGGAGTAAGCACACTTCACCCTGTCTCTCCCACTGAATGCAGCTATAAAACCTGGACAGAGTGCTTGGAGTGGCTATTTGAGGACTCTGAAAAATAAATAGTAGGAGGCAGATTGGGGAAGAAGACCAGAATTCAAAGTACCACTGAACCGGCGGTGAGTTTACCATTTCTTTCCTTCCAGTATGCCCCAGCCTGAACTTAATGTATCCTGAAACTTGGAAGTGAGCATTATTAACACGACAGAAAAACTACCAGGAGAAGCCCTCTAGTTCTGACTCAAGGAGCTCCGGGAAGGGGTCTCCTAATGCTCAGAGAAAATGTGGCAATACCGCATCATTCTTTTTTTCTTCTTTTTTTCCTTTTCTTCATTTTCTTGCACCCCAGGCCTCAAGCAGTCCTTGGGAGCAACTGCAGTGGCCTCAGTGGGGGCAGGCAGGAGCCTAAATCTCAGAGGGAGGGGAAGTTTCCTCTCAGATTGGAGGAGCTCTGGTCTCAAGAGAGTGAGGTAAATCCCATGGCTTTTCTGCTCCTCTGCTCTTTTTTTGTTGCTTGGCCCAGTCTTGAGGAGTACATGGCAGAGTGGGGTTAATGAAGCCTCAATTTTCTGCTGGAAAGCTGGAAAAGGAGAGCCCCGGGGAACCAAGAGATTGCAAGAAAATGAGGAGTTTGGGAAACTGACTACTTAAAGTTACTTATGGAATCATGAGTTGACTTCCAAGCTGTACCTACCTGAGTCTGATCCTAAACAGCATACAGAAACATTGAGGACTGAAATACGGGATAGACCACCCCTTAACTCCCAAACTAGACACTACGTGGGACAGTTATAAAACACATTCAGTATGACTCCAGAGGGTTTGAAAACTGAATTGAAATTGGAAATAGAACCCACAGGAGGCTGGTCAGAACTTGAAATGTGAACCCAACTGGTCAGTTATTGTCCAAAACAAAAACACCAACATTCTTAGTGGGACTTAAATAGGACCCAGAGTATCATAAAGTAATATTCCAAGTGTCCAGAATACAATCTAGAATTACTCAGCTTAAAAAGAATCAGAAATATTGAACTCACATGGGAAAAGACACCTGACAGATGGTGATCACACATATGCTAAAATTATCTGAAAAACAGTTTTAAAATCAGCTATTATAACCATGTTCCAGGATTGAGTGAGAAGATAGAAAGTCTCCGCAAAGAAATAGAAGATATGAAGAACTAAATGGAGAATTTAGAACTAAGAAATACAATAATGGAAATGAAAACTCATTAAATCAGCTCAATAGCAGAGTAGACATGACAATGAAAGAGTCAGTGCACTTGAAAATAGATAAACAGAAATGATGTAATTTGAAAACAGAGGAAAACAGTTAAAGAAATACACAGCCTCAGGGACCTACGAGACTATGATAAACTCTTAAATTTGTATCATCAGAGACCCAGAATGAGAAGAGAATGAGTGTGGTCCATCAAAAATACTTGAAGAAATAATGGCATAGAGATTGGAAAGAAGACATAAAACTGTCCCTATTTGCAGATGGCATAATCATCTATATAGAAAATCCCAAGGAATCCATGAAAAAATTCCTAAAGTAGTGAGTTTAGCAAGTGATTCATGGTCAACTCAGAAAAAGCAATCATATTTCTATATGCTAGTGATAAACAATTAAAAACTGAATTTAAAAAACTTTACGTAGCTCCCCCAAAATGAAACACTCAGCTATAAATGTGACAAAATATGTGTAAGATCTCTATGCTGAGAATTATAAAACCCTGATTAAAAAAAAGAAAAGATTTAAGTAAATGGAGAAATATGTTGTATTCATGAATTTGAAGAATCGCGATAGTAATGATGGTGGTTTTCCCCAAATGATCTATAGATTTAAAGCAGTATTGATAAAAAAAAATCCCAGCAGCACTCTGCCTAGTTATAAACTGATTCTACAATTTCTAAAGAAAGGCAAAGGACCTAGAATAGCCAAAACAATTTTGAAAAAGAAAAATGTTGGAAAAAATGAAACTACATGATTTAAAAACAGCATGATGCTATCATAATCAAGACTTTATTGGCAAAGGAAAGAGCTGTAGCTCAATGAGATAGAATAGAGATTCCAGAAATAGGCCCACACAAATATGGCTGATAATTTTTTATAAAGTTGCAAAATGGAAAAGGAATAATCTTTTCAATAAGTGGCGTTGGAATAATTGGACATCAACATAAAAAAATAATGAACCCTGATCTAAACCAAACATATTATACAAAAATGAACTTAAAATGTACCACACATCTAAATTTGAGACATAAAGCTATATAGCTTTTAGAAGAAAACGAGAAAATCTCTGTGTCCTGAGTGTAGACAAGAAGTTCTTGGACATGAGACCAAAAGCATGATTCATGAAAGAAGAAATCGATGAATTGGAGTTTATCAAATGAAAAACATTGCTTGTGAAGATGCTACTAAGGGAATGAAAAGGCAAATTATAGGCTGGAAGAAAATACTAGCAAGTCACATACCTGCAAAGGACTTCTATTTGGAATATGTAAAGAACTTTGAAAACTCAATGGTAAGAAAATAAGCCATTTAAAAATGTTTAATAGGCTTTGGCAAAGGGGATATAGAGTGGCAGATCAGCTCATGGAAAGATGTTTAGCATAACTAGGTATTAGGAGAATGCAAATTAAAACCATGGTGAGTTACCATTGCACATCCATTACGATGGCTTAAATTAAAACTGTTAACTGTACTAAATACTGAGGAGGATGTGGAGCAACTGGAACTCTCACATTGTTGGTGGAGTTGCAAAATGATGCAGTTCTTCTAGAAAGCAATTAAACAGATACTTACAAAAGTTAAATATGAATTTACTGTGTGATCCATCAGTCCTACCCATAGGCATTTACCCTTGAGCAATAAAAATTTGTGTTCATATAAAAGCAGATACAAGAATATTTATATCACCTCTATTCTTGTCAAAAATGTATAATTCAAAGAGTGAATGGATAAATCAAGGGTGGTAAATCCACATACGGTGGAATACTGTTTGGCAATAAAAAAGTATGAACTCCTAATTCTCACAACTCCTGATTTCCTCTTCTTAGGGGAGTCTCTCCAGGGACCTCCTAGTCAGCTCCAGTCAGGCATTTTTGATCTGTTCACAGGTATCATCCTTGGATCACACCTCAGTGTCTCCATGGGGATTCCCTTTGCTTCTTTTATATTGTATGCCTTGTTGAATCCCTTTTCTTTTGTGTTTATTCTCATTTAGTGAAGCACTTCTACTAGCTCCCTGAGTAAAGGATGCATGGGAGGTATGTGTTTGGGACCTCTCTTGCATGTCTGGAAGTGTTTTTATCCTACTCTGATGTTCAAATGAAAAACTGGCTGGATTTAGAATTCTGTATGGAAAATAATTTTGCTTCCAAAATTTGTCTTCATACTCACTGTAGTGGTTAAGTATAATTCTATTATGATTCTTGTCACTTTGGCAATATCTAATTTTTTTCTCTTTTTCCCCCAGGGTTTTTCAATTTCATGATGATATGCCATGGTATGGGTGTGTTTTAATCTAGTATGCCTGTTTGTGTGCTTTATTTAAACTTGTGATCTGAAGGTTTCTCTTGGGAAGTTTTCTTGAATTATTTTGTTGATGGTTTCCACCCCCTTCATAATTATTATTATTATTATTATTATTATTATTATTATTATTTTCCTTATACTGGGCCTTGGAATGGTTCCCTAATTCTTGGTTTCTTCTCTCTTATTTTTACATATGCTTGTTTGTACATATCTGTGATAGACAAGTACATTTTTTAAGTAGGGTAATGAAATTGTGCTTATTTTATTCATTCTAACCACAAAAGCCTGGTAGTTTTAAATTGGCAGTTGTGATAGAATAGAGAGTTTTGTTTAAAAGGTAGAATTCCCTGTGATGGCTATCTAGATTGAAGAGATGGAAACTTTTGCCTTTGACTCCTGGTGAGCTACTATAACCTAGGTAATTGTTGATGGGCAGCCTCGTGAGTGCTAAGAGGAGCCTTTGTTCCTTAAACTCCTTGGCTCAATTTTTTTCTGGGGACTTGGTTTAGAGGGCTCACCACTTTTGTTTTGTTTTGTTTTGTTTTGTTTTGTTTTGTTTTGTTTTGTTTTACCAATAGGTTAACTCAGTCAAGCTCTAAGCTCTGTGATGCATTCTAATCCATCGAATCTATTGATTTCTCACAGTGCTTATTCTTTGTTCTTAGAAGCTGTCATTTGATCTCATATTGTCATATTGTATAGTGAGTTCATTTCTTTCAACAAAATTGTAGATTCTTTGAGGACAGGACCTATGCCTTTTATTTTTCTGTCTTGGTATAAGTACTTCATGAACTGTTTTTGTTAGCTTGGGTGTGGTTTGTTTGGTGGTGGTGCAAATGGGTAAATAAGAGGAGTAAATGATAGGTGGGTAAGGAAGCTAGGACTGATTTTCTTGTGTCTTTGGCAGTACAGTAGCCCAGCTTTGCAGAATCCCAGTATTTGCTAGTTTGCCACTGAGCTGGAATTTATTCTTTAAGTTACAGAGCATCCCCATTAGTGGGTTTGGGATACTTTTAACTCAGCTCTTCACTTTATTACTAAATGGCTTTTTTATTTTGAAAGGAAAATGATTGATACCTCTTTCTGATTTTTTTACTGTCTTCTATCATATAAAAATAACATACAGTTATTTGCCTTTTGCATGACATTATTATTCATTAATATTTAATGCTAGGATGTAGACCATCACACCATCACTTGCCATAGCTTTTTAAGCTCTTGGATTGAAAGCAAAGGTAGTAAATTATCATTTGAAATTGTAGGAACACCATTTGCAACTATGTGGATGGAACTGGAGGGTATTATGCTAAGTGAAATTAGTCAGAGAAAGACAAAAATCTTATGACTTCACTCATATGAGGACTTTAAGAGACAAAACAGATGAACATAAGGGAAAGGAAACAAAAATAATATAAAGACAGGGAGGGAGACAAAACAGAAGACACTCATAAATATGGAGAACAAACTGAGGGTTGCTGGAGGGGTGTGGGAGGGGGGATGGGCTAAATGGGTAAGGGTCATTAAGGAATCCTGAAATCATTGTTTCACTATATGCTAACTAATTTGGATGTAAATTTTAAAAAATAAAAAATAAAATTAAAAAAATGAAGTAAGAACAAGAAGATTCATTAGGTTTTATGCATTTATTTTAAAGTACCAGCATATCTATTTCTTTAAAAAAATATTTTGGACAGTAAGGAAGGGTTTGTCACTACTTGCCTTAGATGAGTAAAAATCCTTTTTAATATCACAATTAAAATCGGTGTTTAACTACCAGGGTTCCATCTTGCGTATAATATCCAAAGATAGTATCTACCTATTTAAATTAAGTCTACTTCTTACTGTCTTTTTCGGGTGGAGATATCACGGATTATTTCATTTTGCGCAGTTTGGTGACAGACCACAAACATTCCTTACTGGGTTATATTGGTCAAGAGCTAGAAAATTAAGAGAAGGACTTAGTGGTGGTATTTTGAAGGGTTGGTAAAGATTTGGTTTGTATATTCAGAATTCCTTTCCTCTCTTAAAGGATTTCTTTAACGTAAGAGACATATAAACACGAAGTTAAAATTGATTTGTTATATACTTCCATCCTATATTTTCTTGAGGTCAACCATCTATGACT
This sequence comes from Prionailurus viverrinus, assembly GCF_022837055.1. NCBI lineage: Eukaryota > Metazoa > Chordata > Mammalia > Carnivora > Felidae > Prionailurus > Prionailurus viverrinus. Next base: position 55,884,163 of record NC_062566.1, read on the forward strand.
TTTAGTGATCAGCGCTACCTTGCTGATTGTCTTCTTTCTCTGCTTTCGTCTCTGCACCAGACTTGATCGCTCTTTTTCAACTCTGGGAAACTTACTTTAATTTTCTTGTTTTTTCCCCTCAGGGCTTTGGTAGGTGACTAATTTGCTAATACCTGAAAATCTAATCCTGAATTTTAATTGGTTGATATTACCTCTTACAGGGATACTTAGATTTAAGAGTTGTATTTGATTTGAGGAAATGAGGTTGAGGGGGAAAATGTGAGCAAAAACCAAAGTAGCACATTTGAGAAGGAGACTAAAAAAAGAAACTGGCTTCATTAGCGTGTATGATACATGTTGAAGAACTGAGGTTTGGTAAGTGATGTAGAATTAATTGTGAATTTCAGGTTCACCATTTTATTTCATTGCATTGCATTGCATTTATTTTTCCAGAAAATAAATGTTTAAAAACTTTTAATCCCAGTACAATAACATAGAGCATTATATTAGTTTCAGGTGTACGATATAATGATTCAACAATTATATACATTACTCCGTGCTCGTCATAATAAGTATACTCTTAATCTCCTTCACCTCTTTCACCTGCCCTCCCCCACCCCCCCCCCCATCCACTTCTTCTCTGGTAACCACCAGTTTGTTCTCTGTAGTTAACAGTTCATTTTTTGTTTGTTTGTCTCCTTTTTTTTCTTTGTTTATTTGCTTTGTTTCTTTAATTCCACATATGTGTGAAATCATATAGTATTTACCTGTCTCCGGTTGACTTCTTTCACTTAGCATTATATCCTCTAGATCCATCCACGTTTTTGCAAATGGCAAGATTTTATTCTTTTTTACGGCTAGGTAATATTCCATTGTGTGCACGCATACATGTGTGCATGTGTGTGTGTATCTTATATCTTCTTCATCCATTCATCTGTCGATACACACTTGGGTTGCTGCCATAATTTGGCTATTGTAAATAATGCTGCAATAAACATAGTGGTGCATACATCTTTTCGAATCAGTGTTTTTGTATTCTTTGGGTAAATACCCAGTAGTGTGATTACTGGATTGTAGGGTGGTCCTAGTTTTAATTTTTTGAGGAACCTCCATACCGTTGTCCACAGTGGCTGCACCAGTTTGCATTCCCACCAACAGGTTCCTTTTTCTCTACATCCTTGCCAACACTTGTTGTTTCTTGTGTTGTTGATTTTAGCCATTCTAACAGTGTGATATCTCTTTATAATTTTGATTTGCATTTCTCTAATGGTTATTGATGTTGAGCATCTTTTCATGTGGGCTATCTATATGGCTTCCTTGGAGAAATGTCTGTTCATGTTTCTGACCGTTTTTAATTGAATTATTTGGGGTTTTTTTGGTGTTGAGTTGTATGTTTTTTACGTATTTTAGATAACTCCTTATTGGATATGTCATTTGCATATATCTTCTCCCATTTAGTAGGTTGCCTTAGTTTTATTTTTTCCTTTGCTGTGCAGAGATTTTAATTTTGATGTAGTCCCAGTAGTTTATTTTTGTTTTTGTTATCCTTGTCTTAAGAGAAGTTACTGCCTGTACGTTCTCTTCTAGGAATTTTATGGTTTCAGGTCTCACATTTAAGTCTTTAATCCATTTTGAGTTTATTTTTGTGTATGGTGTAAGAAAGTGGTCCAGTTTCATGCTTTTACATGTAACTGACCAGTTTTCCCAGCACAATTTGTTGAAGAGACTCTTTTTCCCATTGCATATTCTTGCCTCCTTTGTCATAGATTAATTGACCATATAATCATGGGTTTTTTCTAGGTTTCTCTTTTCTTTTCCATTGATCTATATGTCTGTCTTTGTGCTAGTACCATACTGTTTTGATTTCTTCAGCTTTGTAGTATATCTTGAAATCTGGATCGTGATACCTCTAGTTTTGTTCTACATTTTCAAGATTGTGTTGTCTATTCAGGGCCTTTTCTGGTTCCATACAAATTTTAGGATTATTTGTTCTAGTTTTGTGAAAAATGCTGTTGGTATTTTGACAGGGATTGCATTAAATCTGTAGATTGCCCTAGGTAGTTTGGACATTTTAACAATATTTGTTCTCCCAATCTCTGAGCATGGACTATCTTCCATTTGTTATGTCATCTTCAAAATCATCAGTGTTTTGGGGCGCCTGGGTGGCGCAGTCGGTTAAGCGTCCGACTTCAGCCAGGTCACGATCTCGCGGTCCGTGAGTTCGAGCCCCGCATCAGGCTCTGGGCTGATGGCTCAGAGCCTGGAGCCTGTTTCCGATTCTGTGTCTCCCTCTCTCTCTGCCCCTCCCCCGTTCATGCTCTGTCTCTCTCTGTCCCAAAAATAAATAAACGTTGAAAAAAAAAAAATTAAAAAAAAAAATAAAAAAATAAAAAAAAAATCATCAGTGTTTTATAGTTTTCAGAGTATAGATCTTTTACTTGTTTGGCTAAGTTTATTCCTAGGTGTTTTGGTATTTTTGGTGCAATTGTAAATGGGGTTGTTTTCTTAATTTTTATTTCTGCTACTTCATTGTCTATAGAAATGCAATGGATTTCTGTATATTAATTTTGTGTCCTGAGACCTTATTGAATTCATTTATCAGTTTTAGTAGTTTTGTGGTGGAGTCCTTCACCATTTTAATGGTCTTTATGTAGGCATTACTGTTTATGGTTTCTTAAGTAGGCAAATGACATCATATTCCAAACAGTATTTGGGGAAATTATCCTATGAATAGTGTGTGGCTGGTGACATATGGGACATTCTTGGCCTAGTCCAGTGAAGTACAATCAGATTTGACAGAATGGAGGGAGTCTAGAAGAGACACTGCTAAGTGAGCCTGTCAGTAAATAATAGGTGGTAATTCATTAGAGCATGCATCATCAGAGGAGTCCAATAGTATGTTTATAAAAGATAGGTGAAGCACAGGACAAGGCAAGCTCATGCTTGTCATTCTAAGGTAGACATTTGGCCCACCCTGTAGGGGTGGGGAGAGGGGCAGTAGAGCAGAGAAGAAGGAGCAAATGGCCTTATGCCTAGAAAGTCCAGGGTGCTAGATAGTTTATGAAAGGCTTATTTTCATTCTCCCTTCCTTCTTTCCTTCTTAGACACCTGTTTAGACACCCATAATTCCCTTCACCTATTTCACCCATCCTCCCACACACCTCCCTTCTGGTAACCATTTGTTTGTTCTCTATACTTAAGAGTCTGTTTTTTGGTTTGTCTCTTTTTTTTTCTTTGTTCATTGTGCTAGGAACTGGGGTTATAAATAAGGGATGGTCTTTGTCCTCAGGGGTTCACAATCAAGTCAGACTGATACAGAGGGTGAATAATGATGTTATAGATGAAAAGTTATAAAAAATGTATAAAATTTATTAAAAAGATCCATAGGAGTATTGAGAAGGGAACAAAAGAGAAACCAGAGAGAAGCTCAGTTGTCAGAGACAAGGAGTTAGGTCAGGACAAGTTGAAGCGGCAAGGGTGAATGGTTGATGACATCTAGAGTATTGTGGTTAGAGCTCCATAAATGTTTCCTGCTGAGCCTGAGGAGAAAGTGAGGGGGGTTTGAGTCTTTAGGTGATAAGTAAGTGGCACCAGTAATATAGAGAGAAAGGATATAGTGGCAGGGAACGAACAAGGGCTTTAAAGTATTTGGGAAACATGACGCAAAAGGACTCCAGATAAATGGCTCTATGACATAGTGATGTCCTAGGCCAAGGTAGGAAGTCCCAGGAGTGGACGGAGAGCAGATGGACAAAAGATAAGAATTGACAATTCGCAAGAAAGAAAACCTAAGCAATAAAGAGATGAAAAGATGCTCAACCTTACTAGTAATAAAGAAACTCAAAATATATAGCAAAACACTGTTTCATACCCATTGGATTGGCAAAAACAAAAATGTCTGACAGCTCCAAGTGTTGGTGAGGACAGAGAAATGGGAACTTACTCAAGTCCAGATAGCAGAAGTATAAATTGGTACAACCACTGTGGAAGGCTATTTGTGCCTATTATTTAATGAAGAGGCTAACAGCCATTTATCATTCTTTCTGTGTCAGGCCTTGTTTTTAAGTGTATGCTTTTAAAAAAAATATTATTTGATTTAATTTTTCTTTAACTTTCCCCTGATTTTATAGTTGAGGAAATAGAGCTTAAGAGAGGTTAAATAATCTGTCCACACAGTCAAAAAAGTAGTGAATAAAAGAGCTAGGATTTTAGCTTAGATCTGTCTCTTTCTAAAATTTGTGTTCATAATCACTAACGATAATAGGAAGCATATATAGAGCATTTACTGTGTGCCAGGCAGTATATTTAATATTAGACATACCTTACCTGATTTACCTGTGTAATAATAACTCTTTGAGGTTAAGAATTTTTGTTACCCATCATGTGGCTTTTAGAAATTAAGTAACAAGCTAGCAAGTGAAAAAGCTGTATTTAATTCCAGTGATCTTGACCACATGAACTTTTCTTCCACATCATATTGAAGGATCCAGAGGTGTAGGATAGACTACAGGTGTATTTTGACCCGGATTCTCTTTTTTTCCCCCTCTCAGTTTTACTGAGATATGTATAATTGACATACAACTTTGTATTATATACAACATAAAGATTTGATACATGTATATACTGCAAAATAACCACAAGTTTAGTTTAGTTTATCACCTCACGGTTTTTCTTTCTTGTGATAAGAACTTTTTTTTTAACTTTGAGGGTTTTTTTTTTTTTTAAGTTTATTTATTTATTTTGAGAAAGCATGTGGAAGGAGCAGCCAGAGAGAGAGAATCCCAAGCAGGCTTTTGCACCATCAGTGTGGAGCCAAAATGAGGGGCTTGAACTCACGAACCGTGATTTGTTTCCATGTCTTGGCTATTATAGGTAATGTGGCATTGAACGTGGGCGTGGGATGTCTCTTAACGATAGTAATTTCATTTCTTTGGGTATATACCAACAAGTGGAATGGCTAGATCATATGCTAGTTCTATTTTTAATTTAAAAAATTTTTTAATTCCAGTGTAGTTAATGTACAGTGCTATATTAGTGTCAGGTGTACAATATAGAGATCCAACAGTTTTTTTTTTTTTTAATTTTTTTTTTCAACGTTTATTTATTTTTGGGACAGAGAGAGACAGAGCATGAACGGGGGAGGGGCAGAGAGAGAGGGAGACACAGAATCGGAAACAGGCTCCAGGCTCTGAGCCATCAGCCCAGAGCCTGACGCGGGGCTCGAACTCACAGACCGCGAGAGCGTGACCTGGCTGAAGTCGGACGCTTAACTGACTGCGCCACCCAGGCGCCCCAGAGATCCAACAGTTCTATATATTACTTAGTGCTTATCAAGACAATCCCGCTCCTAATTCCCTTCACCTATTTCACCCATCCTCCCACACACCTCCCTTCTGGTAACCATTTGTTTGTTCTCTATACTCAAGAGTCTGTTTTTTGGTTTGTCTCTTTTTTTTTCTTTGTTCATTTGTTTCTTAAGAAACTTCTTTTCTAAAGTTTATTTATTCATTTTGAGAGAGACAGAGACAGTGTTGAGCAGGGCAGGGGCAGAGAGAGGGAGAGAGAGAATCCCAAGCACTGTCAGCATGGAGCCTGATGCAGGGCTCGAACTCAGGAACTGCTAATCACGACTTCAGCCAAAACCAAGTGGTGGATGCTTAACTGACTGAGCCAAATCTCTGTAATATTTTCCATAGTGGCCACACCAATGTACATTCCTAGGAGTAGTGCCCAAGGATTCGCTTTTCTCCACATCCTTACCAACACTTGTTATTTCTTATCATTTTGATAATAGCCATTCTCATGGGTGTGAGATAATATTTCTTTGTGGTTTTGATTTGCATTTCTCTGATGATTAATGATATTGAACACTTTTTCATGTACCTGTTGCCCATTTTACTATTTTCTTTGGAAAAATGTCTCTTCAGGTCCTCTACCCATTTTTAAGTTGGATTGTTTGTTCTTTTTTGCTGTTGAGTTGTATGAGTTCTATATTTTGGATATTAACTACTTATCAGATATATGATTTGCAAATATTTTCTCCCAGCTGGTTGCTTTTTCATTTTGTTGATGGTTTCCTTTGTTGTGCTGAAGCTTTATAATTTGATATGGTCCCACTTGTTTATTTTTGCTTTTGTCATCTTTGCTTTTGATGTCAAATTTAAAAAATCATTGCCAAGACCAGTGTCAAGGAGCTTACCCTCTATGTTTTCTTCTATCAGTTTTATGGTTTCATGTTTTACATTCAAGTCTTTAATCTATCTTGAGTTGATTTTTGTGTATGATACGAGATAGCATCTGGTTTTCATTCTTTCACATATGGCTGACAGTTTTTGTATATGATTATCTCTTCCATATTGTAGAAATAATTCTCATGCTTATTTCCTTCATGGTTGAGAGATAGTTGCTGATAGCAACTGGAAAGGAGCTCCATTCTTTCTCTTTAAAAATAACATCTCTTCTCATAAGTGTCATATGAAACTATTCAGTTTTCCTCTGATTAGAACATTCCTGAAACAGTCTTGTCAGGGGCGCCTGGGTGGCTCAGTCGGTTAAGCGGCCGACTTCTGCCCAGGTCATGATCTCGCGGTCTGTGAGTTCGAGCCCCTCATCGGGCTCTGTGCTGACAGCTCAGAGTCTGGAGCCTGTTTCAGATTCTGTGTCTCCCTCTTTCTCTGACCCTCCCCTGTTCATGCTCTCTCTCTGTCTCAAAAATAAATAAATATTTAAAAAAATTTTTTTAATTAAAAAAAAAAAAAGAATCTCATCAGAGTAATGTCACGCATTGATTGTTTTAAGTCTTGAATATTTAGTTTTCTTCCCCTCAACAAATTGATCTCTATAATAAAAGAGAAATTTGTCTATTACTCTGATTGGCTGAGAACAATTAATGTCCAACCTTGGGCCTGGAAGTAGATCAAGCCCATAGAGACAGTAGATACATGATAAAGGAAGATCATTCCCCAAGGGTAATTTGGGTATGTTATTAAGGGGGAATGAACACTGGATAGTTAATCAATATGATGCTTTATAAATATACTATATCATTTAATTTTCTCAGTAGTTCTGAGGAAATTGAGACTTAAGCTTCCATAATTATTAATGGCAGAGTTCAGATTTAATTCTAGTCTAGTGCTTGCTTTATTTCTTTCCATCTGTCTTGTGTCTCCTACAAAGAAAAATAATAAGTTGTCCCACTGGTATATGGCATTCATGACCCTACCTTCTAAGATTCCAAAGTGATTTTCTGTAGATTTCCTTAATTAAAACTTAATCATCACAAGATACCAAAAGTTATGGGGTACAGTTTAAGTAGTGCGCTTAAAAGGCAACATATAGCAGTAAACACCTAAATTAAGAAGCCAGAAAGATCTCCAGTACATTGTCTAACCTTCCACCTTATGACACTAAAGAAGGAAGAGCAAATTAAACCTAAAGCAGGCAGAGCCAGCCTGGCTGGCTCAGTCAGTAGTGTGACTCTTGATCTCAGGACCATGAGTTCAAGCCCCAGGTTGGGCATAGAGCTTACCTAAAAAAGAAAACAAAACAAAGAAACCTAAAGCAGGCAGAAGGAAGTAAATAATAAAGATTATAGTGGAGATGAGAAAAACAAGGAGGAAATCCACAAAGCCAAAAATTGGTTCTTTGAATAAAATGAACAGTATTAACAAACCTTTAGCTAGAAACACTAAGGAAAAATAGAGAAGAATCAAATTATTAAAATCAGGAATGAAAGAGGGAACATTTCTGTTGACCTTACGGAAATAAAAATGATTATAATAAGGGAATACTACATAGTACATGGCAACAAATTAACCTACATGAAATGAACAATGGATGAATTGTGTGGTATGTTAATAATGTTTCAATAAAGGTATAAAAAACTTATTCATTGTTTAGTTAGTATGTATCCTGTGCAGAGCTGCGTACTAGAGTACGAACATAATATAGCCTGAGGATGCTGAAATTAAGTTTATATATCTATTATATTCTGGTGCCTTTGTGTACAGTAATGAGAATCTGTGGGAATTAAGTAGGAATAAAATGAGGGTTGGCTTGGTTATCATTCCTACACAAGATAGTCCTGCTCTACAGCATCATTAAGATTATATAGATGTCAGGGCACCTTGTCTGCTCAGTTGGTTAAGTGTCCGACCCTTGGTTTTGGCTCAGGTCATAATTTAATGGTTCCATGAAGTTTGAGCCCTACAACGGGCTCTGCACTGGCAGCGCGGAGACTGCTTGGGATTCTCTCTCCCTCTTTCTCTCTGCCCCTTCCCCACTTGCACTGTCTCTGTCTCCCAAGTAAATAAACTAAAAAAAAAAAAAAAAAAAAAAAAAAAAAAAGATTATTTAGATGTCTTGGGGGTGTATGGATGGCTCAGTCGGTAGACTGTGCAACTCTTGATCTTGGAGTTTTGAATTCAAGCCCCACACTGGGTGCAGAGATAACTTAAAAATAAAATCTTAAAAAAAGAATATTTAGATGTCTTTTATCCTGGGAGTTCTTAAAAGTTTATAGAATAGTTTACCTAGAGATTTGGAGTTGTTTCTGTAATATTTCTGGACCTCTCCTCTATTCTCATTGTGCATGAAGTTGAATAACTATTTTTGTGAATGTGGAGTTGTGATCAGACCTCATAGTGCATAGTGTAGGACTCTTTTTTTTTTTCATTTGTTTGCTTACCAACTATATATGACTTTGTAGACTGTCTAACTTACAATAAAGATTGCTATAGTTCTGGTATCTAGATTCTACTTAGGACTCTTATCTAAATGGCAGTGTGTTAGGTTTTACCTGATATAGCCTGTGCTTTTCAAGCTGGTTGTCTATGTTTCCTTTTCTCCACAGCAATGATTTTGAATTATTAACATTCTCTTCAAGTATAACCTACCCTAGTCCCCTCATTTTTAGAGATTATTTTGCTTAACTCACATCTAAAAAATAGGGAAAATAATAATACTTAAGCTGTGAGGATTAAATGCATGTAAAGGACTTAATATAATGCCTGGCACAATATGTTTGCATATTGTGCATGTTTTATTATTTATAATTATTTATTAATTTGTTTATTTATAGATACTGATTGGGGATTTCACTATTTACCAGGTAATGTGCTAGGGACCAGATAGATATGGTCCTTGTGCTACTCATGGAGTGATATCTCAGTTTGTACTAGATATCACAGTAGTTATTTTACTATTCTAAGTGGTGGTGAAGAATTACTATTCCAATTAAATTTTAGTTTCTCCTTGCTTCTAAAAATTTGTATATATTTACTGAACTAACTTTATTAAGGATTTTCATTAATTGTGTATATCTAAAATAGAAGAGCAGTAGTACACTGTTTTCAAAGTATGAGGTAAGAATTCATTAAGCTCTTACCTAAAGCAATGAAGATAGATGGGTGAATCCCAGAAAATTTGCTACTGACTTTGTATTTTGGTTACCTAGTAGAGTCTACACTTTATTTTATTTCTGTCTTTTTTCTTTTTAAAAGTAGGATGGTTTCACTATTGAGAGATAAATAGTATTTTGGTATATAACATACCAATAGGATATTTTTGAAAGAACATCCTAAGAAGAGTTAAATATAGTATGGCCTTCTGGTTTTAGATGGTTGAAATGTCTTTGTAATAGAGATCCATTATTTAAGTGTTATATGCGAGGAAGATGGAATCTTGAAGAATGGGAAACAAGAAGAAAATACTACCTAAATGATATTTTAATTGTTCCTTTGAAGCTGAGGGAAAGTGTAAGTTGCTAATTGACCATTATTTTATCCTTTCATTCCTACTTCAATTTAGTAGGTGACACAGTTTTGCAAACATTTGTAACATGCATGTGAAGTGATTGTCAGCATTGTACACATTGGGAATTAATGCTCCCGTTTCACTCATTTCTTGCTACTTTTCAATAAAAACACAGATAATGAGAAAACAGTGTGATAACCCAGAAGCAAAAGAAGTTGAATTATTAACTTAAGTCTAGATTGTCTTTATGTTTTAAGTCAGCCAGTAGTAAGGTTTTTTTTGAATGTTGAGATATTATTTCTCATCCGTCTATCAAGCCTTGCCCTTATAGCTCTTGGTGTGTGACTTACTTTACAGGCAAGCTTCTTCAAAGATTGCCCTGGCTGTCTCATACTTCACTTACACTTTAATCCATTAAAGGCTGGCTGCCGCCCTTTCCACTCACTAGTGACTTCCTAATTTTTTATATTAACCAGTATTTCTCAGTCTTTCTTCTTCTTCTTCTTTTTTTTTTTTTTAGTGTTTATTCATTCTTTTGAGAGAGAGAGAAAGAGAGACAGAGCACAAGTGGGGGAGGGGCAGAGAGAGGGAGACACAGAATCTGAAGCAGGTTCCAGACTCTGAGCTGTCAGCACAGAGCCTGACACGGGGTTTGAACCCACAAACCGTGAGATCGTGACCTGAGCTGAAGTCAGACGCTTAACCAACTGAGCCATCCAGGCGCCCCACTTCTCAGTCTTCCTATAGCATTTGCCATTGGCCACTTCTGCCTTAACATGCTCTTCTCATTTTATTTCTATAATACCCCTTTCTCATAGTTTCCTCATACCTCTGTGGCTATTAACTTGATTTCCTTCATGCATTTTATTTTTGCCCATGCTCTAAATGTTGCATTTTCTAAAATTCTGTTCTTAGGTTAATTTTATCATTCTTTATTCTTCCAACTTGTCAACTGTCCATCTATGTTTGTAGTTCCATCTACCTTCCATGAACTAATGGTTCCCCAGTGTATTTCTATAGCTCAGCAACAGGCTTGAAATTACAATTGTCTGCTGAATTCAACAGGTTGTTCTTATACTCAATATTCTGATATCCCTTACAGTCTATACAACCTACTATATATTCCCTTATTTTGGTACAATTTATCATATAGTTGTGCCAATTTTTAGTCAAAAATTATCTTTAGTATCTCTTATATTTATCTTATTTTTTCTGTCTCTACTGTAATAATTTAAACCCTATTCTCTGTCTTGGGATATGGTAACTATTCCCAGAATCACCTTTCTGCCTCTAGAATTAACCTCTCTGTAGTCTATCCTCCTCATTGCCACCATAGCAGTGTTCTAAAGTAAAATGTTTTGTGTTTTTCCTCATCTTAAAATTTTTTACTATTTATTTATTTATTTATTTATTTATTTATTTATTTATTTATTATTTTTAGAGCGTGCAAGTGAGTGAGGGAAAGGGGCTGAGGGAGAGAGAGAGAGAGAAAGAATCCCAAGCAGATGCCATGTTCAGTCAGCGCAGAGTCCAGCACAGGACCTGTTCCCACGACCCTGGGATCATGACCTGAGTCACATCAAGAGTCGGACATTCAACCGACTGAACCATCCAGCCACCCCTTAAAATCTTTTATATGCTTCTCCTTACCCAGCGGTAGATTTTATATGTCCATCCATGGCCCATCTGCTTTTGGATCATTTAGAGAACTTTTGAAAAGCTCCTATACTGTATCTTCCTCCATCGATTATGAATCAGTATAGAGTTTAGGAATCTTTAAAAATCTTCCCAAGATGATTTTGATAAGCAGCCTGGGCTGGTAAACACCGACTTACAAATGTCTTTCACTTTCCTTATCATGGAGTCTAAGGCGTTTCATGGTCTCATGCCTCCTGCTTCTCAAGCGTCTTCTCATGCTGTTCTCCCTTCATTCACTGTACTCCAGTAGCCTTGGAGCCTACCAGTCTTGATCCTTTTTTAAAGACCTTTGTTTGCTTTTATTGGATCAGGGCAGAACCCTAGATTTCTGCCTGCTCCACCTTTGCTTTCCTCCATACCCTAGTCAGCACCTCCTTGGGTTTCACAGATGAAACTCAGGTTGAAAGCTACTGAACTAATGCAAATTAATGAGGTCCAGAAAGATTAAGTGATTAAGTGACTGAAGTCATATATTGGTCAATGGCAGACCATATCTAAAATTCAGGATTTATATTCCTAACAGAGTTCTTAGGTATTGCTCTTCTCTCTTTTCATATGTATAATGTCTGGGCAACTTGATCTGAAATGACCCTTTAATTCTTTACTTCCTAAATAAATTATCATTCATTTATTCCCTCATTCATTCATTTATTCATCCAGTAAATTTATTCATTCAATAAACATTTATTTGACTACACAAGGAACAGTGTAGAGTCCAGGGGAGGTAGGTAGAAAATCTGAATAATACAGATTTCCTATTATTAAGGTTCTTAAGACAGGTCCATTGTATTCAATTATAAAATACTATACAGAAAAACAAATTATTAATTTTTTAGAAGAGAAACCATAGTATAACCTTTTCCACTGTTTTGTGTTTTTCTTTTCTTTCTTTTATCCAGGGAAAGACCATGTTTGTAGATTTATTGGCTGTGGGAGGAATGATCGATTCAACTATGTGGTCATGCAGTTGCAGGTAGGTTACTTTGAAAATGTATCTTAAAATATTTCAGTTTTGATCAAGGTACCTAATTTTACTTGTTATGGATAAAACAAAATTCTTGGTATCATCATCTCAGAATGTTTTATACTATGCAGATGGAATTTTTTTTTTTTGGATGGAATTTTATTTAAACAGATTTGATACAGATTTTCCCAAAGATGAAAGGGTTGTTCTTGTCAACTGTTTTAGTTGATCCATATCTTCATTGATTGTCATCATTGCAAAGTTTTTCAATCCCTACATGGATTGCTGGATATAATGTGAGTCTTGCTCTGTCCCTGTCCCTTCCCCTTCCTGTCTTTATTACCATTAGGACTCTAGTTTTTAATTTATGTGCTCACGTAGTAACTTTGCTTGAAAATTGAAGCATTAGTTGATACAGAGGAGAAATGCATTCCTTTTTCTTTTATCATTCATTAACATAGGTCTGATCCCTATCCTTTAGACAGAGAGTGGAATTGGGCTGGTCAGGAGAGGAAAGAAATTCAGAAAGGGAATTTTGGAGTAATGACCACAGCAGGGAGAAGAGGGAAACCATCCCATTCTCTCTGACAACTGCGTCTGCCCCTGAACACATACACATACACACATACACACACACACCTCTGAACTGTAGTCACTCTCAAAGTGTAAAAGCTGTGGTTTACCTTACTGCCTAACTTAAGAGTTATCAGAGTTTCCTTTCATCTTTTGCAAAACTTTCTTTGGACATTGGGTTCTTTTGTTTTCTTTGAACTTAACTGTATAACAGTGATTTCAGACAGATCCTAGCCTGAATGCTTTCTCTTCTCATCAGAATGCTTTTCCTGTTTCCCTCAACTATCCTTCAGCATTTGTCTCTGTAAGCTATACCCATAGAGTCTTTGAGTCGTGTGATTCACTGTCTCTTGAGCCAGCATTGTTTTATTTCTTGAAGCAGTTATCCTTGTAACTTTTGAGGTCATTAGTGTAGACCCTCCTTCTCTCACTTTGGCCATTAATAATATAACTTTTTGGTATGGTATTGTATAGTTTTCTTCTGGATTTATTATACATCTTATTTGATCCTCACCATATCCCCATGGAGAGGATAAGGAGGTTGTCCCCATTTTGCAAGTTAAGGGACTGAAGCTCAAAGAGGTCTGTGACTTCCCTGGGGACTGACTAACTTGTTGGGTGTTAGGCTTTTGTGGAAGCCTGAGGCTAGTATTCTTGGCACAATTAGAGAAAACTTCTCATTTTGTTTTTAGGTTACTACTGACTAGAGAATACGGATAGAAGCTTTCTCAGTCTGTAGAATCTGTCTCAGTCTTAGCACATACTCATTTTTATGTTACTTGAGCTTACTTGTTTTTATTTTATTTGCAGTCATTTAAATCTCACTTTCTGGAAATGGGAGGGCTCTTAGTCTGGGAAAACTAAGGAGATTGTTGTATATCAGATAACAATGGCCTTTGGCAAGCTCTTCTGGACTCACCTAAAAACCTTTCTATTTGACTTGCATGCTGTATTTTTTCCTGTCATAATAAAATTAATCTACCATTAGCCACCCCCCCCCCCCCATTCTGCGTAGTTGATTGACTTGATTTGGGCTCACGCTGGTGTACTTACTAGAGGGTATTCTCTCTTAGTTGACACATTGAAGATAATTACAAGGTTTCCCCGTGTACATTGTGATAAAATTTACATACTCAGCTTTTCACTGGCACTTTTAATTTCTTCTAAAAACCCTAAGTTCATTAATTCTTAAGTACTCTTTTCCTCTTGGTGATTCAATTATATAATATCTGCCTTAAAAATTTCAAGGAATAATCCTATGTCTATTGTAGAAATTATAGCTAATTACCACTAAAATGGGTCTTTTTTTAAATGTTTATTAAAAAAAATTTTTTTTTTACATTTATTTATTTTTTGAGAGTCATAGAGAGACAGAGCACAAGTTGGGGAGGGGCAGAGAGAGAAGGAGACACAGAATCCGAAGCAGGCTCCAGGCTCCGAGCTGTCAGCATAGAGCCTGACATGGAGCTTGAACTCACAAACCGTGAGATCATGACCTAAGCCAAAGTCGGAGCTTAACCGACTGAGCCACCCAGGTGCCCCTGTTTATTTATTTTTTGAGAGAGAGTGGGGAGGAACAGAGACAGAGGGAGATCGAGAATCCCAAGCAGGCTCTGTGCTACCAGTGTAGAGCCTGAGACAGGGCTCAAACTCACGAGCCATAAGATCGTGACCTGAGCTGAAATCAAGAGTCAGACCCTTAACTGACTGAGCGACTCAGGCACCCCACAGTGGGTCTTAAAATCTTATAGGATCAAGAAGTTGTACTTATTTCTTTTTTCATTTCTACCAGCAAGATCTGAGACAGTTCTCATAGAATTTCCTTTCACCATTGAGGCTTTCCAGAGCCATCTTTATTATACCCAAGGAGTGATATTTTGTGAAAACCATATCACCTAGGGAAAGCCAAAAAGTACTTTTAATTTTGTAACCAGTACAGATGTAGATCTAGATTGGGTGATACCAGAACTGCCTTACTTTTAAAAATGTATTTTTTTATTATGAAAAAAACTAAACATACATGAAAATAGAATAGTATAATGAATACCCATGTACTCGTCACCCAGCTTTGGTAATTATCAGTATATGGCCAGTCTTGCTGCTGGTGTATTCTCCCTCTCCTCTCCCTTCCCAGATTATTTCAAAGCAAACTGAAGGAATATTTTATGTGGAAATATATACATATGTATTCTAAGAGTCGGAGATTCCTTTTTTCTCCTCTTAATGATAAAACACAATAGTTCCTTCACAATAGTGTCAAATATGAAGACAACCTTCAGATTTCCTTGATTGTATCTCTTTAATTTTTATATTTGGTTTACTTGAATCTGGTTCCAGACAGAGTTCCACACATTGCATTTGGTAGATATAATTCTTAAGCCTCTTTTACTCTATAGATTCACTTTCTTTTTTTCTTACAGTTTTTGTTGTTTTGATTGTCGTTGATAAAAGTGGAATCATTTGTTATTAAGTTGTCATGTTCTGGAATTTGCTGATTGTCCCCTCCTTATTTAACATGTTCTTCTATCCCCTGTATTTTCTATAACCTGATGATTAGATAAGATTCCAGTTTTGTTTTATTTGGCCACAGTACTTGAGAGGTGAGTGGTATGCTTCCTGTTGCATCACATCAGTAGGCAATGTCTGGGTTGTCTGTTTTTAGTAACGTTAGGATTGATCGGTGAGATTCGGGGACTGTCAGCCTCATGCATCCTTTTTAAAGTTCCCAGTGGCTTTTCTCCTATGTTTTAAAAACCCATTAGTAATCATTGCCTAGATCCATTACTTTAGTGAGATTGCAAATGTACTATTCTAATTCTATTTTTCTTAGTTTATTAACTGGAATTCTTCAAAAAGCACTCCACCAGGTGTGCTTGGCTGGCTCAGTTGGTAGAACATGTGACTCTTGATCTCGGGGTTGTAAATTCGAGTCCCACACTGGGTGTAGAAATTACTTTAAAATAAATAAATAGATAGATAGATAGATAGATAGATAGCACTCCACCAATTATTAGGTTACCTGAGATACATTTTATACAGGAAAGGCAGTAAATAGAAGAAAAGAATACTTGGGGCGCCTGGGTGGCGCAGTCGGTTAAGCGTCCGACTTCAGCCAGGTCACAATCTCGCGGTCCCGCAGTTCGAGCCCCGCGTCAGGCTCTGGGCTTATGGCTCAGAGCCTGGAGCCTGTTTCTGATTCTGTGTCTCCCTCTCTCTCTGCCCCTCCCCCGTTCATGCTCTGTCTCTCTCTGTCCCAAAAATAAATAAACGTTGAAAAAAAAAATTAAAAATAAAAAAAAAAGAAGAAAAGAATACTTGATTCTTAAACTCATGAATCGTGAGATCATAACCTGAGCTGAAGTCAGATGCTTAATGACTAAGCCACCCAGGTGACCTAAGATTCATTGTTTTTTAGTGCTGCATACCAGTCAATAAGATGAATTTCCCACTGTGTATTAAACCTTTCATTTATTGATAAACATATAGATTATTTTCAGTTTTTCTCTATAACATAATAACCGGGGTGCCTGGGTGGCTTAGTTGGTTAAGTGCCTGACTCTTGATTCAACTCAGGTCATGATCTCATGGTGGGTGAGATTCAGCCCTATGTCTGGCTCTGCACTGACACCATGGAGCCTGTTTGGGATTCCCTCTTTCCCTCTCTCTCTGCCCCTCCCCTGCTCTTGCCAGTGCATGCTCGCTCTCTCTGTCAAAACAAATAAATAAACTTTAAAAAAACAAACAAACAGGTAGTAACCAGTTTTAGTTTATACTCTGAAGTATAATTTGGTAGATAAAACCTGCGTATATACCATGTTAATAACTTTCCTCCATACTCTTGCTAGCCTTATGTTTTAGTTTTTTTGATTTTGTTAATTGATATTTTAGGTTTGTATTTATTTATTTATTTATTTATTTATTTATTTATTTATTTATTTATTGTTTATTTTTGAGACAGAGGGCAGACAAGCATGCACAAGCAGGAGAGGGGCAGAGAGAGGGGGACAGAGAATCTGAAGCAGGCTCTGCACTGACAGCCAAGAGCCCGATGTGGAGCTCAAACCAGGAGATCATGACCTAACCTGAAGTCACATGCTCAACTGACTGAGCCACCCATGTGCCCCTTAGATTTACATTTTAAAAGATTTGAAATGTTAGAATCATTGCTAATACCATAAACTGAATTAATTGATTTTCTTTCAAAAGCTTTTGTAACTGTGCAAGTTGTTTACAAATGAAGTTCCAATATTTCTTAGGTATATTTTTGGAGATCAAAATACTGATTTTTGAGAAAATATTATTGGAGTGCTAATAAAATTTATTAGGTATTCTCATGGATTGTAAAACTCATTGTTCTAGATTGTCACTCATTTTACATTTGCTGAGATGTAGAGAACAATAAATTCACCTAACATTTAAAAAATAATAATAAAGATAACTACCAATTTATGTTATGAGAAAACTGCATTTTTAAAGAAGATATGAAGTATTAAAGACTCCTGACTTTCCTGTAATTTTTCAATTCTTTTATTACTTAAGTGCTATTTAGTATTTTTTTTTATTAAAAACAATTTTTTTTATTAGGTAAACTCTATCCCCAGTGTGGGTCTTGAACTCATGACTCTGAGAACTAGAGTCGCATGTTCTACTGACTGAGCCAGCCAGGCACTCCTACTATTTTATTTTAAATGGTACTTAAGTAATTTAAGAATTTATTACTTTTTCAAAAGTGAATCAACTGTCTTTAGATGAAGTGATGGTATTAGTGGTATTAATCCCAAGCATATACTACAAAGTTTTGAGAATAGAGAGATTGGGATGTTTAAATTCCCTCGTGATGAAGGAGCCAGTTTCCATTCTTTGGGTGGTAGAACTATAGCAACTGTAGCCCTACTCTTTTCATCAAATTACTGGTTTGTTACCTAGGCAACAGAGAACTTTCTGGGTGGAGCAGTACTATGAAGTGAAAAAAAAAACCCACAACTTTGAATTCAAACAGGTTTAGATTTGAAAAACAACTTTATCTTAATAGGTTAACATTGTTTAAACTTTCTGAGCCTCATTTTCTTCATCTGTTACATCTATTTTAGGTAGCTTTAAAATGCAATCAGGAATGTAACACATCTGGCACAGGCTAGATACATTCACTGCTTTTATTTATTGCTATAAATTATTGAGTGTTTGCTTCATGTTATTTTTGTTCATAATAACAGTAATTAGCATTTACCGAGTACCTACTGTGTGCCAGGCAGTATTCTAAACACTTTGCATGTATCTTGTTTAATTCTCTTCATTTTATAAGGAAACCGTGACACAGAAAAATTAAGTAGTTTGTATAGGAATATGTTTGTGTAGGAATATGTAATGAAGAATTACTGTTCTGGTACATGTATTTTGTATATTTAGACTACATTTTGTTATGGCATGAAAGACAAATGGAAACACAACGATGACTCAAAAACACAGTATGTTCAAAAACTTCTGGTTATTCTTAAATTTGTCTGAAACATTCATGTATTTTAATGGAATATCTTCTCTTTTATTTTTAAAAATTTTTTAAATTTACATCCAAGTTAATTAGCATATAGTGCAACAATGTTTTCAGGAGTAGATTCCTTAATGCCTCTTACCCGTTTAGCCCACCCCCCCCAAAACCCCTCCAGTAACCCTCTGTTTGTTCTCCATATTTAAGAGTCTCTTATGTTTTGTCCCCCTCCCTGTTTTTATATTATTTTTGCTTCCCTTCCCTTGTGTTCATTAGAATCTCTTCTTTTGAATGAGAGGATCGCGATTTGGGTAAAATCCTTGCTCTTTCTGTCAAAACATTTTTAATAGTAAAGGAATAACTCCCCAGTCTTCTCTTACAACATAGTACCATATTTGACATTGTTGATTTGGTTTTCACAGGGTCGGAATCTGGCAGATCTACGCCGTAGCCAGTCCCGGGGCACATTCACCATTAGCACTACTCTTAGGCTGGGGAGACAGATTCTGGAGTCTATTGAGAGCATCCATTCCGTGGGATTCTTGCACCGAGACATCAAACCAGTAAGGGACCTTTTCAAGTCAGAGCATAGACTGAGTTTGCTTTGTACTCTTCATCTGATGATGGGACACAATAAATTATAAATGTAGCTTTCTGTGTTTGCTTCCTATTATTAAACACAAGGTAATATTTTAATTTCTTTAACTAGAAGCAAAATGTAACTTGCCTCTTAATTTTTTTTAAAAAGTTATAATTACAAACTACCACTTACATTCAAGAGCTTTTCTCATACAATGAAAATGTTGCTTGCAGCCAAATTAAAAATTATTAATGCTTGACTATTATTATGTGTGCGGACATTCCTAGTTACTTAACCTTACACCTCAATTGGTAGTTAGTCTTTAGATTTCTTTTTTCCTGATACTGTCTAAAAATATATACATATGTTGCTTTTAGATATTGACATTGTGTTCTTTGAACTATTTCTCAAGTGACAAATTGTACTTACAAGAAACCATCAGTTGTGAAAGACTTTATTATTATTTTTTTTCTGAGCGCTGCAGTGGCAATATATAGTATTTTTTTCAATTCTGTTTTTCTTAGAAATTGTCACTTTCATAACTGAAATATGCTTTTATTTTTCCTTCTTGGTTTTTTTTTTTTTTTTTTTTTTATTACTCACAAGGGGAAATGATCCATTTCTGGTATACTGTATTTACTATAAATATACCATGTGTTGGTTAGTGCAGTTGAAAATTACACCCTTCTGTTGCTACATGATTTCTAAAATTAAATGGTTTACATGAAAATGCCAACTAAAATTAACATTAGTAGAGTCAGACTTAACGTAATGTAGATTTCTTCTCCTCTTATTTCTGTGCAAAGCTAAATGTCACTACTTGAGAATCATGGTGACTGAATGCTCCTTAAATGGAACAGTCTTTTAAAATAAAAGCTAACAATTCTGTAGCAATTTTGCTTTTTCCTTTATAAATTCCCTTTTTGCATACCATCTTTGCAAGTCTGTGCTTATTTAACATTACATTTACTTTTTTAAGGAAAGAATGCAAAGTTTATTTTCCTTAAGTCTGTTTTGAAATGTTTCCTTAAATTGAATTTTAATTTTGTACTTAGTGAAATTCAGCGTTATGATGCTTATAGGAAATTCATTTAAATTCCTCGCCATGTATTAAAATTTGCTCACTCCTGGTTCTTCCCATGTTAAAAAGGAAGAATTGGACTGTCTTTAAAGCACTGACTTAGATTAGAATTTCAAGGAATTTAGAGTTCCACTTAAGTCAGTGTTGTGTTGTATGTAACTTTATACTGTCAGTTAAATTCTTTGTTGCTCAAAGTTACCTGATCCTGGGCACTAATAAAATCCACAATGAGATTGTGTATTAATATCCAGCAAACATCATTGATTGGAATAGTATATTTGGGAGATATATATTATATAGAGGTTAAATTGAAGAGTTAAAGTATAGGAAGGATAAGATGTAAAGATAAGTTTTATAAGAATATATTTCCTTCTCTGCTTTTCTAGTCAAACTTCGCCATGGGTCGCTTTCCTAGTACATGTAGGAAATGTTACATGCTTGATTTTGGCTTGGCTCGACAATTTACCAATTCCTGTGGTGACGTCAGACCAGTAAGATTTTTCATATTATTATTAAATATTTAAGAATTAACCTATTATTTATAGTACCACTTTTTTAAAAAAAAAAGAAATACAGATTATGTATAGAATGGATGTCATTCAAAAAGTAGTGTATAGAATTTATCATTAAATATAGGATAGAGGTAATTAATTTTATTACTGAAAGTTGTGGCTTTAAAAAAAGTACATTAAAAACATTTTAAAAATTAAAAAAAAAACTTAAAAAATACATGAGACACAGATTTAGAGTGGATTTGTAGTAAGAACACATGTTGGCCCTTTAGGATCAGGGGCCTTTTTTGCAATCTGAGGCTCTTTCTATATCCCGCAGTTCTTCTGTTTTTGATATTGTACATTTCATATCCAGAATTTACATTTGGTTCTTTTAAAAAAAATTTGTCTTTATTGATATTCTCTGTTTGATACGATGTTGTTGTCATACTTTCCTTTGGTTCTGTGAACATATTTATAATGGCTGTTTTAAAATCTTTTAAGTCCAGCATCTACTCACTGTCAGAGGCAGTTTCTATTGCCTGTTTTCCCATGTATGGGTTATACTTTCCTGTTTCTTTGATTTCTTATGTTTTTTTTTCTTTGTTGTTGGAAACTGATATCTTCTAGTAGTTTCAGATACTGGTCCTCCTTTCTAAGGCTTGTTACTGTTATTTTGCTTGTTTATTTGTTGAGTGAATGACTGGATTTGTTTTAGTGAAGGCTGTTCTCCCTGCCGCCACCCCCAACCCCTTTTTCCCAACACTCAGTATTAAGTCTGTTGTTGTTCTGGGTCATTCTGCCTACAGTCACCCTGGAATGACAGTGGTATTGGTAGGGCTGTCTTCTATACTTTCTCTGACCACACCCAGTTTTTAAGCTCCACTAATTGCTGGCTGATTGCTCTATTGTTTACAATAGTGCCTTGGGGCATAAATTCCTCCACAAAGGAATCTAATCAAATTGTGGCTCCTAAAATGGAATAGTTTCTGAGGTCAGAATTTTTTATGTGTCTGAGCCCAGGAGTCCTCCTCCCAGATGTCTCATTCCCCTGGTTCTTTCTCACTTGGCCAGCCTGTAGCCTAGGCTCTATCTTCATTAGATCCATGAATCTCTTCCCATTTTTCTACACCACAACCTTCAGTATTTTTGGGAAATGTTTTCAGTTTAAACTTTACTGTTGCAAATGAAATAAGTTCCTTTGGGAAGAGGTATTTTTTTCATGCCTTTCTCCTGCCCCCAGGCAAAATCTCTGAGCCAGGGCTCTAGAGTTGGGGGTGAGGACTATGCTGAGCTTCTGAGTAACATCGTTATTTTTTAGGAGCTGAGCCCTCGGGTTGAGATGGGAGCAGTAGGCTGAGATCTCTGTCTCTCCTGCCATGGAAGCACTGCTTCCTGATCCAGGAGAGGGCTGTTGGGCCCCCAGTATTCGCAACACATTCCTACCCAAGGTAGAGCCTCCATTCCATGAGTGGAAGCTGGGTGCAAGAAAGGAACTGTACTTCTCTGTCCACACTTAACCTGGATTAGCCTCCTCAGCAACAGACAGCTGGAAGAACCTGAGGAATGCTGAAGTCCTGCTCCTATGGGAAGAAAGCCCTCTGGCTGGGAACTGAGAAAGGATGGAGTCTGGTGTCCTTGGTTGTAACAGTCTAGAGTGGAACCACCCTCTCTGCTCTGGAAGAGGGGAGGGAAGGAGTGGTTTTGGTGCAAGTACCGTAGACTCTAGCCTTTTTTACTTAATTTTCAGTTTTCTTGAATAGATGTTTCTTCATTCACTATTTGCTCTAAGGACCATTTTCAGAAGATTTAGCTGTTTTTAAAATAATTTTCACCAGTTTTACTGGGAATCAGGTCAGTGTGTTGCAGGATTTTTTATTTACCTCAATACCTGGATTCGTTGTCTCACCGCTTTGAAGAATGAAGAGGAGGACACAAAGTGACCAGCAGGCAAAAGGTTATTAGAGTATAAGATTAGAAAGTAAGAGTAGTATGAAAGCTCTCTTTACAGAAAGGGACCATTTGAAAGTGAATGCCAGCCGACTATTGGCAAGGGTCCTTGTTTTATAAGGTTTTGGTTAGCCTTCCCCTTCCCCCTGTTCCCTCTCAGGTCCCACCCTTATTGGCTTGATAGTTCTAGGTGCTGGGTGGTCCATTTCTGATTGTCTCTATTCTATTGTATGAGGGGTGGCTATTGGTCATAGTTAGGTCTTTTGTCAAATTCCTAAGGGAAACCTGGGGGGGGAGTAGATGGTGTCTGTTACATTCTTAAGTGGAACCTTACTGGTGAGGGGGTTTGCTGTGATCAGACACTCCTAGAATTGTTCCAAATATGCATTTTTCCCCACCCAGGGACTTCAGGTCCTAATCTTTCCCTCTCTGCCTACTAATCCTATCTTTTCCTATCATAAGTGGAACTCCTTATACTGTCATCCTTACAGTTCAGTTCTTCTAATATCTCCTCTTTACCTTTAGTTTTGTTTTAACATGGTACTGATTGTGATTTTCATTTCTAGCAAATTAGTTGTATAGAAGTTGAAATGCTAATTTTGAATACATTTGCTACACTAAGTATATACAACTAGAATTGTATACATAAATGTAAATTATATTTCAAAATATAGGCACATGAGAATTTACCTGCCTAGAAATTATGAAGAATCTTTTTGAGTTTAATGAAGGTCTTGCATTAATAGATAGCAAAGCAGGTAAAGAACTTGGGTTCTGTGTAGCTTACTAGATTTCAGTATATTTCTGTAATCCCATTTCTTTTCCAGATGTCTTTTTGTTTTTAAACTATTACCAGGTTATTGTTTATTCACACACATAACAGATATTTAATGAGCACATAATGCGTGTGAGGCATGGATCTAGGTGCTGGGACTGTAGTGGTGAACAAGCAGACCAAAATTTGGCTCTTATTCTAGAGGATATATTTTAGTGGAGAAGACAGATAAACATATACATAATTTTAGGTAGTAGTATATGGTATAAATAAACACAAAGCAGTATATTGACATAGAGAGTGATGGGCAGTGAGGATAGGAGACTATTTTGGACGTATTAGTTAAAAAAGACTTCTTGGGGCACCTGGGTGGCATAGTCGGTTAAGTGTAAGACTTCATTCAGGTCATTATATCATAGTTCATTGAGTTTGAGCTCCTCATTGGGCTCTTTGCTGTCAGCGTGGAGCCTGCTTTGGATCCTGCTTTGGATCCTCTGTCCTCCACTCTCTCTGCCCTTCCCCTGTTCACACTTGCACATGTGCATGTTCTTTCTCTCTCTCTCAAAAATAAACATTAAAAATACATATATATAAAAATAGTTTTTTGAAAAAAGACTTTTCTGAGGAGGTATTGAGTTTAGAATTGAATGAAGTATGAGAACAATGTGAATTGCCATGTGAATAATCTGGAAAGGGAGTGTTACAGGCAAAGGGAACAGCAAGTTCAAAAGCCCTGAGGCAGAGTAAGTTTGGTGTGTTCAAGGAAAAGCAGGGAGGCCACTGGAGCTATAGCACAACATAGTGTAGCGTGATGAGGGGTTAAGTGGAGAGAGACGAGGTTTAAGAGGTTGGTTGGCCCTGGATTGTGTATGATTTTGCAAAGAGATGGATTTTATTCCAAACACGATAGGAAGCCTTGGGAAAATTTTGAGCAGGGTTATTGCATACTCTGTACATGATCTGTCAATAAGGTAACTACATAGTGGAATTATATTCAGTGGTAGATTATATTTAAAACATAGCCATAGGAGAATTTCAATGCCTAGAAATTGTAAGGAGACTGTCTTCAGTTTTATCAGTATTCTTGTGTTAATTAGTATGCATGCAGGAAAGAACTTAGGTTCTATACAGTTTATTGATCTTGAATATATTTTTAGAATCCCATCCCTATTCTATTTTTTTAAATTAAAATTTTTTTTTAATGTTTACTTGAGAGAGAGATACAGAGTGAGAATGGGGAGGGGCAGAGATAGAGGGAGACACAGAATCCAAAACAGGCTCCAGGCTCTGAGCTGTCAGCACAGACCCAGATGCAGGGCTCGAACCCACGAACTGCGAGATGATGACCCAAGCTGAAGTTGGATGCTTAACCAACTGAGCCACCTAGGCACCCCTAATTTTTTGTTTTTTAAGTAGGCTCCACACCCATGTGGAGCCCTATGCGGGGCGCAAACTCACGACCCCAAGATTGAGACCTGAGTTGAAATCAAGAATCAGATACTTAACCAACCGAGCCACTCAGGCACCCCTCCCATTTCTGTTCTAAATAATCATTTTTCAATTTTTAGAACATGTGTTTTTTGTTTTTTTTTAAAGTCACTCTGGCTGTGAAGAAGAGATCAGAAAGTTGTAAGTTAGAAGGCTAATGCCATGGTCCACTGATCATTGATGGTGACTGGGACCTAGGGCATTAGGGTGCTATAATGAAAGTGGTGAGAAATGGTCATATTTAGGATATAGGTTTTTTGTGTGTTTTTTTTTTTTTTTGAGAGAAAGTGCAAGCAGGGGAGAGGCAGAGAGAGAGGGAGAGAGAAAGAAAATCTTAAGCAGGCTCCATGCCCAGCACAGAGCCCAAAGAGGCTCTGTCTCATGTCCCATGTCCATGAGATCATGACCTGACCCAAAATCAAGAGACTGACACACAAATCGAGAGTTGGACATACTCAACTGACTGAGTCATCCAGGTGCCCATAGGATATATTTTAAAAATGGACTTAACAAAACTTCATTTTGGATTTGTTGATGTTGGGATGTCAAGGAAAAAGAAGGGTCAAGGTTGATTACTAAATTTAGTCCTGAATGAATGATCATACCAGTAACATAATGGGGAAGAAGGATGAAGAGTGGATTTGGTATTCTGTTTTCTAGAAGTTAAGTTTGAGATGCCTCTTGGATTTCAGATGGAAATAACAAGAAGGTGATATGATATAGTAATATATACCTTAAAGGAGAAATCAGGATTGGAGATAATATAAATTTAAGAATCATTTGATTAGGAGTGGAGTTGTAGCTGGGGCTCAGAGTTAAAAGAGCACCTGGCTCTAGGGGTCCCAAACAGGTAAGATTCAGTTACTGGCTGTTGAGAAAAATCCAAAGGCAGAGAGTGGTGGTGAAACAAGAAAGGAATTTATTTCAATAAGGCCAACACCCAGAAGACAATGACTAAAAAAAAAAAAAAAAAAAAAAAAAAAAAAAAATCATTTCCTCCCAATATTTAAAAATAAATGGCAGTTTTAAAAAGTGGAATGAGGAGGGAGGGGCCAACATCACAGAGCAGTAGGAGGATCCGAACTTCCCTCTTCTCCCAAACAAAGAAGTGTTGAAGCCAAAGGACTTTGAATCCCAAGAGTCTGGGAGGAAAAGAAACAGTCCTATTCCCAGGAATCCACTGGAACAACCTGACTGGCCATAGATGCGTGATTGCGAACTGGGAGAGAGAAAATGAATGGAGGGCAGGGATCTGCTTCTGCAGAGAGACAAAAGGAAGAGAAAGAGCAGCTAGGGAAGCATAGGACTGTATCTCGACAAGAGAAAAATCTCAGACCAGGACGGAGAAAGATCCAATCTCTAACTGTGGGGCTTGCTCCAGACTGGGGCTGGATGGCCGGAATGGCACACCTGAGGAGAGGGGGAGCCAGCCCCGGGCTCAGTGGCTAGGTCAGGGATGCAGTCCACAGTAGGAGAAAGCAATCCCCTCCCTGGAGTGCTGTGGGACAGGACAAAGCCTGCTTGTTCCCGCCAGCCAGGGACCACATATCGGGTGGCGCAGAGAGGCGCTTCCCCTGTGCCGGAACCCGGGGAGCAAGAATTTGAATCCCAGCCAAGTGCCAGGCATAGGAGTTGGGGAAACGAGACAAACTGCTTCATTTACACCCGTGGCACAGTGAGGATGGCCTCAACAGAGTGGTTTGGGACACCGGGTCTGTGGAGGAGAGACTGGGGGGGTCGCCATTTTTCTCCTTAAACCACCAAGGTGAGGCCTCAGAGATCAGACAGCAGGACCCACAGTGGAGGCGAGACCAGCCTACACCAAACCACGCCCCTCCGCGCCGGTAACTGCATATCTACTGGGGCAGGGTAGACGCTGAGGAACCAGACAGCCCCTCCTCCAGACCTGCCCTGCTGCATTGCCTGGTTTAATGTATGTGGATACATTGTTCCTTCCTTTTCTCTTTCTTATCTCTTCCCTCTAGTCTGGTTACTCTGGTTGTTGGTTTGTTTCAGCAGACATATTTAATCCATTCTCTTGATACCTGTTCCACACCTCCTTCTTTATTCTCCCTTCTCTGTCTTGGATTAAGCTGTATTGTTTCTCTCTGAACAAATTTACCTTCTTTCATTTTTCCCTGCCTTCTTCTTAATTTTCCTTTCTCTCTCTCTGGATTAAGCCATATAGTTTATCTGTCTGGGTAACTTACTTTTCTTTTTCTTTTTCCCCACCTCCTTTATTTTCCTTTCTCTGTCTCTGGATTAAGCCATATAGTTTCTCTGGTGAATTTTTATTCTTTCTTCCCTTCCCCCCCCCCCCCCCAACATTTCTTTGTATGGGATAAGGCCTCTTTCATCAGCACTGCCTCCACCCTGTGGTTTACTTGTAGCTGGTGTTTCTGTTTTTTGGTTTGTCTTTTTTTGTTTGTGTGTTTGTGTGTTTTTGTTTTCTGTTTGTCTGTTTGTTTTCCTTTCCAGGGCTACTTCAACAAATCAAAGCACACCTGGTGGAAGGTCCAAAGCATCACCACAAGTAGGGAGACAAAGTAACCCAAGTCACAACAACAGACAGCAAGTAATACTCTCCAAAAAACATCTCCTGAAGGGCCACACCCTGGACAGTGTATGACCCCTCTTTAATATAGTAGTGCTTGCAGGAGCAGGGCACATGACAAGCTTTTAAAATACATAAGGGACAGAAAACTAGCCAAAATGGCGAAACGGAAGAATCCTCCTCAAAAGAAATTCCAGGAAGAAATGACAGCTAAAGAATTGATCAAAACAGATATAAACAATATAACTGAAGAAGAATTGAGAATAATAGTCATAAGATTAATCTCTGGGCTTGAAAAAGCATATAAGACAGCAGAGAATCTATTGCTGCAGAGATCAAGGAACTAAATAGTAATGATAAATTTCAAAATGCTATAAATGAGGTGCAAATTGAAATAGAGGTGGTCACAATGAGGAGAGAAGAAGCAGAGGGGAGAATAGATGAATTAGAAGATAAAATTACGGAAAAAGAGGAAGCTGAGAAAAAGAGATAAAAAATTCTAGATCACAAGGGGAGAATTAGAGAACTAAGTGATTCAATGAAACGGAACAATATCCGTATCATAGGAGTTTCAGAAGAAGAACAAGAGAGAAAGGGGCCAAAGGTATACTTGAATAAATCATAGCTGAGAACTTCCCCAGTCTGCGGAAGGAAACAAACACTGAAATCCAGGAGGCACAAAGAACTCCCTTCAGACGTAACTTGAATCGATCTTATGCACGGCACGTCATAGTGAAACTGGCAAAATACAAAGATAAAGAGATAATTCTGAATGCAGCTAGGGATAAACCAGCCTTAACATACAAGGGTAGACACATAAGGGTAGTAGCAGACCTATCTACTGAAACTTGGCAGGCCCGAAAGGAGTGACAAGAAATTTTCAATGTGATGAACAGGAAAAATATGCAGCCAAGAATCCTTTATCCAGCAAGCCTGTCATTCAGAATAGAAGGAGAGATAAAGGTTTTCCCATACAAACAAAACTGAAGGAATTCATCAGCAATAAACCAGCCCTAAAAGAGATCCTACGGGGGACTCTGTGAGTGAAATGTTGCATGGATCACAAAGGACAAGAGACATCACTGCAAGTATGAAACCTATAGATAACACAATGACTTTAAACCCATGTCTTTCAATAATAATACTGAGTGTAAATGGACTAAATGCTCCAATCAAAAGACACAGGGTATCAGAATGGATTAAAAAAAAAAGACCCATCTATTTGCTATCTCCACGAGACCCATTTTAGACCTGAGGACACCTTCCGATTGAAAGTGAGGGGATGGAGAACCATCTATCATGCTACTGGAAGTCAAAACAAAGCTGGCGTAGCCATACTTATTTCAGACAAACTAGACTTTAAGTTAAAGGTTGTAACAAGAGATGAAGAAGGGCATTATATAGTAATCACAGGGCCTATCCATCAGGAAGAGCTAACAATTATAAATGTCTATGCACCAAATTCAGAAGCACCCAAATCTATAAAACAATCACAAACATAAGCAATCTTATTGGTAAGAATGTGGTAATTGCAGGGGACTTTAATACTCCACCTATAGCAATGGACAGATCATCTAGACAGAAAATCCATAAAGAAACAATGGCCCTGAATGATATACTAGACTAGATGGTCTTGATAGATATATTTAGATTAAAAAAAAAAAAAAAAGCATAAAGCAGCAGAATATACATTCTTCTCGAGTACACATGGAACATTCTCCAAGGTAGATCACATACTGGGTCACAAAACAGTCCTCAATAAATATAAAAGAATTGAAACCATACCATGCACACGTTGAGATCACAGTGCTATGAAACTTGAAATCAACCATAAGAAAAAGTTTGGAAAGCCTCCAAATGCATGGAGGTTAAAGACCATCCTACTAAAGAACAAATGGATCAACCAGGCAGTTGAAGAAGAAATTTTAAAAATATATGGAAACAAATTAAAATGAAAACACAACAATCCAAAGCCTTTAGGATGCAGCAAAGGCAGTCCTAAGAGGAAAATACATTGCAATCCAGGCCTATCTCAAGAAACAAAAATCCAAAATACAAAATCTAACAGCACACCTAAAGGAACTAGAAGCAGAACAGCAAAGGCACCCCAAACCCAGCAGAAGAAGAGAAATAATAAAGATCAGAGCAGAAATAAACAATATAGAATAAAAAAAAAAAGACAACAAACAACAGA
This sequence comes from Prionailurus viverrinus, assembly GCF_022837055.1. Classification (NCBI taxonomy): domain Eukaryota; kingdom Metazoa; phylum Chordata; class Mammalia; order Carnivora; family Felidae; genus Prionailurus; species Prionailurus viverrinus. The sequence continues at coordinate 55,913,728 of NC_062566.1, forward strand.
TCAATGAAACTAAGAGTTGGTTTTTTGAAAAAATAAAATTGATAAACCTTTAGCTAGGCTTCTCGAAAAGAAAAGAGAGAGGACATAAGTAGATAAAATCACGAATGAAAATGGCATTATTACAACCAATCTCTCAGAAATACAAGCAATTTATCAGAGAATACTATGAAAAATTATATGCCAACAAACTGGACAACTGGAAGAAATGGACAAATTCCTAAACACCCACACACTACCAAAACTCAAACTGGAAGAAATAGAAAATTTGAACAGACCTATAACTAGTAAAGAAATTGAATCAGTTATCAAAAATCTCCCAACAAATAAGAGCCCTGGACCAGATGGCTTCCCTCAGGAATTCTACCAGACATTTAAAGCAGAGTTAATACCTATCCTTCTCAAGCTGTTCCAAAAAATAGAAATGGAAGGAAAACTTCTGGACTCATTCTATGAAGCCAGCATTACTTTGATTCCCAAGCCAGACAGAGACCCCACAAAAAAGGAGAACTACAGGCCAATATCCCTGATGAACATGGATGCAAAAATTCTCAACAAGACATCAGCAACTTGAATTCAACAACATATAAAAAGAGTTATTCACCATGATCAAGTGGGATTCATTCCTGGGCTGCAGGGCTGGATCGGTATTCACAAATCAATCAATGTGATACATCACCTTAAGAAAGGGTAAAAACCATGTGATCCTGTCAACAGATGCAGAAAAAGCATTTGACAAAATACAGCACACTTTCTTTTTTTTTTTTTATTTAAAAAAAATTTTTTTTTAATGTTTATTTATTTTTGAGACAGAGAGAGACAGAGCATGAATGGGGGAGGGTCAGAGAGAGGGAGACACAGAATCTGAAACAGGCTCCAGGCTGTGAGCTGTCAGCACAGAGCCTGACGCGGGACTTGAACTCATGGACCACGAGATCATGACCTGAGCTGAAGTTGGCTGCTTAACTGACTCAGCCACCCAGGCACCCCAATACAACATACTTTCTTAATAAAAACCCTCATGAAATTCGGGATAGAAGGAACATACTTAAACATCATAAAAGCCATATATGAAAAGCCCACAGCTAATATCATCCTCAATGGAGAAAAACTGAGAGCTTTTCCCCTGATCAGGAACTCAACAGGGATGTCCACTCTCACCGCTGTTGTTTAATGTAGTGTTGGAAGTCCTAGCATAGCAGTCAGACAACAAAATGAAATGAAAGGCATCAAAATTGGCAAAGAAGAAGTCAAACTTTCACTTTTTGCAGATGACATGATACTCTACGTGGAAAACCCGAAAGACTCCACCAAAAAACTTCTAGAACTGATAGATTAATTCAGCAAATTCGCAGGGTACAAAATCAGTGTACAGAAATCAGTTGTGTTTTTATACACCAATAATGAAGCAACAGAAAGAGAAATCAAGAAACCCATCCCATTTACAATTGCACCAAGAACCATAAAATACCTAGGAATAAACCTAACGAAAGATGTAAAACTTCTGTATGCTGAAAACTATAGAAAGCTTATGAAGGATATTGAAGAAGACACAAAGAAATGGAAAAACATTCCCTATGCTTGGGAATGCAAGCTGGTGCAGCCACTCTGGAAAACAGTATGGAGGTTCCTCAAAAAACTAAAAATAGAACTACCCTACGACCCAGCAATTGCACTACTAGGCATTTATCCAAGGGATACAGTGTGCTGTTTCGAAGGGACACATACACCGCCATGTTTATAGCAGCACTACAAACAATAGCCCAAGTATGGAAAGAGCCCAAATATCCATCGATGGATGAATGGATAAAGAAGAAGTGGTATATACATACAATGGAGTATTACTCAACAATCAAAAAGAACGAAATCTTGCCAGTTGCAACTACGTGGATGGAACTGGAGGGTATTATGCTAAGTGAAATCAGTCAGTCAGAGAAAGACAAAAATCATATGATTTTACTCGTATGAGGACTTTAAGAGACAAAACTGATGAACATGAGGGAAGGGAAATAAAATAGTATAAAAACAGGGAGGAGGACAAAACAGAAGAGATTCATAAATATGGAGAACAAACTGAGGGTTATGGGAGGGGTTGTGGGAGGGAGGATGGAGTAAATGAGCAAGGGGCACTAAGGAATCTACTCCTGAAATCATTGTTGCACTATATGCTAATTTGTATGGAAAATTTTTTAAATAAAAAATTAAATTAAAAAAATATCCCATATGCTCATGGATTGGAAGAATAAATATTGTTAAAATGGCAATACTACCCAAAGCAATCTATACATTCAGTGTAATCCCAATCAAAATTGCACCCACATTATGCTCAAAGCTAGAACAAAGAATCCTAAAATTTGTTTGGAACCACAAAAGACCCTGAATAGCCAAAGTAATACTGAAGAAGAAAACCAAAGCGGGAGGCATCACAGTGCCAGACCTTAGCCTCTAATACAAAGTTGTAATCATCAAGACAATATGGTATTGGCACAAAAACAGACACATAGACCAGTGGAATAGAATAGAGAACGCAGAATTGGACCCACAAGTATATGGCTAATCTTTGGCAAATCAGGAAAGAGTATCCATTGGAAAAAAGACAGTCTCTTTACAAATGGTGCTAGGAGAACTGGACAGCAGCATGTAGAAGAATGAAACTAGACCACTTTCTTACATTGTATATAAAAATAAACTCAAAATAGATGAAAAACCTAAATCTGAGACAGAAAACCATCAAAACCCTAGAAGAGGAAGCAGGCAACAACTTTTTTGACCTCAGCTGCAGCAATTTCTTACTTGACACATCTCCAAAGGCAAGGGAATTAAAAGCAAAAATGAACTATTGGGACCTCATCAAGATAAAAAGCTCCTGTACTGCAAAGGAAACAGTCAACAAAACTAAAAGGCAACTGATAGATTGGGGAAAGATATTTGCAAATGAAAATCGGATAAAGGGCCAGTATCCAAAATCTCTAAAGAACTCACCAAACTCCACACCCAAAAAACAAATAATCCAGTGAAGAAATGGGCAGAAGACATGAATAGACACCTCTCTAAAGAAGACATCCAGATGGCCAACAGACACATGAAACGATGCTCAACTTCACTCATCAGGGAAATGCAAATCAAAGGCACACTGAGATACCGCCTCACACTGGTCAGAATGGCTAAAATGAACAAATCAGGAAACTATAGATGCTGGCAAGGATGTGGAGAAATGGGAACCCTCTTGCACTGTTGGTGGGAATGCAAACTGGTGCAGCTGCTCTGGAAAACAGTGTGGAGTTTCCTCAAAAAATTCAAAGTAGAACTCCATGACCCAGCAATAGCACTGCTAGGAATTTACCTAAGGGATACAGGAGTGCTGATGCATAGGGGCACACGTACCCCAATGTTTATAGCAGCGCTTTCAACAATAGCCAAATTATGCAAAGAACCTAAATGTTCATCAACTGAAGAATGGATAAAGAAGATGTGGTTTATATGTACAATGGAATACTACTTGACAGTGTAATAGAATAAAATCATGCGATTTGCAGCAATGTGGATGCAACTTGAGGGTATTGTGCTAAATGAAATAAGTCAGAGAAAGATATCATACGATTTTACTTACACGTGGATCTTGAGAAACTTAACACAAGACCACGGATGAAGGGAAGGAGAAAAAATAGAGAGGGAAGGAGGCAAACCATGAGAGACTCTTAAAAACTGAGAACAAACTGAGGGTTGATGGGGGCTGGGGGAGAGGAGAAAGTGGGTGATGGGCACTGAGGAGGGCATTTGTTGGGAGGAGTACTTGGTGTTGTATGTAAGCCAACTTGACAATAAATTATATTAAAAAAACAGATTAAAGGAGAAATATTATATAATCATCAATATAAAAGAAGAAAGTGGGATGAGATTCGATGGCTCAGGAGCCCATATAGCTAGATAAAAGTCTGAGCCACTGGTTACTTTGGCAACTGGATGATGGGTAGAAAAGAACTGTGAGGGGCACCGAGGTGGCTCAGTCAGTTGAGGGTCTATTGATTTTAGCCCAGGTTATGAACTCAAATGGTTTGTGGGATGGAGACCTGTGCCCAGCTCTGTGCTGACAGTGTGGAGCCTGCTTGGGATTCTCTTTTTCATCTCTCTCTCTCCCTCCCCTACTCGTGTGCATGCTGTCCCTTGCTTTTTCTCTCTCTCAAAATAAACAAACTTAAAAAAAGAGAAAACTATGAGCTAGCCCAGAACAGTGGGAAGGAGAATCAGCCAATGAGGTAGGAGGAAAATCAGGGACACCTGGGTGGCTCAGTTGGTTGAGTGTCGGACTTCGGCTCAGGTCATGATCTCATGGATTGTGAGTTCAAGCCCCCATCAGGCTCTGTGTTCATAGCTCAGACCCTGGAGCCTCCTTTGGATTCTTTGTCTCCCTCTCTCTCTGCCCCTCCCCCATTTGTGCTCTGTCTGTCTGTCTCTCTCTCAAAAATAAACATTAAAAAAAGGTTGGGGGGGGGGGGGAGGAAAATCAGTGTGGTATCTTGGGAGTTAAGTGAAGAAAGTGCTTCATATATGTAGGTGGTCATCGCCCACCTGGTGCTGTCCTATCCCGGATGCTACAGATAGGTCAAGTAAGGTGGGAACTGAGAACTGACCTGGATTGGCAAGATGAAACCTTTTTGTGACTTTCATTAGAATAGGTTTGTAGAACAATGAAAACTAAATAGGAGTGGGTTAAAGAGAGGATTGGGGAGAAATAGAGAAAGGGAGTATAGACAATTTTCTGGAGGAGTTTATTTTTTTAGATTTTTAAATTTTTTTTGTTTTTACTTTTATTTGCATTTATTTTATGTAGAATTTACTCCCAGGCCGTAGTTTTTATTTCCTCAGTTTCTTCTGGGAAATGCTTTTTTTTCTGTGAAAACTTTTCTGGTTTAGGAACTATTTGCTCTTTTTCAGTAAGGATTATCTCAGTGTGACAGAGAGAGCTCACATATGGGTTAATCTGACCGTGAGCCCTGTAAGTTCTACACCACATCTTGGTGGCTTTGTTCACCTGGATTTGTTCAATGGCTAGAGGATCTACATCTAAATCCTCAAGTTCACTATTACTCTCCACATTTTTAAGCCTGTGCAGTAAAAATTCCACATTCTTTTTGGGCCACCAACCCTGTGTCCATCCCCACTGTTTGGCCTGGACATACCTACCAACTCCACCAGTATAGTGATAGAATGGCACACATTGCTTCTGCAAAGTGACATCTTTGAGATACTTGGTGGCTTTTTGGATATGCATACCCTTCATGGCCTGGGCAGTTTCATGTGTATTCTTAAAGTGGACACAAAGATTTGTACTTTTTGATTTGCATGATTGTGTAGTGTTTTCTGGATCAAGTGAATAGTGAACCATTGTTAGAGATCACCTTAGGCCGCTATGGGAAGAACTGGTTCTTTTTTTTTTTTTTTTTTTTTAAAGAAGAGTGGTAAAACAGGAAAGGGGCTGAAAGGGAAGTAAAATCCTTCCTTAGTTTATTCCTTTTTTTTTTTAATGGCAGTTATTATAGCATGCTTGTGTACTGATGGTAATGCTCTAGGAGGCATGAAAAAAAATGATAATGTAGGACAGAGGAAGAATAATTCAAGGAGCCACATTCTTGCATAGCCATCAAGGAAAGGAACCTGGGCACAAATGATGGGGTTAGCCCATTCTTTAAGAGCAAGAACACTTTATCCATTGTAACTGAGAAAAGGCAGAATTAAGTGGAGACACATAGAGGGAAGCATTTAGGCTTGGTGGTGGGAAGTTGAAGTTCTCTCATTGCTTTTATTTTCTCAGTGCAGAAAGAGGCAAGGCCTTTTGCTGGGAGTGCAGAATGGTGTTGGAGTTTGAGGAGAGAAGAAGACAAGTGAAATAATAGTTACCATGGAGAGGGAGAGAGGGAAGCTAGCATCAGCAAAATAGATTGCTGGCCTGTGCTGAAAGCTCATTTGAGTATTATGGCAATTTAAGGGGAGGTTGTCAGGACAGTTGTTTGTTTTTCTCCACACACCTTTAATTGCTTGTTTAGATTTACAGGTTAGTCTGAGAGTTGGTTTTAACCTGGGTGAGGATCTGGTTAGCACTGTGAAAGAGCAAGAGGAGAGAACTGAGAGAACATTATTGTGGGTGAACATAGGTCAGGCTGTGTGAGGAATGAACTTTCCCTTTATTTACATATCACTAGCTGGTTCCTTTTAAGATTTCAGTAAGATTTTCATAGTTTTCTTTAAATCTCAAATAAAATTAATTTCATACTTTTTGGATCATGATTATGATTGAAATCATTTTCTCATATTGTTCCATTAATATCAAATCAAAAGTTGCTTTTGTAGATTTGTTTTATGTAGTACAATTTTGTTTAATTTATTCATTCCTTTTAAGAAACTTAAGTTGAAACACTTAGATTTTCTAGGTATGCTGTCATGTTATCTGCAAAAATCAGTATTTTGATTTTGTCTTGCCATATGTGTTCCAGAAGAATGTAAAAAAAAAAAAACAAAAATTTTAAGGAAGAATATTAAAACATCTGTGGCCTCCATCTATGTTAAGAAATATCTTATTACCACCTTACATCCCACCCCTTTTTTTCCCTCAAGCAGTATGGTCTAATTGAAGTTACTGCGAGGATGGAAATGTTCTGTATCTATACTCATAGGGTAGCCACTAGCTACATGGAGCTGTTGAGCACTTGAAATGTGGCCAGAGCAAGTGAGGGACTGAATTTTAAATTTCATTTATTTATTTTCTCTCTGTGTTGTTTTTTATTTGAGAGAGACAGAATGGGGGAGAGGGATGAGGGGGAGAGAGAGAGGGAGGGAGAGAGAGAGAGAGAGAGAGAGAGAGGAGAGAGAATCTTAAGCAGGCTCCATGTTCAGCAAGGAGCTTGACACAGGGCCCAGTCGTCGCATAACCCTGGGATCATGACCTGAGCTGAAATCAAGAGTCAGACTTCAATGGACTGAGCCACCCAGGTGCCCCTTAAATTTTGTTTAGTTTTAGGTTGCTATTTTATTGGCCATTGCAGCTCTACACATAACCTCCATTCTAAAATTTGTATTAAATCTTCTCTCTTTTGTAGACCTGACAGTACTTGTTTTGGAGTATGGAGCAGATTCAGGGAGCTATTGTAAAATAGTACAGTTGTCATATGGCCTTCACCTAGTTTCTCCTGGTGATAATATCTTACATAATTGTAGTATGTTGTCCAAACTAGGAAGGAGATATTGGTATACGATTATCACCTTAAGTGCAGATCTGACCTGAGTCAGCTTTCACTATTTTTTTTCTTTTTTTACATGAGGGAAGAGAGTATGTGAAACTTTATCACATGTATAGATTTGTACACCCAACACCACAATCTATGGATACAATACACAATATGTGGACACAATCTATTATATCTATAATCTATTGTATACAATCTATTGTATCCATAGATACACGTATACAATGTAGGATACAAAACTATTCCATCACCACAAGGAAATTCCCTCAAAACAAAAATTATTTACCATACTTAGTAATAGTATCCTTAGTATAGGACCATCAGATCAGAATGCATTACAACAGGAATGATGTTTAGTCTCTGTTGCACTACTAGTGAGTTGTTTATATGGTTGCTTTTGAGACTCTCTACTATTTAACTCTACTATTTAACTTTAAGATGTATTAGTTACATTGAATAGGGATGTGTGAGGCACATAGAAGTCCTGAGCTGCATACATTTACAGTATTCTGTTCCATACAGCTTCAGAGTTGAACTTTTGTTTACTTAATAATTTGAATCGTCATGTTCATTATTGTTTCTTCCTGATTTGAAGTATGCCTTAATTTCCTCACTCCATCTGGGTCTCATGTTGATCCTTTGTATCTCAACTCTTGCAATGGCTTGTTTTCCTGCTTCCTTTCTGCTATTCAGTTGAAACTTCTAGTGCCTAGGGTTATAGTGACCTACTTAACAAAATTTTTAAGAGTCCATTTCTGTTAGCACCCCACAATTTCAGCTATTTTCTTACTTCCATTGGGGGCTATATTACATAGTTCTCCATGCTTTCCACCCACTCTCTGATCTCTTACCTTTGGTTACCAATAGGTCTGGGCTCATTTCTCCAGTTCTTCCCTTCTCCTTCTAGATTTATTCTCCCCGGAGCTCATTTTGTCTCTGACGTTCATTCCCTCCTTCACATTCACATTGTTCTGTGCTTGTAGTACTCTTGTGGTTTCTTTGTTTGGATTATTAAAAGAGTTTCCTTGCTGGTCTCCCCACCTCCTCCTTCCAGTCTGTTCTTTTTACCTCCAGCAGAGTAAACATCCCAAGAACTTTCCTGATCATGTCCCGTCCCTACTTAAAATTTTTTATGAATTCCATTGGCCTGCATGTTATAAACCAAACACCTTAATATGACATTCAAGTCCATCCTTAACCTGATTCCAATCTATATTCCATTATTTTCTCTTACCATTTGTGCCATCCATATCAGACACTGCCTGACACACACAGTACTTTGCTCCCATTTTGCATTGTTCACAGTGTTCTTTTTACTTAAAATGCTTTTCCTTCTTCCTGTTGTAAGGTGTTCAGATTTTCAACATCCAACTTTTTCTTTTTCATTTTCACTTTCATCCAAATATCTAGGTAGTTATATGCTCTTAGGTTGTTAACCACTCTCACTTTTTTCTTGAAAGATGTAAATAATGCCCGCTTTGGCAGCACATATACTATAACTGAAGCAGAGAAGATTAGCATGGCCCTTGTGCAAGGATAACATGTAAATTCATGAAGCTTTACATATTTTTTTTAGAAAAAGGATGTTTTTTTTGTGTTTTTTTGTTTTTTTTTTAAATTTTTTTTTCAACGTTTTATTTTATTTTTGGGACAGAGAGAGACAGAGCATGAACGGGGGAGGGGCAGAGAGAGAGGGAGACACAGAATCGGAAACAGGCTCCAGGCTCCGAGCCATCAGCCCAGAGCCTGACACGGGGCTCGAACTCACGGACTGCGAGATCATGACCTGGCTGAAGTCGGACGCTCAACCGACTGCGCCACCCAGGCGCCCCAGGAAAAGGATGTTTTTAAATATAATTTTTAAGAGATAATGTATTTATATGGTGTAAAAATAAGGTAAAAATTCATCAAAGTTACCCTCCCCCCCTTTTAAATGTTTTGTTATTTATCGTTGAGAGTGAGAGAAAGCACAAGCAGGGGAGGGGCAGAGAGAGAGGGAGACACCGAATCTGAAGCAGGCTCCAGGCTCTGAGCTGTCAGCACAGAGCCTGATGCAGGGCTCAAACTCATGAACTGCGAGATCATGACCTGAGCCGAAGTCAGCCACTTAACCAATTGAACCACCCAAGCGCCCCAAAGTTAAACCCTTTTTTGAAAGACACTATTAAGCAAATGAGAAGACATGTCACAGAGTAGGAAAAAATATTTCAGAACACACATCTGACAAAGGACTTATATCCAGAATATATAAACAATTTTCACAACTCAATAATAAATGAATAAACATGAGCAAAAGATTTGTATAGACCTTTCATCAAAGAAGAGACACTTACAGTAGCAAATGGTGAACATCTTTAGTTATCAGAGAAATGCACATTAAAACCACAGTAAGACATTGCTACCCAGCAGTTAACCTAAAAAGATGATTCTAAATGCTTGTGAGAGACAGAAATCAGAGGTTGCCAGAGACTGGGAATGGAGGGGAAGGGACTGACTACAGCCTTTAAGGGAACTCTAGCGGTGATAGAAATACTCTATGCATTGACTGCAGTGGTAGTTACATGCCTGTGTATCTTTAAAAACTCATAGAACTGTGTATACCTAAAGTTTGGATTTAACTGTGTAAATTATACCTTAATAAACCTGACTCAAAAAAAACTAAAAGGTAAACCATGAAACAAATCTCCTACTTTACCTCTGCTCTCCCAAATGTACTCATTTTCTATACTGCCCTTATCCCTCTTTCCAACCAACAATATAGGTAGCTATATTGTTACTATTTCCTAAATGTATTCTTCCAGAATTCCTTTTTGCATATATAATAAATATGAATATATATTCTCATTTTTCTCTTTTTGAGTCAAAAGGTAATGTGATGTATATTTTACACTTGTCTTTTTTCCCCACAGTATATCTAGGAGATATTCCCATGTGAGGATATAGGACTTCTTCCTTCTTTTTTTGCAGCTGCAAAGTATATTCCATTTTAAATATGTACTGTAATTTATTTAATCAGTCCACTATTTATGTACATAAGGGTTGCTTGCAGTCTTTTGCTATCACAAACATTAATGTAGTGAACGAATGTCTTACATCCGTTATTTTTGTACATATGCAAGTATATCTATAAAATAAATTTCCAGAAGTGAAATGGCTTTGTCAAAGAGAATGCATGCATTTGTAATTTTGATAGATATTGCCAAATTGCCGTTAATTAGGGAAATTTGAAGAGATCATCTATTTTAAGGCCCCATTAAATGTTGCCTATTCTTTTTAAAAAAAAATTTTTTTTTTAAACATTTATTCATTTTTGAGACAGAGCATGAACGGGGGAAGGTCAGAGAGAGAGGGAGACACAGAATCCAAAACAGGCTCCAGGCTCTGAGCTGTCAGCACAGAGCCCGACGCGGGGCTCGAACTCACAGACCGCGAGATCATGACCTGAGCTGAAGTCGGACGTCCAACCGACTGAGCCACCCAGGCACCCCAAATGTTGCCTTATTCTTAAGACTTTCTTCTTCAGCGGGACTTTTCTTTCTTCCCTTTCTCCAAATGGAACTAATCCTTACCACTCTTAGGCTTTTTCATAGCTCGTTGTACTTTGCTAATGATGTTCATTATAATCTGCTTTAAATTAGAATTAGTTGTATATATGGCTGTTTTCCCCAGGTGGGTTGAGTTGTCTTTTCTGCTTTATATAAAAATTTGAATTTTTATTGACCTGGCATTATTTCTTTGATGAGTCACATCAAGATCTTTCTATACAGCTGATCTGTCTTTAGCTCTCACTTTTTCATGGCAGAAGCAAGGTCAGGGGTGCTCTTAACTGGAAAGGATCCCCTGGGTTTGTCTTGGCTAGAATCTGTTAGGGGACATCTAGATGTCTGATTAACTGTGGACTGGACTGCAGAGTCTGGTAATAACTCTGGGGATTTTTATCCTGACAGTTACTGGAATTAAAATAACTGGGCAAAAGTACGTGCTACAAAAACATTTTTGTTAGTGAAGGCTCTTGTCAGGTAATGAATAAAAGTATAGCCAGTGAAATGTTATTTAGTGAAAAAGATTGATGGTAGGCTTTCATATATAATCCTACACATTCTTTGTTTAGAAAAGGAATCTCTGACCTCAGAGTTCTATCAAATTGAGAATATTAAATATTCCTGTCAGTCATGAATGTCTTAGGAAAATATTGAGATCTACCGACTATGATTGTCAATGAATGGCAGCTAAGAAAAGAAAGGAGATCTAAATATATTGCAGGAACTTTTGATTACCGAAATTGTTGTAAATACAGGGGCGCCTGGGTGGCACAGTCGGTTAAGAGTCCGACTTCAGCTCAGGTCATGATCTCACAGCTCGTGAGTTCGAGCCCCGCGTCGGGCTCTGTGCTGATAGCTCAGAGCTTGGTGCCTGCTTCGGATTCTGTGTCTCCCTCTCACTCTGACCCTCCCCTATTCATGCTCTGTCTCTCTCTGTCTCAAAAATAAATAAACGTTAAAAAAAAAAAAACTTAAAAAAATAAATACAAAGACTATTTTTAAAATAGTTACAGCTTAAGAAAAAAACAAAAAGGAGTAATTAAAAAGGGAAGAGAGGGGCGCTTGGTCAAGAGAGTCAGCATGTGACTCTTGATCTTGAGGTTGTGAGTTCAAGCTCCATGTTGGTTACAGAGTTTACTTAAAAATGAAGTCAGGGACACCTGGGTGGCTCAGTCAAATTGAGCATCTGACTTCGGCTCAGGTCATGATCTCACTATTCATTCGAGCCCCATGTCAGGCTTTGGGCTCACAGCTCAGAGCCCAGAGCCTGCTTCGGATTCTGTGTCTCCCTCTCTCTCTGCCCCTCCCCTGCACGCACACTCTGTTTCTCTCTCAGAAATAAATAAACGTTAAAAAAAAAAAAATGAAACTCTTAAAAAAGGGAAGACAGAATTTCATGAAAGAAGAAATATACAGAAAACTATTTGAACAGATTACAAAAATGAGTAAATGAAGGAAGAACGTGTAGAGTGATTATCTTTTAGCATATGACCAGAATGATTTTGGTAACAAGATTTTAAAAATAACATTTATTGGGGCATCTGGGTGGCTCAGTCGGTTGAATGTCTGACTTCGGCTCAGGTCATGATCTCAGTTTGTGAGTTTGAGCCCCACATTGGGCTCTGTGCTGGCAGCATGGAGCCTGGAGCCTGCTTCAGATTCTGTGTGTGTGTCTCTCTCTCTGCCCTTACCCTACTCATGGTCTGTCTGTCTGTCTCTCTCTCAAAAATAAATAAACATTAAAAATAAATAAGTAAATAAAAACAACATTTATTATAGTCTTTTTCTGGCTATAAAAGTAATACATCTCAATTGAGGATAATTTGAAGTTACTGGGAAAGAAAAGTCTACTAATGAAAATTATTGGCTGTGAATATTTTCAGGTTTGTCAAGTTTTCATATTGAGTTATGGTGCCATCCATGAGTCTTTAGGGTATTGATTTGATCCTTGTGAAGCAGTAGAGTGGAAACAATGTATGATTTCAAATCAAAAGACGTTGGTTGATGTCTGGTTTTATCACTTACTAATTCTGTGTCCTCACATAAGTTTAGTTAACCTCTCAGAGCCTGTTTCTATGTCTGTGAAATGAGCAAGACTAAGACCTTGCTATCACAGTTTATATTCCAGTGGAAGAAGACAGGCAGTGAACAAATAAGTAAAAATATAAATAAAATTAATTTTAGGTATTGAAAGGTATTATGTTAAAAAAATAAAACAGTAAAAAAGGGTGGAGTGGCATTGAAGGTGGGGAGGGGTAGTATTTTAGATTAGGATAATTAAGGGGTACTTCTCTGAGGAGGTAACATTGCAGCAGAGAGCCTAATGTGAAGTAGAAGAGCTACTTCACATGCATTGGAGGCATGTGAAGAGATGGCTTTCCAGCTGGAGTGAGTAGCAGAAGACGCTAGAAACACGGTTGGTTGTAGCATAAACCATAACTAAATCCATTTTGGAATGGGGCCAATGCCAAATCATGGAAATCTTGTAGGCTGAATAAGAGTTTGGACTTAGTATTCTAATTTGAGCTCTCTGAGAACTGAGATCATGTATTATTCATGTTTGGCTTTATTCCCAGTACCTAGCATGTAATAGTTACCCAATAACTTGATTTATGAATATATGAATTATATATTTAGAGAGGGATATAAGTTGCCATCATTTTTGAATTGAGTTTGAATGAAATAGCCAAGACATGAAGAGGTTGGCATCTTTACTTAGAGATTCCTTGTGGTCTTACTGTACTTAAATGTAACCAGCTTAGCATGATTCTGGATATGTGAAGGCATTTAGTGTTTTTCTTTTTTATTTTTAAAAAATGTTTGTTTATTTTGAGGAGGGGGGAAGAGAGAGAGAGAGAGCACAAGCAGGGAAAGGGCAGATAGACAGGGAGAGAGAAAATCCCAAGCAGGCTCTGCACTGTCAGCATAGTCTGATTTGGGGCTTAATCTCATGAACCATGAGATTCTGACCTGTGCCAGAATCAAGAGCCAGACACTTAACCTACTGAGCCACCCAGGCGCCCCAAGTGTTTTCTAATGTACAAAATTTATTTATCATAAATGCTACTGTATTTTAAAATGTAGGTAGAAAAAAATTGGGCTCACTGATCACTAAAATGTTAGTTTTTAACATGATTTAGAGATATTCTCTAATTTTCTGTAATTTCAAAATAAAAAATTAGAAATTTAAGTAGTATTTTATTGTGACAGTAATGTGCGTTTCTCCCATCTACTTCATGTGCTCAAGTGTGTGAGTCTTTTGTTATTTGAAGTTCATTTTGTTATTCTTTACTTCATTTTGTTGTAGCCTCGAGCTGTGGCAGGCTTTCGAGGGACAGTTCGTTATGCATCAATAAATGCTCATCGAAACAGGGTAGGTATATGAACTTAGAGTCATGTCTGCATAAGCATGCTGATGGCTTGAATCAGATTGACTTTTTTATATTAGAGTACACAAGTGTGGAAGGTACTTGGAAGCAAAGGGTAATGTGTTAGTAATACTAATGTATGGTGGTGTGTATAGTAGATAGTAGATGCTCACAGCTACATAAAAATAAAATTGGATTTGTTGGAAAAGATAATAGCTCTGTGTGTGTGTGTGTGTGTGTGTGTGTAGGGAATCTTGTGTCCTTAATTAGGTGTAAGTAAGTGTTAACAAGTTGAATATAGAATTTTGAAGAAATAAATTATCTGTGTTCTAATCTTAAGTTATTTGGGAATATCATACTATCAATACCTAATGAAATATAGGAGTCAGCATTGTACCTGCAGTATGCATCTAATCTGTGATATCCTCTCCATTAAACCTTTTCTTTTCATGAAGATCTCTCAAACAGAGATAACTTTAAAATTTGCATCCTTAGTAAATTATACCTAAATTATACCTTAGTAAATTAAAATTTTAAAGTCTCTTTTTTACTTTGCTCCTTTTGTTCTTTTGATTTTTTTTTTTCTTATTCTGAATCTTAATTATGAGTGGGAAAGGTGTTTATTTTATGGAATCGGAATCCTTGAACTTGTCTGGATGAAGCTGAGGCATTTAACAAGTGAATCCTTGATAAAAGAGAAATCTTTTGGGGCGCCTGGGTGGCTCAGTCGGTTAAGCGTCTGACTTCGACTCAGGTCATGATTTCACAGTTCATGAGGTCAGGCCCCATGTCGGGCTCTATGCTGACAGCTCAGAGCCTGGCGCCTGTTTCAGATTCTGTGTCTCCCTCTCTCTCTGACCCTCCCCCGTTCATGCTCTGTCTCTCTCTATCTCAAAAATAAATTAACATTAAAAAAAATCTTTTCTTGACCTTTTATTACTTTATTCTTGTTCTGTGAAGCCAAAGTTGCCTTATTGAAAATTTGACTAATGCTAACTATAGTAAGAAGAGTATGCTGTGGTCTTATATGCTGTGCTCTAGTTAATTTAATTTGGTTTCTTATAATATGATTATAAACTGAAAATAGGAAAAGTATTTTTATCAGTGCATAATGTAGCACTCTGCCAAGCCTGTCAGCTCATTTGGTTTGATTCAGTGTTGTATTAATATGGCATCTAGTCAACTATTCTGCCTTGAAAAGATATATTCTTAAAATCCTTTAGAATTACTAGGCCTTCTAATTAATTCTGTGTAAAAATTTGGTCAACATTAGAATCTTTGAGATAAGACAGTCTTTCTGAGATAAGCATAAACATTTCCAGAGATCATTATAACTACATATGCATTTCCAAAGAAGCTAGTAGAAAGAGATTATATATTTTTACTTTTTTTAATTTGTACAAATTTCTTTTAAAAAGCTTTTCTAGTATAGAGTGCTCTAACAGTTAACTCTGTTAACCTGCATATTATTTGTTTTTCATCTGACCTTGGTAAAGGAATTTGATTATGTATATCAGCAGTTCTTAACCTTCTTTTCTGCTTCCAAGACACCTGAGATGTAGAATCCTTTACAGAGCTTCACAGTGGTTGTTAGTTTATGTGGTGATGCAGGAGTGCAACTAGTGGAACTTTCAGAGGCGCTGGTCTAATTTTAAAAGACTGCTCAGATAATTCTAATATACTTCTTTCTTCCCTATTCTGTGATCTTGATAATTTCTAAGCATAATGCACTCCATTTCTTTTTTTTTTTGGTACCTTGATCTTAAACTTTTAACATGAATAATTCTCAGACAATATACAACTTTTCAAAATACATGGGGGCGCCTGGGTGGCGCAGTCGGTTAAGCGTCCGACTTCAGCCAGGTCACGATCTCGCGGTCCGTGAGTTCGAGCCCCGCGTCGGGCTCTGGGCTGATGGCTCAGAGCCTGGAGCCTGTTTCCAATTCTGTGTCTCCCTCTCTCTCTGCCCCTCGCCCGTTCATGCTCTGTCTCTCTCTGTCCCCAAAATAAATAAACGTTGAAAAAAAAATTAAAAAAAAAAAAATACATGAACTCTGTTCACTACATTGTTCTACATTTCAATCCATTAATATTTGTAGTATCTCAGTAATTTGAAGAAATTATTTTACTGTCTTCTGATTCTGTGGTTGCTATTGAGAAGATCTTTGTCCATTTAATTTTTGTTATTTTTTTATTTAGCTTGTCATTTTTCTTTGACTATTTTGGATATCTTCTCTTTGTCTTTGCTGTTCTACAGATATGTTCTTTTGTGCCTGTATGTGGATTTCTTTATAATTGTTCTGTTTGCAGGGTGCCTGGGTATCTCAGTCAGTTGAGCATCTGACTTAAACTCAGATCATGATCTTGCAGTTCATGAGTTCAAGCCTCACATTGCGCTTGCTGCTCTCAGCGCAGAGCCTGCTTGGCATCCTCTGCCCCTCACCCCCACCTCTGCCCACCCCTGGCTTGCGCTCTCTCAAAAATAAACAAACATTAAAAATAATTATTATTCTGTTTGGGATTTGTTGTGCTTCCTAAATCTGAGCATTCATGTCTTTCATCGATTTTGGAAGAACCTCAGACATTTCATATTGCCTCTTTCTCTTTCTTTCTGTACCCTCTTTTTTCATATCTCAAATTGATATATTTGTTAGATCTTCTTGTTTTGCCCTCCATGTCTTTTAGGTTCACTCTCAGACCTAACTCTTTGTGCCTCTGGTTTGCATTTCTAAATACTTTCTTCAGATCTGTCTTCCAGTTCATTAATTTTTTTCCTGCTGATTTTGATTACTTTTTAATCTGTCCCTTGAGTTTTTAATTTCTAGATACTCTGTTTGGTCTTTTTTCAAATCTAATAGGTCTTTTTATTTTTTTGGGTAGGATATGGTTCCTTCCTGATGACATTTATTCCCTTTTTTTTTAAAGCTTAAACATTCTAAAAATTCTTTAAAAAAATTTTTTTAATGTTTATTTATTTTTGAGACAGAGACAGAGCATGAGACAGACAGAGGGAGACACAGAATCCAAAGCAGCACCAGACTCTGAGCTGTCAGCACAGAGCCCAACACACGGCTCGAACTCACAAACTATGAAATCATGACCTGAACTGAAATTGGACGCTTAACCAACTGAGCCACCCAGGCCCCCCTAA
The DNA here is from genome assembly GCF_022837055.1 of Prionailurus viverrinus. Classification (NCBI taxonomy): domain Eukaryota; kingdom Metazoa; phylum Chordata; class Mammalia; order Carnivora; family Felidae; genus Prionailurus; species Prionailurus viverrinus. The sequence goes on from NC_062566.1 coordinate 55,931,027, forward strand.
ACATTCTTATTTCATATTCTGTATCCTATAATTCCATATCTGAAATTCTTGGATATCTAATTCTGCTCTGTAATTTATCTTGTCATTAGCTTATGATAGCCTGCTTTCTAATGTATTTTATACTTGTGAATAATGAGCTTATATTTTATGGGACTTTATCTATAGGACTTCTTTGAAGCCTGAATTTATGGGTTCTTTAATGTTGACAGGATTTTCATTTTCATCTGTCATTATTACAGGGTGGGATCACCCAGAAAACAGTTAATTTCTGAACTTGGTTTCCCAGACCACACATGTGGTATAAATTTAAACCCCAAATCTGAGTGAGGGGCAGGACTATGGTAACAAATTTTCAGGGTAGTTTTTTTTAACCACTAACTTTATCCCTTTGATAGTGGTTAAATTTTACAGAAAAAAAAAAGTTATTGCTATAAAATGTACATAGCCCTTTGAGGGTTGGAGCTATATGGTGAGGGCCTAGGGGAAAGTGTCTCAGTTACAGCTTCCGTCTTGTGTAGTATCAGTACTTTTATACCTGTTCCCTTCCTGATTGATAAAACCCTGGTTGATAAAACCTGTAACAGATGTTCCCAAAGGCAAAGTTGCAGCATCAGCTTGCTTCTCTTATTTCCAGCTTTCTTTTAATTTTGGCTCCTAGAATTTGCTTTAATTCTTTTTTTTAATTATTATTATGGTAAAGAACATATCACATTAAATTTACCATGTTAACCATTTTTTTAATTTGAGTATAGGTGACACACAATGTTACATTAGTTTCAGGTGTACAATATAGTGATTCAACAACTCTGTGTTATGCTATGCTCACCAGTGTAGCATATTAACCATTTTTAAGGGATAATTCAGCAGTGTTAAGTATATTCACATTAGTGTGCAATAAAGTTCTAGAACTTTTTCATTTTGCAACACTGAAACCCCATACCCACTAAATGCTAATTTGCCCTTTACCTTCCCTTCTTAATGAACTGATTTATTAATTAATGGGCTGTTAATTATATTTCCAGCATATCTAGGTTTTGGGGTGTTCTTTATACCAAAAAGTATTTCATTATATCTATTTCTGTTATGCAGATTGTTACATAGCTGTGTAGATATATTTACCAGAAGATTTTATGGGAAATACATTAAAATTTTTAAGCCTCATAAGATGAAACACAGTGGTTAGGCCTTAGACAATGTAATATACTCACAAGGAGTGGTAATGTATTGTGACTGAATTCTCTTTGGCTTATGAAGGAAATGGGAAGACATGATGACCTTTGGTCCTTATTCTACATGTTGGTGGAGTTTGTGGTTGGTCAGCTGCCTTGGAGAAAAATAAAGGACAAGGTAATTTTGAAAACGGAAATGGAAATAACAGTTTTAGTAGGGGAAGGAATAAAAATTTCTCCTGAGTAGGCATAACTGATGAGAACATACTTACATATAAAAATTAAAATTAAGCTGATATTAAAGATCTAATGTTAGGATTTTTTTTCTGTGTACATGGAGAATAGATACTCCTTTGAGTATCTATTAAATCATCACTTCTGATTTGATTTCTAGCTTTCCCTCTTTTCACTACTTCTCCCATATTCATTTTTATAAGTCAAGTAAGTTTTTAAATTTTAATTGTTACATTATATTGTTTGATTTGAAAACTGTGAACAAATGTGTTGGTAAAGAAAAGTAGACTAGATTTAACTCTTTAACTCTAGATAACTCTTTTTTTGGGCGAACTGTCAATTCACTGATGCAGAACTCTGTTACCCTTTTGATTATCCTCCCCTCTCCCCCTAAGGCATTGTGCATTAAGCTATTAGTAAGAGCTCAATTCTTGCTTTATACTTAATTACCACTATCTCATTCCCTAGTACATACCCTTGAGACTATTACTGAGAGGCTGTTAATGTGTAGCTGCCAAGAGAAATTGACTTTAGTTCCTGTTCTCTTTACTTCCCAGGAGCAAGTAGGCTCTATTAAGGAGAGGTATGACCACAGGCTTATGTTGAAACATCTCCCTCCAGAATTCAGCATCTTTTTGGACCACATCTCTTCTTTGGATTATTTTACAAAACCAGACTACCAGGTAATCATCTTTGGGAGTTCTGTGGGCTAATCCTTCTCTCTCATTTAGTCTTTGTCTTCACTTACTGTAGCTTTGAGGGTATTGTATATGAGTATGGAAGGTCCTAGAATGATATTATTTTAATACATCCTGAGAAATGTGGTGACTGATTGATGAGGACTGTGTGTGTGTGTGTGTGTGTGTGTGTGTGTGTGTGTGTGTGTTCCCATCTGGAAGAACATACTTCATTAGAGTTTTAGATTTGTGTATGGTTGAACAGATTTTACTGTTCCTGCTGTGATTCATCTGGTATATAGAACTGCTGATAGTTGAAATTATGTAAATCCTATAACTAATTTGTTGACCAGAAGGAAATGTCCAGCTAGGTAATGTATCTGTTGAGGGCTTAGGGCTATAATATCGTATGTTAATATGCTATGGAACAACAGTTGGTGAAGATTATTGGCTCCATTTTATCTGTGGTCAGTGAATCATTTCCTTAGGGTTTCCATTAATAAGGCCTTATAAGGATTGACTAAGTTTACCACAAATTGCACCCCTGGCCCCAACCAACTGTATTTCAGAAGATTCTTTTGCTCTCAGGGAGAACTTAATATAGCTTAATGCAAAATAATCACTACCACTGAAGACATAAATGAAGCCACCCATGGATTAAACCAGGCATATGTCATTTCATTCCACTTTGCTTTATTGCACTTTGCAGATATTGCATTTTTTACAAATTGAAAGTTTGTGGCAACCCTGCATTGAGCAAGTCCATCAGCACCATTTTCCAACAGCATTTACTTATTTTGTGTCTCTGTGTCACATTTTGATAATTGTGAAATATTGCGTACTTTTCGTTATTGTTATATAGTGATCTGTAATCAGTGATCTTTGATGTTACAACTGTAATTGTCTTGGGGTGCCATGAAACATACCCATGTAACATAGTAAACTTAATCCATAAATGTTATGTGTGTTCTGACTGCTCCACCGACCAGCTATTCCCTGTCTTTCCTTCTGCTTGAGCTTCCCTATCCCCTGAGACACAACAATATTGAAATTAGGTCAGCTAGTAACCCTATGATGGCCTGTCAGTGTTCAGGTGAAAGGAAGAGTTGCACATCTCTCAATTTAAATTAGAAGCTGGAAATGACTCAGCTTGGTGGGGAAGGTATGTCAAAAGCCAAGATAGGCTGAAAGCCAGACCTTTTGTGCTGAACAGTTAGCCAGGTTGTGATTGCAAAGGAAAAGTTCTCGAAGGAAATTAGAAATGCTACTCCAGTGAACACATGACTGATTAGAAAGCAAAACAGCCTTATTACTGATATGAAGAAAGATTTAGTGGTCTGAAAAGAAGATCAAGCCAGCCATAGCGTTCCCTTAAGCCAATGCCTAATCCAGAGCAAGGCCCTAACTTTTTTCAATTCTGTGAAGGCTGAGAGAGGTGAGGAAGTTTCCAAAGAAGAGTTTGAAGCTAGCAGAGTTTGGTTCATGAGGCTTAAGGAAAGAAGCCCTCATCATGACATAAAAGTACAAGGTGAAGCAAGTGCTGATATAGAAGCTGCAGCAAGTTATCCAGAAGATCTAGCTTCTGAAGGTGGCTACTACACTAAACAACAGATTTTCAATGTAGAAGGAACAGCTTTCTATTGGAAGAAGAGCCATTTAGGGCTTTCATAGCTAGAGAAGAAAAGGCAATGCCTAGCTTCAGAGGTTCAAAGGGCAGGTTGACTCTCTTGTTGGAAGTTTTTGCAGGGGCACCTAGGTAGCTCAGTCAGCTGAGCAAGCATCTGACTCTTGATTTTGGCTCAAGTCATGATCCCAAGGTTGTGGGATCAAGTCCCGTGTCAGGCTCCATGAAGCCTGCTTAAGATATTCTCTCTCTCTCTCTCTCTCTCTCTCCCCCTCTCTCTCCCCCCCCTTCTCCCTTCCTCCCTCTCCCCTCCCCCCTTCCGCCCCTCTCCCCTACTTGTGCTGGCTCGCGCTCTCTCCTCTAAAAAAATCAAATCAAATAAAAAAGAAGAAGCTACTGCAGCCGGTGATTTGAAGTTGAAAGCAGTGCTCATTTACCATTCTGAATATCTAAGGGCTCTTAAGAATGCTAAGTCTACTCTGCCTGTATTCTGTAAATGGAATAGCAATGCCCAGATGACAGCATATCTGTTTAAAACATGGTTTACTGAATATTTTAAGCCCCCTGTTAGGACCTCCCACTCAGAAAAAAAGATCCCTTTCAAAATATGACTGCTCACAGACAATGGACATGGACAATGGACATGGACAAGATCTCTGTTGGAGATGTACAATGAGATTAATGTTTTCATGCTTGCTAATACAGTATCCATTGTGCAGCCCGTGAATCAAGAAGTCATTTCAACTTTCAAGTCTTACTGTTTAAGAAATATGTCTTATAAGGCAATAGCTGCTATAGATGATGATTCCTCTGATGTATCTGGACAAACTAAATTGAAAACTTTCTGGAAAGGATTTACCATTCTGGATGCCATGAATAATACTGATGATTCATGGGAAGAGGTCAGAATGTTACCATGAACAGGAGTCTGGAAGAAGTTGATTCCAACCCTCATGGATGACTTTGAAGCGTTCAAGACTTTCAGTAGAGGAAGTAACTGGAGATGTGACGGAAATAGCAGGAGAACTAGCATTACACATGGAGCCTGAAAACATGACTGAATGGCTGTAATCTCATGATAAAACTGTAATAGATGAGTGACTTCTTATGGATGAGCAAAGAAAAGTGGTTTCTTGAGATGGAAGCTACTTCTGGTGAAGAATGCTATGAAGATTGTTGAAATGAAAACAAAGAATTTAGAATATTCCATAAACTTGGTTGATGAAGCTGTGGCAGGGTTTGAGAGGATGGACTCCAGTTTTGAAAGAAGTCCTGAGTGGCTCAGTTGGTTAGGCATCCGATTTAGGCTCAGGTCATGATCTCACAGTTTGTGAGTTTGAGCCCCATGTCAGGCTCTGTGCTGACAGCTCAGAGCCTGGAGCCTGCTTCAGATTCTGTCTCCCTCTCTTTTTCTGCCCCTCCCCCACTTGTGCACACACGTGCTCGCTCGCGCTCTCTCTCTCTCTCTCTCTCAAAAATAAATAAATAATAAACATTAAAAAAAAGGTATCACATGGAACAGAGAAATCACTTGTAAAAGGAATAGTCAATCAGTGTGGCAAACTTCATTGTTGTCTTATTGTAAGAAATTGCTATAGGGACGCCTGGGTGGCTCAGTCGGTTAAGCGGCCGACTTCGGCTCAGGTCATGATTTCGCGGTCCATGAGTTCGAGCCCCACGTCACGCTCTGTGCTGACAGCTCAGAGCCTGGAGCCTGTTTCAGATTCTGTGTCTCCCTCTCTCTGACCCTCCCCTGTTCATGCTCTGTCTCTCTCTGTCTCAAAAATAAATAAACATTAAAAAAAATTTTTTTTTAAAGAAATTGCTATAGCTACCTCCACGTTCAGCAGCCACCACCCTGAGTAGTCAACAGCTATCAACATCAAGGCAAGACCCTCTACCACCAAAAAGATTCACTTGCTGAGAGCTCAGATGATAGTTAGCATCTTATAGAAATATTTTTGTTTTTAAAAAATTTTTTAAATTTATTTTATTTTATTCTTTATTTTAGAGAGAGTACATGCACAAGCAGGGGAGAGGGGCAGAGGGAGAGAGAATTTTAAGCAGGCTCCACATTCAGCATGGATCCCAACATGGGGCTCATTCCCACAACCCTGGTATCATGACCTGAGCCAAAATCAAGAGTCGGATGCTCAACTGACTGAGCCATCCAGGCACCCTCCAATAAATATTTTTAATTAAGGCATGTACATTGTTTTCTTTTTAGATATAATACTATTGTACACTTAATAGTATACAATACAGTAGAAATAACTTTCATATGCACTGGGAAGCCAAAAAATTCACTTGATTTGCTTGATTGTGGTATTTGCTTTATTCTGGTGGTCTAGAACCCAATCTGCAATGTCTCTGAGGTGTAACTATAAAAATGGTGTATCAGTTTATCATTTTCATATACAAAGGACAATACATGGACTTTTAATGAAAATTTTACATTCATCAGTCTTGCCCGGTTGAAAGACTCTGAACAGCATAGTGAACTTATTTGTATGTGGTAGCTATTTCTGTGTGAAATGGCAGCTTTTGTATAACATATAAACAAGATATAAAACAGAGAGGCAATATATAGCCTTGAGTACTTAGAGACGTTAAGTGGGTCATCTTGTCACCTTCTTTCCTGTGTGGCTTTTTGCATTAATAACTATAGATTGTGTAACAAATGGAGAAAATCCATTGTATGCAAGTCACTTTGGAATATATTCTTATAGTTACATTTTATATGTATTTCTGAAATGCACAGAATTCATATTACTTGTAATAAAATTCTAACTGTAATACTAGATTCAGGAGGAGCTGGAAAATGTTCCAACTTTCTCATCTTAGGTGTTAATAATTTTTTATTGATAGAGTTTGCATGGGAGTATAAAAGTTGAGCAAGGAAAATAATTTTGATCACATTCAGCACTTAAGTTATGTCTATAATCTAAAGAAAACTATTGTATTCACTAGCTTAAGTTTGAAAGTTAGATTTATAATTATTTTATTTAATTTTTAAATTTTTTTTAATGTTTATTTTTTGAGAGAGAGACAGAGTACAAGTGGGGGAAAGGCAGAGAGAGAGAGAGAGAGACACACACACACACACACACACACACACACACAGATTCCGAAGCAGGCTCCAGGCCCCAAGCTGCCAGCACAGAGCCCGATGTGAGGCTTAAACCTACAGACCATGAGATCATGACCTGAAGTGAAGTTGGTTGCTGAACCAGCTGAGCCAGCAAGGCACCCCTGTTTATAATTACTTTAAATTAACATATTCTTATTCTCATGTTTTTCATTTGGACATTCTCCTAGGAGCTTCTCTGTGTCTTTGTCATCTAATAACAAAACAAAATATAATAATTTTACTACTTTTGGAAGAGAGAGAGCAGGCAAAATATTTTCTTTTGGTTCTTTCTTGCTCTCTGATCTCTCATAAGCAGTGAGTGGGAGCAGAGGACAGGTGGAAAGGAGAAAGATAATTGGGGAAAAGATTTTGGTGTGCCTGGTATGTTCTCATGACTAGTATCAATGTCACATCAGGTTCCAAAAAGGTCTGATTGCATCTTCTGTCTCTTGCTTCCCTCACAGAGTCCTCCTATGGACTTCATTTTGAGAAAAATTACTCTGCTTTGAATCTGAACACTTTGTGAACTAATGCTGTCCATATGGTTAATTTTACAGTTTGGTATCTGTTTGGGAATATGAGTTTAATTACTGTTCTTTCAAAATTTTAAATTCCTCATTGGACAACCATTGTGGTTAAAAACAATAATGAAATCTTCTATCAACAAGCAAAAAACAAACAAACAAAAAAAACACCCAGTATTTAGCATGACTGCTTCCCTAGCTATATCAAAGGTCAAAAAACATTATGTCTTGTATGTTCTGAGCCAAGACTGGAGTGAATATATTTTGTAATCAGAGTGTTAAATGATGCTGTTTTACAAAGCCATGTTCACTTTGAATGTCTCTGCTTTGTAAGCCCTTAAAAGTCAGAATTTCTTGCCAGAAAACATTTCCATCTTAACAAGTTGCACATAGCCAACACCTCATCCGGTAGCCATCTAGTCCAGACCTAGAGAGAAGAGTTGTTTTGCTCTTAACCAGGAATCTTTTATGCATGTCTTAGAATAATGGCTGGCACTTGCTTTTGGAAAGAGTTATAGTGTTTTGGGAAACTACGTCCAAGTTTATCAGTGCTTAGTATTTATGTATAAGTGTATCTTCCCAGCTGGCTTTAAGTCCTGGAGGTACAACCATGTCTTCTTTTTTTGTCTTGCACTATCCTCACACTGTGCCTGGCACCTAAGTTTTCAGCAAATGTTAGGAAAATTCAATTTAATCTTAGTTTGCCCACAATCACCTACTAAGGAAATCTATAAATGCTGTTTTCTATCTGTTAAACTAAGTGAAGCTATCAGAATTATAGCCATGATTGAAACAGAGATCATATTATGAATATTATGGGGTTTTTTTTTTGAGAGAGAGAAAGCATGAGCAGGGGAAGGGCATGGAGGGAGGGAGAGAGAGAGAGAGAGAGAGGGAGAGAGAGAGGAGAGAAACAGACAGACTCCCAAGCAGACTCCATGCTCAGCCCAAAGCCCACATGGGAGCTCTTTCTCACAACTGTGAGATCATGATCTGAGCCGAGAGCAAGAGTCTGATGCTCAACCATCTGAGCCACCCAGGTGCCCCCGAATATCTGAAAGAGGATAAATTAAATTCTGAAAGAGGATAGCAACTCTAAGAAAAAGATGCTGGGATATGAATCTCTTCAGATGATAAAATTCTCTAGTTTTATACATGTACAAATACACACACACATGTGAGTGCATGTAAAATGTGAAATTTGATAAGCTCTGTGGATTGTACCCATGTAATTTTCCCGGTTTGGATATTGCACTCTAGCTATTTAAGGTGTTATTATTGGAGCACACTGGGTGAAGGGGATTTCTCTGTACTATTGCTGTAATTTACTATTAATCTTTAATTATTTCAGATTAAAGAAAAAGTGCTGGGCCAACATTTTCAGAAATGTACATAATGATTAAAAACACTCAACCCTATTGTGACCACCACGTAATTGAAATCATCCTTTTTACAGTATTTTGAGAAAGGAAAATATCTCTGAGGAGTAAATAGGAAAATCTTAACCTTGAATTCCACCACAAGACTCCACATGTAGGTGACACAGTTACTAGTTAATGGGAAACTGACATAGCATCAGATTGGATAAAGAAGAACCCTTGGGGTTGGGGGCGCCTGGGTGTCTCAGTCAGTTGAGTGTGTCCGACTCTTGATTTTGGCTCAGGTCATGATTCCAGGGTTGTGGGATCAAACCCCACATCAGGCTCTGCACTGAGCATGGAGCCTGCTTAAGATTCTCTGTATCTCCCTCTGCCCCTCCCCGCCACTCACTCACTCTCTCTCAAAAAAAAAAAAAAAAAAAAAAAAATTACATTAAAAAATAAAAGAACTCTTGGTACCTTTGCACATTATTGTCACGGTAATGACACCTAACAATGCCATAGCAATACATGGGTAGGGTTATTATCCCCATTTTATGGAGACTTACTTTAGACCTGTTGCCTGGGAAAACTGGTGGTTTCCAGTAGTGGTACTGAAAGTGGTGTCTGAACCCAATTTCTTACTCATTCCAAAAAGCCCTGTTTTTTACCATCTTGACTTCTTTGGAGAAGTGGCCACAAACACAGCAGCCACTGTAAAACAAATACTAACATGACTGGTTAATAAAAATGCAGTGAAAGAACTACAGAGTTATATGAAGAATTATTAGAAATTCTTGTCAGTAATTAATGGAATCATGTGATCCTGACAAAAGACCACAAAAGTATTTTTATTAGAGTGTTCCAGTGATGTGAAGCATTGTTTAGCAAGTTGAGAAGACCAATAAAACCCATAAATATCCACACTGTTGGTGAACCTAAAACTAAAATGTATATATCAGCCAGTTCATACAGTGCCACAGCATTGCTAAAATCAGAGTATATGATAGGAAATCCAAAGCTGACCACATTTCTTACTAATCTTGTTAATATACTTCCCAGGTTTAGGAATGGGACTGTTTAAGCAGAGGTTGCATCAGAATGCAGCAGGCTTGCCTCTTGCTGTTTTAAGATTCCCCTGAGTCTGATGTCATTGGAGTTAAATTTTTCAGAAGGCCTAGATGGGCTGTTAGGAAGCAAAAAAATAAGAGATTGAGCTGGAGAATAACAAGGGGGAACCTCCCATAAATTAGAGGGTCAGGGAAGGTCTATTTGTTCTGTGCTGTACCTTCCATCCTTCTGCCTTCTGCTGCTGGGTCTCTGGTGTCACCATCTTAGTAACAGACTTTTTTATCTGAGGCCCAAAGGCATATGCTGCATATGTTTATACTCTGATAAATGTAAGAAAATAATTCCATGATAAAAGGACATCTGGCATAAAAACTGCTTAGGATCGTTCCTTGGCAGCCCGGTATGGGCTGTAGCAGTGTGGCAGTGGCCGTCTGAGTGCTCACACAGCAAGGCGGGTACTGCCTCAGGGACAGGGACTCCATTTTCAGGAGGCATGCAGCTCGCTCTGTGAGAACCTCTATTTCCAAAGTCAAGAGAGTAGTCCAAGGTGTGCCACTTCTGTTCCCATATGCTGGGTCTCAATCCATCTTCCTTCTGGGTTTTCTGTAGCCCTCTAACTCTGACAATTTGGGGAAGTCTAAGCTATAACATAGGTAACTTAAGTCAACAAAAATATGACCAAAATCAAATTTCTGAGGTCTTATAGCCATGCCGTTTCCAGTTCCTTTTATCTATTTAGTTTCCTTTTCTACATGTATTATTTTTTCCTTGGGATTTAAATGAAAGGTAGCGTTATATGAATCTTTTAGTTAATATTATCACAAATACTTGTTCTTGAAATGTTTTGAGAGTAACTATTTAAAGGTTCTGGACTTGTAATTCCAACATGGGTTTCTCTCCCTACCCCCCGCCCCCTCAGCCTGATAGTTCTCTGGCACCAGCTGGGTGTCCTACAATTCAACTCACTTTTGACACTATCTACCCAGAGATAGATGGCATCAGATTCCACAGGTTAAGGACTCAGTCCCAGAAGACCGCCCTCCACTTCAGATGCCATTCGCAAGTCCTGGTTGTCACCTGTACTTCTGACTGGCCTATGACTATAAACCAAAGATTCCCACAATCCCTTCCTTGGGCCTGGTTAATTTGTTAGAGTGGCTCACAGGCCTTGGGAAACCAGTTTTCTCACTAGATTACTGGTTTGTTACAAAGGATTTAACTTTGAAAGAGCCAGATGGAAGAGATGCATAGGGCAAGCTATGGGGAAAAGGTGTGGAGCCTCCATGCCCTCTCTGCGGGCACCACTCTCTCGGCACCTCCATTATGTTTACCAACCCAAGAGCTCTCCAAACCACATCCTTTTTAGTTTTTATAGAGACTTCATTATATAGGCATGATTGATTAAATCATTTACCATTGTTGATTGATTCATCTTCTAGCCCCTCTCTTGTTTCCTGGAGGCCAGGGGATGGGACTGAAAGTTACAAGTCTCTAATCACATTGTTGCCAGCCCTTATCCAGAGGAGCTTTCCAAAAGTTACCTCATTAACAAAAACCCAGTTGTGGTGGGAAGGGGCTTGTTATGAATAACAAGATAGTCATTTCATGTTTATGGCTCTAAAGTGATTTCAGGAACTGAGGACTATAGAGCAAATATTATTATATCAAAAGATGCTCCTATTGCTCTTTTCTTTCAGGAAATTTCAAGGTTTGGGAAGCTGTGTGCCGGGAACTATGGACAAAGACCAAATATACATAAGAAATATATTCTGGTCATGTGATTGACCAAACTTATAACTTATAAATCACAACACTGCTGTTATATATAAAGTATTGTGTTAGATACTGTGATGATCAGACATGCACCAACCTCTTGGAGCTTACAGTTTGGGTGAAAGAGAGAAACCAATCAAATAATCAGAAATAGCTATAAATATACCATTGATAGCATTTGGTCACCTTGTTGAGATGTTTTCTTCACTGGGCATCAAAATCAGCACACACTTGATTCTCCTGTCTCATTGACCACTCCTTCTTGGTTTCCTTTGCTGAGTCTTCTTTCCAACCAAATGTTGGAGTGCCCTAGGCCTTTGCCCGTTGACCTCTTGCTACCTACTCTCCTTAGATGATATCATCCAGTTCAGTGACTTTAAATAATACCTTTTCATATCTATATGCTGACTGTCAAATTTGTATCTATATACCCTATTCCTCCCTGAAACTTTCAGTATCCCAATCCTCAAACTCTCATAAAGGATGATCTTTGTGAGATCTTTATCCACGTCACATCAGAGTTTTAGAATTTAAAGACCAAAAAATGAGGGGTGCCTGGCTAGCTCAGTCAGTAGAGCATGCAACTCTTCATCTTGGGGTTGTGAGTTTGAGCCCCATGTTAGGTTTAGAGATTACTTAACAATAAAATCTTGGGGCACCTGGGTGGTTCAGTCAGGTAAGCATCCAACTCTTGATCTCAGGTCAGGTCTTGAACTCAGGGTGGTGATTTCAAACCCCACCATGAGCTCCACGTTTGGTGTGGAGCCTACTAAAAAAAATTAAAAAGTGGGGCGCCTGGGTGGCGCAGTCGGTTAAGCGTCCGACTTCAGCCAGGTCATGATCTCGCGGTCCGTGAGTTCGAGCCCCGCGTCAGGCTCAGGGCTGATGGCTCAGAGCCTGGAGCCTGTTTCTGATTCTGTGTCTCCCTCTCTCTCTGCCCCTCCCCCGTTCATGCTCTGTCTCTCTCTGTCCCAAAAATAAATAAACGTTGAAAAAAAAAATTAAAAAAAAAAATTAAAAAGAAAGAAAATTAGATCTTGAACAAATGAAGACAAAAAATTGAAATATATAATATAAACCAAATAAAGAGGCAGATTTCTTTGTGATAATTTGTGTATATGCACCCACATACAGCTGAATAATTTTTCAGCCCCCCCCAAAAAATTGTAAGGAAGTACAATCAACTTCTGTATACCTAGATATACCAACTGTTAACACTCTTCACTTACATCAAACCATATAAAAATGCCCGTTTGAAAAAAAAAATGATCACCTTGATGATTGAAACTGAATACACACGTATATACATACAACACAAATATTCTTTTGCCAAACCATCTGAAAGTAGGTTTTAGATAAGACACTTCATTATGTATCTTCTAAAAACATTCTCCTGCATAACTGTAAACTGGTGACCCAATTGAGAAAAATCAGTATTAATTCAGTATCATCATCAACATATAGTCCTTATTCAAATTCCCCCATTTGTACGATTGTTCTTTGATTTGTTTTGTTTTATTTTTTTAAATCCTACTACAAAACCAATTGTGAGTCTGGCAGCTTTCTCAAGGAATAAAGCAATGATGTTTATTGTTAGCTTACTCTAGTGTTTTTCTTTATGGTTTAGCTTCTGACATCCGTGTTTGACAACAGCATCAAGACCTTTGGAGTAATTGAGAGTGATCCTTTTGACTGGGAGAAGACTGGAACTGATGGTTCCCTAACAACCACCACTACTTCTGCCACCCCTCAACTGCACACCCGTTTGACCCCTGCAGCAATTGGGTATGTCCTAAACAGATTATTTACCAGTGGCTTTCTTGCGTGCACTGTGTTAGCACAAATGTCTTTTATTTCATCCAGGTTCCTTCAGATGACAAAATGCTAAGACATATGAGAAAGCCTATGGATTTCCTTGAATTAATATTGCTCTTACATATGTCTGTTCAGATTTACTTTTCTTAGAAAGTGTTTATAGGTCATACTGTGAAATGGGAGCTTTGAGCTGGTATGGCTTGTTGATGTCAGATTTACAATGGGTATTCCTCACAATGAGAAGGAATTGTTTGATTTTAGTTCTAAAGAATATATAGGAGCCTGGAAAGAATGAACCACAATTATACCTAACTATACTATGCTTAAGTTTAGTGTGAACAAAACATGTAGCTTGTTGCTCTAAGAAGGTGATTTAATTTACCAAGTGTTTTAGGAACAGGTTATGGTGTATTGCCATCATCTTGGTTTTGTTTGTTTTCTCCCTTACATGCATTAAATACAGTTGGTTTTGTTTGTTATTTTTAAAATTGGGGGGCAGGGTTGTCCTTTTTTTTTTTCCTGACCCATTTTTACCTGCTCTGGTTGCTTTAAACTATTTAGTTAACAATGAAAAAAGTAAGTAGGGAAAAATCATCATATAAATGGAGCTAATTGTGAGAAACTAATCCATTGTTTTTGATTTTATATTGAAAGATGGGATCACCAGAGCTTATTGAATCAGAAGAGCTTACATGGACTTATATAACTGGAGATGATATCTTTGATTAGCTAGTCTGAGAGTTCTTAAGTGGGGCACCCTGACAGTCTACATTAGAATCATCACAGATGTTTGTTTAAAGTACCCATTTGTTGGAGCCACCCCAGACTTACCAAATCAAAATGTCCAAGGCACAGAATATTTCTCTTGCTTCTCTGAGTTTAGAACCCACTGCCCTAGTCCAGCCACTCCCTTTTACATTAGAGGAAATAATCCTAACACTGAGTGAATCAATCATCCAACTGTAGGTAAATATTAGCAACAGAGCTGGAACCTGTCTAGAAATTTTGATTCTTGTTTTAGTGCCTTTGTCCTCCTCCTTTGATTGTTGTTAGAAGTAGGTAAGTCTCAAACTTGCAAAAATCCAGGTGATAGGGCTTCATGGTAGCTGAAGTCAGTGAAGACAGTCTAAGTTCCCATCTCTCAATGTTTCCTCCTAAAATAAGACATAATAACAAGAAAGAAAAAATAAAACTACACAAAAACCATGTCCTCAACATAATTTGAAGACAAAGGATGCCTAGCCTAAACTCCAAAATAAGTAGAGAGAAACAAAAAACCACCAACTCTCTTAATGTTCCTACTTCACTCAACCCTGCCCCCCAGGCTTTATAAAGGCAGATCACTAAAAACTGGGGGGAGGATTAGCAATGGGACTTAAGGTCGATCTTAAACCAACACCAGGAAAACTGAACCTGTCTTACAAATGAAATTATTAGAAAGTGTCTAGGTAGATCAGGTCATGAACTACCAGGAGGTAAAAAAAAAAAAAAAAAGCTATGATTCAAAATACATAGCTTCTGAAAGAAAGAAAGAAAGAAAGAAAGAAAAGAGAAAAGAAAGAGAGAGTAGGAGTGAGGGAGGGAAGAAGGAAGGAAGGAAGAAAGAAGAAGGAAGGAAGAAAGAGGGGGGAGTGAGGGAGAGAAGAAAGAAAGAAAGAAGAAAAGAGACAAAACAGAAAGGAGAAGTACCTTTTATCAGTTGAGTGGTGAAGGGTCCAATCAGCAGAGAGAAACTACATAGTCATTTGAACAGGGAAGGATGATACAAGGAGTCATTACCTATAAGACAAAATTGGAACAATGTGGCATGGACTAGTAAGAAGTAGAAATACGGTGCTAGCAAATACAAAGTGTAGCTCCTACTGTTAAGGCTAAGATGAAGCATCCAAGGAAGAGCTCCACCAGCTCTGACTCCAGGGCTGAGTTCCTGACCTTGTTGGATTGCTCACTGGGTGCTCACTGGATGGCCAGGAAGTCACTCTGATGCCTGGTAGAATTTGCTGAAAATCTGCCCTCTGGAACTTGATGGAAATCTGTTCTCTGGGGTGTCAGAGAAAACTATTTGCTGGTGTGTCTCACCAGAGACACTGTGCCATAAAACTGCTATTTCTCAGGGAAGCTGTTGGTTGCTGACCTCTTTGTGCTGCAGGAAACAGGTGCTGAAGATGCTGAGGCGTGGCAGGATCCTTGTGCTGGGGAGAGCCATACACACTGGAGAGACTTGCCAAGCTGCACACTGGAGCTCTGACAGAACACTTTCTTCTTGCAGTGTCTCTTCAGTGCCCTCTGACACAAGCCCCAGTGCCAGCTGGCAAAGGAAAATATTTCAAGGGCTCAGATCCACTCTCACAGAACAGGCAAAAGGGATGAATTTCAAGCTGAAGGCAGTACATCAATAATTGCAGAAGGGCAAAAGGGGAAATAAAATTTACCTACAAAAAGGAGAACTATAAAATCAGGATACTGTATCTCTCTGACCATAAAAACAAGTAAAAATCCACTAATGTGTTTGGACTTTGTTATATTGACAGAAGAGGGCACCAAACAAACTACAAATCTCATGAACTACTTCACTACCGCAAAAATGAACAAGAAAAAGATTTCCAAGGTCCATTAAGTCTTACTGAAAAAAAATCAGAAGAGAAAATCTAATTCATACTAAGGAAATTTCCTTTCAGAGAATCAACCACGAAGAAGAAGAAAACTCTAAGATAAAACCCCAAATGGAAGTAAATATACTTGTGCATTTGAAGATAGGGATAATCACCTTGAATCAGAAATTTAAAAACTAAGAACAGAAATAGACCACAAAGTAGAGGAAGATGGGAGAAAAAGGAAAAGGAGAAGAGAGAGAAAGGAAGAAATGAGAGTTGACTGAACTGAATGGAAGAAAAAAAGATGTCTTAGAAGTGAAAAATTAGGGGTGCCTGGGTGGCTCAGTCGATTAAGCATCTGACACTTGGTCTCAACTCAGGTCATGATAATATGTTTTGTGAATTCGAGCCCTGCATTGGGCTCAAGCTGGCAGTGCGGAGCCTGCTTGGGATTCTCTTTCTGTCCCTCTCTCTCTGCCCCTCCCATATGTGTGCTGGCGCGCTCTCTCTCTCTCTCTCTCTCTCTCTCTCTCAAAATAAAATAAACTTAAAAAATGAAAAAGTGAAAAAAATTATAAAGAGCTAAAGGAGAGTAGATTCAAATGAAAATTTAATAAGGGGCATTGATATAAAGTCGGGGGTGGGGGAGGGAAGCCCTAAAGGAATGAAAATAAGATAATCATTTAAAATGGCTAGAGAGAGAGTAGTGAAAATGGAATGCTGACAGAGGAGGAATAGCATTCATTATCGATTAAGTTAGAGTCCCTAATGGAGGAAAACAAAACAATACTGGTTAAAACCAAGAAACTCTATAGCAAGATAAAATGAGAAAACAGGGGACTAAGAGCATTTAAAAAGGTGTATGTCCAGAGTACACCATTAGAACAAAAAGGCAAGGGGTGCCTAAGTGGCTCAGTCGTTCAAGAGTCTAACTCTTGATTTCGGCTCAGGTCATGATATCACAGTTCATGAGATCAAGCCCCTCAATGGGCTATGCACTGACCATGTGGGACCTGCTTGGGATTCTCTCTCTCCCTCTCCCTTGTCCCTCCCCTGCTTGTGCATGCATATTTTCTCTCTCTCTCTCTCTCTCTCTCTCTCTCTCTCTCTCTCAAAATAAATAAACTTCTTTATAGGCAAACCTAAAATACCCCCAAAAACAGAAAGAAAGAAAGAAAGAAAGAAAGAAAGAAAGAAAGAAAGAAAGAAAGAGGCTAAATGAGAGTACAAAGAAGATTCATCTTGTAGAGAAAGAAATGTAACAAAACACATATAATTATAAAATACCATGACAGAGTTGAGGCCAAACATATCAATCATAGCAATAAATATGCATGGGCTTAACTCCTCTATGAAAAGATTTTCAGTTTGGTTTACATAGCTAAATACATATGCTATGTACAAGAGACCTAAAAAATATTTCAGAAAGGATGAACAAAGAAAAACCCAAAAAATGGAGCCCTAAGGAGAGAATAATGATCCTGATATCAGAGAGTCTAAAATTCAAGCAAAAAAAAGCAAAAAAAAAAAAAAAAAAAAAAAGTTACAAAGATGGAATGCTTTTTTTAATGCTTAATGCTGCAATTCACAAATGGGACATAATAAATACATAATATTTAGTCTCCAGAATCCCAGCAGTCACCTTTAGGAAGCAACAACTAGAAGAGATTCAGGGAGGCATAGCTAGAAACACACGAGTAATTGGAGATCTTCTTGCATATTTTTTTTAGCTCTACATCCTGAAGATAGAGATCGTGCCTTCTGCTCAAATGCCCCTGGAACATTAATAAAAATTGATCAGTTATTAGGTCATCAAGAAACCTTATATGCTTTATAGTTCCATAAAGCAGAAATATTATACTGCCTGATCACACTGCATTAGAACCAGAAATTTCCAACAAAAAACAAAAATGTCAAAGGCCATTCCTCCTGGAAACTTAGAACCCTATCAGACTACTCATTTTTTACATTTAAAGCTAAGATCAGAGGGAAATTATGGGTATTAAGTAAGGAGGTACATGATGTCAGTATGTCTTATTACTGGTGGTATTAATGTTGTTAATCTGGTTAGGGTGATGTTAGATTTTTCCACTGTGAAGTTACTATTTTTCCCTTTGTAAGTAATTATTTTATGGGAAGATGTTTTGAGACCATTCAAATAAACTTTTTTTAAAATTTATTTTATTTAAAAAATTTTTTTTTTTAAGAGAGAGAATGCAGGCAGGGAAAGGGCAGAGAGGGAGGAGTACAGAGGGTCTGAAGTGGGCTCCATACTGACAGCAGCGAACCTGATGTAGGGCTCAAACTCATGAACTGTGAGATCATGACCTGAGCTGAAGTTGAACGCTCAATCAACCCAGTCATCCAGGCACCCCAAAACTTGTTTTTCTTTGTACTTTCTCCCACAAGTTTTAGCATCCATCAGTGAATCTTGCCTGAAAAGTATTGTGCCTACAAGCCTACCATTTATCTGCCCTGTTAAGAAGTGACTGAATTTGCTGACCTCTGAATTAAAATACTGATTTTTCAGCACACCTTATCTATTAAGGCCAGATAAATATCTGTGAGCTGTGCTGTCTCTGTCGCCACTACCACTGCCATTATAGTGCTAAAGTAGCCACAGACAATATGTAAATGAATGAGCATGACCCATGCCATACACTTGACTTACAAAAATAGGTGAGCTGGCCAGATTTGGCCCACAGCCCTAGTTGGCTAATGCCTGCCTTAGATTATGGGGAAGGAAGTGTGAAAAGGATGTCTGTTCTTAGTACTTTTCTTGACATCTGTCTAATTCTTCCATACATGTCCTTACTTTTTTTTCCTTAATGTTTCTATAATTTATACCTTGTCCACAAACACAAACACACACAATGTGCTAATGTGCTAATAATACTATTACATATACTTTTGCATTCATTCAACTCCTGAATGAAATATGATTTTTCTGGGAAGGAATTTCTTTCTGTATCGCAAACTCTGGATTTGGATCAGAGCTATAGGAGAATGAAGAAAATAGAATTATGTAAGGGTTAAAAATGGGGAATAAATGCAGAGAGGAACCTAAGTCATGTGCAGGAGAGCCCGTGTGGGGAAGATGTGAGAGCCCCTTGAAGTGTGTGGAATTAGACCGCAGCATATGAGAGAAGAATGAAACTGGGATAGAATAAAATTAGAAGCAGTTTGTAGGTGGAGATGTACTTTGTTTCCTCAGGAGTGGAGAAGGAAATGCCAAGGAGTTGGGGGGTTGGAAAGAAGCTGTGGAATAGTAGCTAGGCATAGGGAAGAAAGGATTGGAAGAAAACTGAGAGATTTAAAATGGGAAAAAATTGTGGGGCTAGTAGACCGACCTTCCTGAATTCAAATATTGATTCTTTTGCCATTGTCTGTCCTCGAGAATACAGGGAATTCTTTTAATAAACATTTGGATTGCCATGTAGCACATATATGTTAGTGTCTGTTGTAATGTCTAGCATCAATCAGTATATTGAACTTATATCTGAAAAATGTTTTAGTAGCCAGTTTATGAGCTTTATGAACTTTATTTACTTTTGAACTTTATTTTTATCATAAATCCCTTAATATGAACACTTTTAGGCCAAACTACCTTTTTCAATGTGTTCCCAATGTCAGAACTATAAGAACCACCTTACAGGCCTGAGAGCTATTTTTTTCCTGAGAGCTATTATCAGTGCTTTTCTAATTACATACCTATAACATATTGATAAAGAGATTCATCTTCTCCTATTGGCCCTAGTAGGGAGAGGTGGTAGCGAAGGTCAACTTAGGTAGAACAAGTCCCTGAAAAATGACTGATCTTTGTTCTCACAGCATTTCATATTGACAATACCTGGGCCAGAGCGTTGTCACCCTTGGAGTGGTTCACTAAGAAGATGCCTATTTTGCCACTCATATTGATTGTATGTGTCAGTATAGTTAGTCTAGTGAAGACTGTTTTTTCTATTTTTAGACATTCCAGATCACTTCTAAGAAAGGGTTTCACTGTGTGGTAAATATTGTGTTCAGTCGGCAATATTTAAAAACAAAACAAACTGGGCACCTGGGTGGCACAGTTGGTTAAGCATCTGACTCTTGATCTCAGCTCAGGTCTTGAACTTAGGGTCATGAGTTCAAGACCCACATTGGGTTCTGTGCTAGGTGTGAAGCCTACTAAAAAAAAAAAAAAACCAAACAAATAAAAATAAAATACAAACTAGTATACAGAGCATAATTCTAGAACATAAGAGCATACAAGGATCTGAACACTTAACGAGTGATAACTAAGAACTAGAAAAGCCCCCTCATGGGCCAGCGGTCTAAGGGAGAGATGACCAGCCATATAAATAGGACATGAAATTACTTAGAAAGAAATATATTGACAGGTGTCAATATTTTTTAAATTTTGTTCATGGTCAGTTCATGCAGAACTGTATAATTAAAGAATTTCTAGTTTCACCCAGAGGGCAAGAATTTCCTTTCTCATTTCCCTAGAGCCTTCCATATAGTAGATACTTAGTAAAAAGTCTGTAAATGCAGAAGGCTAGGTACATTTTACACTATTTAAAAAATACAAGTGATCACATACCTGCTTATATCGTTATGACACTTAATATTTTTCTGCTTATAGTTTTTGTTATTCCCTAAATGAAAAAAATGGGTAAAGAATAGAAAATACTACAATTGACAGGGACTTTTTAGAAAATACAGCAATAATTATTGAATCAGTGAGTTATTGTTAACATTTCTTTTTTTAGATCAGCCTGAAAATTCTACTGATCAGAAGCAGTTTTATTTTGTACAATTGGCATGACCTAAGTTTCTGAGGTTTTTGGTTTTGTTTTGTATTACTCTTTTACTCATGTATAGACTTCATGATTTAAGTCCAGAAACAAAATATAGGATAATCTTAGAGTAACTTTTGATTCTGGTGTTTTTAAGTTCTACCTTTTTTTCACTCCACATTTTTAGAATTGCCAATGCCACTCCCATCCCAGGAGACTTGCTTCGAGAAAATACAGATGAGGTGTTTCCAGATGAACAGCTTAGTGATGGGGAGAATGGCATCCCTGTTGGTGTGTCACCAGATAAATTGCCTGGATCTTTGGGGCACCCACGTCCCCAGGAGAAGGATGTCTGGGAAGAGATGGATGCCAACAGGAACAAGATAAAGCTTGGGATTTGTAAGGTTAGTATTTCTTGTATAGGAAGAATATCTTTCTATGTGCTTAATGTTTTTCTTCTGTTAATGTAGCTAAGTATCATGATTCTTAACTTTGAGAAGTAGAACATTGTATTGCTAGTGATTTATATATTTGTAATTGCAACATCTTGGCTAATTTTGCCCATAGCACTCAGGTATAGATGCTAAACATTAATCTTCATCTTGTATTTTGTGAAAAAGATGAAGGGATTTTTAAAAAATAACCAGACACAGAGACTAAAAGAAGAGACATCTATAGAAAAGAAGTAATAGTCTTTCTAAATAATATGACAAAACTCTGGGCCCCTTCTTTAGTGTGGACCTAGGGAACTAGGAGTACCCATTCTGAAAATTGCCTCAAGTGGAGGTGGGGAAATGAGGGTTGGGAATGGAAAACATTGAACTGATCACGAGGTGACATAGTGGATGTTGAATAATCAACATGATTTTTTCTTCCTTAGGATTGTAAGCAGGACTACTTGTACATATGGGGAGAGATACAGATTTCTGAATTAAATCGTTAATTTTTAATAATCTTGGGGCATATTATCCCCAAATTTCTTTTTGCTTTTACTGTTCCTTGTCCTTTCCAGTTCATAGAAGATAAAATGAAGATTAATGGGAATGGAGGGGCAGTGAATTATGAACCAGTTAGTTTCTGGTGCTTCTTATGTTTTTATAAAGGTTTATTTGGAATAGAAGTTAAATGTATAGGTGTGAAATGAGACTTTGGGCTCATACCTATTAACATAACTGATAGAAAATTGGCTAGTCATGCTTTATGAAGTATATCTTGAAAAGAATTTTCCATGATCAGTTGTGAGGAGCTTGGCCTGTCTGTGGGACAAGAGACATCTGGGGGACATCCCCCATCTGTCTCTCTCTCTCTCAAAAAATAAAGAAATGGTAAAAAAATAATAATAAAATAAAAATCTCTAATGACATTCTTAGTTGCCAGCCCACAGGGGTATCTGTGTATATGAGAGTATGAAATGGCATTTGACATAGAACATGGGGCGCCTGGGTGGCGCAGTCGGTTAAGCGTCCGATTTCAGCCAGGTCACGATCTCGCGGTCCGTGAGTTCGAGCCCCGCGTCGGGCTCTGAGCTGATGGCTCAGAGCCTGGAGCCTGTTTCCGATTCTGTGTCTCCCTCTCTCTCTGCCCCTCCCCCGTTCATGCTCTGTCTCTCTCTGTCCCAAAAATAAATAAACGTTGAAAAAAAAAAATTAAAAAAAAAAAAAAGAACATACTTACTGTAATTTCTTTCACCCATTATCACTATTTAATCTGTATTTAGTTCTCTTCTATTTTTTAATTCTTTCCTTTCCAAAAACATTACTCAAATTAGATTATTAGTGTTACTGTTCTTTTATAGCAGTAGTGTTTATGTGGATTTTTCAAAGATATTTACCATTTCCTTACATTTTTGGAAGTCCTGGACTCACCGTCTTTCTTTCTGAAGTATTTCCATTAGAAGTTCCTTTAGTTCAGATCTTTTGGAAAGACTTTCAATTTTTACTTAGTTGTTAATGTATTTATTTTAGCCTCAATTTTTTTTTTAACGTTTTATTTATTTTTGAGACAGAGAGAGACAGAGCATGAACAGGGGAGGATCAGAGAGAGAGGGAGACACAGAATCAGAAATAGGCTCCAGGCTCTGAGCTGTCAGCACAGAGCCTGACGCGGGGCTCGAACTCACGGACCGTGAGATCATGACCTGAGCCGAAGTCGGCCGCTTAACCGACTGAGCGGCCCAGGCACCCCTAGCCTCAATTTTTAAAGAGAGTTTATGCTAGCTTCAAAGTTTTTGATCGACAGTTATTTTTCCTTTGGCTTCTGTATTGAATTTCAAAAGTCTGTTATTCTGGATTTTTTTTTTTCTTTGTTACATGATCCATTCCCTCTCCCCCGTCTTTGCTCCCTGGCAACTTTTTAGCTTTTCTCTTTGTCTTTGGTGTTGTACATTTTAACTACAGTGTATCTAGGCTTATATTTCTTTTTATTTATCCTGGTTGGGATATCTTGTTTCCTGAGTCTTTGATTCATAATTTTGTATCATTTCTAAGAGATGTACAGCCATTCCCTAGCAAAATATTGCCACTAATTCATTCTCTCTGTTCTCTCATTCTGGGACTCCGATTAAACATATATTATGCCTTTTTATTCTGTTACATAATCTCTTAACATCTTTTTTCATATTTTCCTTCTCCTTATCTTGTTGTGCTTCATTCTAGGTAATTACTTTTGCTCTGTCTTCTAGTTCAATGATTAAAAACTTTGGCTTTTCCTGGTTAATTTGATGTTTAACTTGTTGATTGAATATTTAATATTAAATTCATCAGCTAAAATTCCAAATAATCCCTTGTTGATATTTGTGATAATGACCTTTATTTATTTAAACATTTTAGGTATAACTGTTATATATCCTGTTTCTTTTTTAAAAATTAATTTATTTAAATTCAAGTTAATTAGGGGCGCCTGGGTGGCGCAGTCGGTTAAGCGTCCGACTTCAGCCAGGTCACGATCTCGCGGTCCGTGAGTTCGAGCCCCACGTCGGGCTCTGGGCTGATGGCTCAGAGCCTGGAGCCTGTTTCTGATTCTGTGTCTCCCTCTCTCTCTGCCCCTCGCCCGTTCATGCTCTGTATCTCTCTGTCCCAAAAATAAATAAACGTTGAAAAAAAAAATAAATTCAAGTTAATTAACATACACTGTGCTATTGGTTTCAGGAATAGAACCCCGTGATTCATCACTTTCATACGACAACCAGTTTTCATTCAGACAAGTGCCGTCTTTTATGCCCATCACCCATTTAGCCCATCCACCTACCCACCTCCCCTCCAGCAACCCTCAGTTCTTTGTATTTAAGAGTCTCTTATGGTTTGCCTCCCTTTCTGTTTTTATCTCATTTTTTCTTCCCATCCCCTATGTTCATCTGTTAAGTTTCTCAAATTACACATATGAGTGAAATCATTTCTCTAATGTATTTTGCTTAGCATAATGTACTCTAGTTTCATCCATGTTCTTCAAAATTGCAAGATTTCATTCTTTTTGAGCACCAAATAGTATTTCATTGTATATATACACCACATCTTCTGTATCCATTCATCACTCAGTGGACATTTGGGTTCTTTCCATCTTCTTATCCATTCATCAGTCAGTGGATGTTTGTACTCTTTCCATAATTTGGCTATTGTTGATAGTGCTGCTGTAAACACTGGGGTGCATGTGCCCCTTCAAATCAGCATTTTTGTATCCTTTGGATAAATACCTACTAGTGCAATTTCTGGGTCATAGGGTAGTTCTATTTGTAATTTTTTGAGGAACCCCTCCATATTGTTTTCCAGAGTGGCTGCACCAGTTTGCACCAACAGTGCAAGAGGGTTCCCCTTTCTCTGCATCCTTGTCAACATCTGTTGTTGCCTGAGTTGTTAATTTTAGCCATTCTGACAGGTGTGAGGGGTGGTATCTCCTTGTGGTTTTGATTTGTATTTCCCTGATGATCAGTGATTTTGAGCATCTTTTCATGTGTCTGTTGGCCACCTGGATGTCTTCTTTGGACATCTGTGTCCAAATAGACACAATAGACATGTGTCTATGCATGTCTTCTGCCCATTTCTTTACTGGGTTATTTGTTTTTTGAGTGTTGAGTTTGGTAAGTTCTTCATAGATTTTGGATACTAACTTTTTATCCATATGTCATTTGCAAACATCTCCTCCCATCCCACTGGTTGCCTTTTAGTTTAATTGATTGTTTCCTTCATTATACAGAATGTTTTTATCTTGATGAGGTGCCAGTAGTTCATTTTTGCTTTTATTTCCCTCACCCCTGGAGACATGTCAAGAAGTTGCTGTAGCCTAGGTCAAAGAGGTTGCTTCCTGTTTTCTCCTGTAGGATTTTGATGGTTTCCTGTCTCACAGTTAGGTCTTTCATTCATGTTGAATTTATTTTTCTGTATGGTGTAAGAAAGTGGTCCAGTTTCATTCTTCTGCATGTCGCTGTCCAGTTTTCCCAGCACCATGTGCTGAAGAGACTGTCTTTTTTCCATTGGATACTCTTTCCTCCTTTGTTCAAGATAGGTTGGCCTTACATTTGTGGGTCAATTTCTGGGTTCTGTATTCTGTTGCATTGATCTATGTGTCTGTTTTTGTGCCAGTACCGTACTGTCTAGATTACCGCTTTGTAATACATCTTGAAGTCTGCAATTGTGATGCCTCTAGCTTTGGTTTTCTTTTTCAGGATTGCTCTGGCTATTTGGGGTCTTCTCTGGTTCCAGACAAATTTTGGGATTGTTTGTTCTAGCTCTGTGAAGAATGCTGGTGTTATTTTGATAGGAATTACATTGAGCGTTAGATTGCTTTGGGTAGTATAGAGATTTTAACAATATTTGTTCTTTAAATCCATGAACATGGAATCTTTTTTCCTTTCTTTGTGTCTTCAATTTCTTTCATAAGCTTTGTGTAGTTTTCAGTGTACAGATCTTTTACCTCTTTGGTTAGGCTTATTCCTAGGTACTTTATGGTTTTTGGTGCAATTGTAAATGGGATCAATTCCTTGATTTCTCTTTCTGTTGCTTCATTATTGGTGTATAGAAATGCAACCAATTGATTTTATATCCTGTGACTTTGCTGAATTCATGTATCAGTTCTAGCAATTTTTTGGTGGAGTCTTTGGCATTTTCCATGTAGAGTATCATGTTATCTGCGAAGAGTGAAAGTTTTGACTTCTTCTTTGCCAGTTTGGATGCTGTTTATTTCTTTTTGTTGTCTGATTGCTGAGGCTAGGACTTCTAGTACTATGTTGAACAACAGTGGTGAGAGTGTACATCTCTGTCGTGTTTCTGACTTTAGGAGTAAAGCTCTCAGTTTTTCCCCATTAAGGATGGTATTAGCTTCATATATGGCTTTTATGATGTTGATGTATGTTCCTTCTATCTCTGCTTTCTTGATGGTCTTTATCAAGAAAGGATGCTGGATTTTGCCAGATGCTTTTTCTGCACCTATAAAGGATCATATGATTCTTATCCCTTGTTTTGTAAATGTTGCACAGCATATTGAACCAGCCTTGCGGCCCAGGAATAAGTCCCAATTAATCATGGTTAATAATTCTTCTAATGTACTGTTGAATTTGATTTGCTAGTATATTTATCTTATTGAGAATTTTTGCATCTAGGTTCATTAGGGATATTGGCCTGTAATTCTCCTTTTTAGTGGGTCTTTGTCTGGTTTTGGAATCAAGGTAATGCTGGCTTCATAGAATGAGTTTGGAAGCTTTCTTTCTATTTCTATATTTAGGATTAGTTTAGAAGAATAGGTACTAACTCTTCTTTTTTTTTAATTTTTTTTTTAACATTTATTTATTTTTGAGACAGAGAGAGACAAAGCATGAACGGGGGAGGGTCAGAGAGAGGGAGACAGAGAATCTGAAACAGGCTCCAGGCTCTGAGCTGTCAGCACAGAGCCCGATGCGGGGCTCGAAGTCACGGACCGCGAGACATGACCTGAGCCAAAGTCGGCCGCTTAACCGACTGAGCCACCCAGGCACCCCGTTATTAACTCTTCTTTAAATGTCTGGTAGAATTTCCCTGGGAAGCCATCTGGCCCAGGACTTTGTTCGGAGATTTTTGATAACTGATTCAATTTCTTTGCTTATGGGCCTCTTCAAATTTTCTATTTTTTCCTGTTTGAGTTTTGGTAGTGTGTGAGTGTCTAGGAATTTGTACATTTCTTCCAGATTATCCAGTTTGTTGGCATATAATTTTTCATAGTATTCTTTTATAATTGTTTATATTTCTGTGGTGTTGGTTGTGATCTCTTTCTTTCTTTTTTTTTAATGTTTATTTAGTTTTTTTGAGAGAGAGTGCACACATGCACAAGCCAGGGAGGGGCAGAATGGAAGGAGGACAGAGGATCCAAAGCGGGCTCCGTGCTGACAGCAGAGACACCAGGATGGGGCTCAAACTTGTGAACCATGAGATCATGACCTCAGCTGAAGTTGGATGCTTATCCAATTGAGCCTCCCAAGTGTCCCATGATCTCTCCTCTTTCCTTCATGATTTTATCTATTTGGATCCTCTCTCTCTCTCTCTTTCTCTCTCTCTCTTTTTTTTTTTTTTATAAGTCTAGCTAGGGGTTTATCAATTTTTATTCTTGCAAAAAACCAGCTCTTAGATTCATTGGTGTGTTCTACTGTTTTTCTGAAAACAGCTAGGGACAAATGGACCTTAACTTACAGGGGTAGACACTGTTCTACTGGGGTTTTTGTTTGTTTGTTTGTTTCTATATCGTTTATTTCTGCTCTAATCTTTATTATTTCCCTTCTTCTGCTGGCTTTGGGCTTTATTTGCTGCTCATTTTCTAGCTCCTTTAGGTGTAAGTTTAGATTGTGTATTTGGGACTATTCTTACTTCTTGAGATAGGCCTAAATTGCAATGTATTTTCCTCTTAGGACTGCCTTTGCTGCATCTGAAAGGGTTTGGACTATTGTGTTTTCATTTGCTTTCATGTATTTTTTAATTTCTTCTTTAATTTCCTGGTTAACCCATTCTTTCTTCAGTAGGATGTTCTTTAACCTCCATGTATTTGAGGGCTTTCCAAATTTTTTCTTGTGGTTCATTTCAAGTTTCATAGTTTGTGATCTGAAAATATGCATGGTATGATATGGACCTTTTTGTACCTCTTGAGGGCTGATTTGTGACCCAGCATGTGATCTATTCTGGAAAATGTTCCATGTGCACTTGAGAAGAATGTGTATTCTGCTACTTTAGGATTAAATGTTCTGAATATATCTATTAAGCCCATCTGGTCCAGTATGTCATTCAAAGCCATTGTTTCCTTGTTGATTTTCTGCTTAGATGATCTGTCTGTTGCAAGTGGGGTATTAAAGTCTCCTAGTATTATGGTATTATTAATGAGTTTTTTTTATGTTTGTGATTAAGGCATTAAATATTTACAATTGTTGGATCTTCATGATGTATAGACCCCTAATTATGACATAATGCTCTTCTTCATCTCTTGTTACAGTCCTTGTTTTAAAATCTAGTTTGTCTGATACATGGCTACTCCTGGTTCCTTTTGACCTCCATTAGCATGATAGATGTTCTCCATCCCCTCACTTTCAGTCTGTGGGTGTCGTATGTCTAAAATGAGTCTATTGTAGGCAGAATATAGATGGATCTTGTTTTTTAATCCATTCTGATACCCTATGTCTTTTGATTGGAGCATTTCATTTATATTCAGAATGATTATTGAAAGATATGAATTTAGTGCCATTGTGATATCTGTCAATTTGGTGTTTCTGATGATATTCTCTGGTCCTTTGTAGTCTTAGCTGCTTTGGTCCTTTTTTTCCCCCTCAGAGAGTCCCCCTTAAAATTTCTTGCAGAAATGGTTTAGTGGTCACACGCTTCTTTAGTTTTTTTGTTTGTCTGGGAAAGTCTTTTTCTCTCCTTTTATTCTGAATGACAGCCTTGCTGGATAAAAGATTCTTGACTGCATATTTTTCCTGTTCAGCACATTGAATATGTCCTGCCACTCCCTTCTGGCCTGCTAAGTTTCAGTGGACAGGTCTGCTGCTAACCTTATGTATCTACCCTTGTAGGCTAGGACATTTTGTCCATAGCTACTTTCAGAATTTTCTCTTTATCCTTGTATTTTGCAAATTTCACTATGATACATTGTGATGTTGACCTGTTTTTGTTGACTTTGAAGTTAGTTCTCTGTGCCTCTTGGACTTGGATGCCTGTTTCCTTCCCCAGATTAGGGAAGTTCTCTGCTATAATTTGTTCAAATAAACCTTCTCCCCTTTTCCTCGCTTTTCTTTTTCTGGGACTCCTTTGATATGAATATTGTTTCGTTTCTTGTAATCACTTAGTTTTCTAAGCCTCCCCTTGTCATCTAGTAATTTTCTTTCCTTCTTTTTGTCAGTTTCATGATTTTCCATAATTTTTTCTTCTGTTTCACCTATTCTCTGCTTCTTTAATTCTTGCTGTCCCTGTATCTAGTTTATTTTGCAGTTCAGTTATAGCATTTTTTAATTCATCCTGACTAGTTCTTAGGTCTTTGATCTCTGCAGCAAGGGTTTCTCTGGTGTCTTCTGTGCCTTTTTCAAGCCCAGATAGTAGTTATGACTGTTGTTCTAAATTCTTGTTCAGATATATTGCTTATATCTGTTTTGAGCCGGTCCCTGGCTGTGATTTCTTCTTGACCTTTCTTTTGGGGAGAATTCCTTCATCTTGTCATTTTGGCTAAGTTTCTGTCCTTTGCATGTTTTAAAAGCTTGTTATATTTCCTACACCTGAGAATACTACTGTATTAAAAAGGGGTCATACCCTGTCCAGGGCCTGTCACTCCAGGAAGTGTTTCTGGTGTGTGCTGTGTGCCCTCTGCTGTTGCATTTTGGCTGCTCTTTCCCACTGGTCAGTCCTTTACAAAGCTCCTCCTTGCTTGTAGTGGTGGAGTGTATGGAACTTCAACCAGGTGTGCTTTGATTTTTTTGTTGAAGTAACCCTAGGAAAAAAGGAAAAGGAAAAGGATGGGGAAGGCTGATCCCATAAAAAGAGAAAAAGAGAGGGAACAAAAATCTATAAAGCTGATTGCACAGAAAAAGAAAAGGGGGGGGAAGCAGAAGAAAAAAGAAAAGAAGGAAAAAGAAAATTAAAAAGCCTGATTCAAAAAAAAAAAAAAAAAGATAAAAGGAAATGACAAAAAGTAAACCAGAAACTATGAGCCTGATTCCAAAAGAAAAAAGAGAAAAGGAGAAAAAAACTAAAAATGAGTTGTCTTTGGTGCTTGAGGGGTGCTTGGCTGTGCTGGTCTGGAGGAAAGTTTGGCTGCATTAGCTCAGATTCCATCTTGCTTCCAGTAGATAAGCAGTTGCCAGGCATGGAGGGGCAGAGTATGGTGTAAGCCGGTCCCAACTCCACTGGCGGCCACTGTGCTCCTCTCTGAAGTCCCACTGTGTTGTGTTGGGGGAAAAAATGGCATCACCCCAGGCTTTGATCCCCAGACTGGGGATCTCAACCACCACTGTTGAGTAGCCCTTACAGAATAGTGAGGGCAGTCACCTTGCCCTGAGCCACAAGTATCCTGCACCTTCTCCTTGGTGCACAGTTGGGATTCAAAACCCCAAATCTTAAAGGACCTGGCATAGTGCAGATCCACTCCCCTCCTCCAGAGTAGAGCCTTTCCACCCTGCTGATGAAAGGGTTTGGCCATCACCTGCAGGGTCTTTTGTCCTTGGTGAGGCAATAAACCCTCTTCCAGAAGTACTCCAGGAAGGGGACTGTTCTCTTCCAGTGTACCCCGGAGATGTCTACACTACAGTATGCACTCCAGGGCCAGCTCCCTTCTCACCAGGAGTGTGTCCACAGCTCCACTCAGGAGAAAGACACATACTTCCAAAACCTTGGAGTGAGAGCTCCAAAAGCTATTTGCAAAACAAAACTGGGATGCTCAGTATTTCTCGCTCCCCAGTTCATGGTCCAAAGAGGTTTTCCTCTTGTGCTAACTTGATGTTGCACTTTCTTAACCCTTCTCTCTTTCCCTCCCTTTTGTCTCTGCACAGAAATTGTTCCCTCTTGTCTGTGGCTCCACTGTGTTTCTCTTCCCCAATTCACATCCATGCACCTCACATCTACCAAGCTGTTTCCCTCCAACTGTGGAGATCCTTCTGTTGCTCTGCAGATCTATTTCCTGGGTGTTCCAAAAAAATCTGACCTCAATACAGCTGTGTTTAGGGACAAAGAAAGCCCAGGGTCCCCTACTTCTCCACCATCTTAACTCTCCCCTCTATATATCCTGTATTTTAGCAAGTTTAATATCTGATGTCTTTGGGAGTTTTAAATATTTTTCTAAAAATTATTATTATTTCTGTTAGTCGTGGTGGCATTCCTTCCCATGTGTTTGATTAATAATTGATGGCAGTCCTGTAGACCTTACTTCAGAAGAAGACTTACTTCGGAGAAGATTGTCTTCTGCTTCTGCTGGTAGCCAGCAGACCAGTTGGGCATCTTTAAACATACCAGACCTACCTCTCTTACCCTACTACTGGGGTCAAGCTTAATTTCCTTGGCAAGTGTGCTGCTGTGGGCAGCCCCACTACTCTGAGCTGTGTCATATTCAACCTTCTGCTCTACTCAGCTGTTTATTGTTCTAGCTCCAAGTTTTCTTATTGTTGTTTGGTTTTTCATTTGGTTTTTAAAGAAGGAGCAACGGGATATTCATGCTTGGCAGCCTCTCCTACCTCTTGTGAGACCACCTGTGGCTCGAAGAAAATGTCCTTTCCAGGTTTTATTTTTACTTTACTGGAATGGAGACCTGCAAGCATCTTGTAAGATATCATACAAAAAGCTAAGGTGGTTAAACATTTTTAGACTGTTTATTTTTGTACCAAAAACATAAAAAACTAAAATAATACTGAAGCTGAGAATAAATTAAGAATATTCATTTTATAAAGGGTTAATAGACAAGTGTTTAGTGATGTCAACTATCCAAAATATCCTGATTCCTGAAAACACATCGCAAACATTTGCTTATATTATTTTGAAAGACGTCAGTGATTCCTATACATAGTTACCTGAATGTTTTTCATTATTTTCTTTTATATTTTGTCTAGGCTGCTACTGAGGAAGAGAACAGCCACGGTCAAGTAAATGGTATTCTGAATGCTCCAAGCCTTGGTTCACCGATTCGTGTCCGCTCAGAGATTACTCAGCCAGACAGAGATGTTCCATTGGTGCGGAAGTTACGTTCTATCCACAGCTTTGAGCTGGAAAAACGTCTAACACTGGAGCCAAAGCCAGATACTGACAAGTTTCTTGAGACCTGGTATGAAATAGTTTTTCTTTTCTTTAAAGCTACTAAGAAAGATGCTATAGTTATCCTCAACATCATCATTATTAATTTCTATAATGTAAAGTCTTTCAAATAAGAAATGTTTGCATTTTTGTAGTACTGATTTGATTAAGCTCTCATCTCCTTCCATGTTTTTATTATCATTGTGATTCTTAATGTGAATTGTCTTATAATATTGTTACAAGTTCTTATAACACAGCTTTTGGCTTTGCAAGTTGAGCAGTGGGAACTGGTAATTTCATAAAACTAGGTACAAGTTAAAAACATTTTGAACTTACCTTGTTTGGAAGGGATCTCATTTATTGGCGTAAGAAGATGCAATGTAGAGTTGGAGTGCACAAGATAAAGAAGGTATTGTGCAAGAAGAAGGGGAGTTTGTGAAGGAGGGAAACAAGTAATTTATATACAAGGGACAGGCAGTTCAATTCAATTTAATGAAGGCCTTCTGTGAGTAAGTACTGTAGGAAAAATAGACATGAATAAGTTTCTTCCTAGAAATAAGGAAAGGTGGAACTTTAAAGAGCTATACATAGGTAATAACTATAGTTCATGATTAGAAGTCCAATTATCCGTAAATTTTGCTAACAGAAGAATTGTTATATATAAATTAAAGAAGACTGCAGTAATACTAAGAGCCAAGTGACTAGTGATGGTCGCATGCCCTTCAGTGTACATCCCCGGTGGCTGCTATTGGCAATGAAATGTTAGAAGGACCATGTAATTGACTAACATGGTGTTTACTGTGTTTAAAGACAGTTCAGCCACTTCTGGCCTAGTCTAATCGGGCTTCCGTTTTCTTTTTTTTTTTTTTTTTTTTTTTTAATTTTTTTTTTCAACGTTTATTTATTTTTGGGACAGAGAGAGACAGAGCATGAACGGGGGAGGGGCAGAGAGAGAGGGAGACACAGAATCAGAAACAGGCTCCAGGCTTTGAGCCATCAGCCCAGAGCCTGACGCGGGGCTCGAACTCACAGACTGCGAGATCGTGACCTGGCTGAAGTCGGACGCTTAACCGACTGCGCCACCCAAGCGCCCCGGGCTTCCGTTTTCAATCGTCCTTCATATATGTGTATTCTTCCTTACATGGTAGTCATTCAGTCTCACAGCTATGTGATAGAAGCTATGTCTGTACATTGATATGATCAAAAGGATGGATTTGAGATGGGGCAGTGCTTAAACATTTTGAGTTGTGGCTAAGATTGGGAATAAAGACCTAAATGCAATAGGAGTAAAAGCTTAGTTTGGTAAAGAATTAGTTTAACAAAGGAATGAAACCAAAGGGAGTCCATGTTGAGGGAAGAGCTGAGAAATAAAAATAAGGTGGAGTTAAGAGAAGTAATCCAAGAAAATGAACTCAAGCCAGAAGCTAGAATGAAAAGGGAACAGTTGAAGGAATTGAAGCACCTAATTACAGACTTGGAAAGCAAAAAGTGTATTGCTTAAACTACTTCCCTGAAGATGAGATCAGTTCTTAGAAGCAAGTGCAGCCAATGGTCACACCATTGCCTGCCCCTCAGCCGGCAGAGAGATTATATACAGTGCCATCTGCTTTTTAATCCACCCAAACTGACAATATACCTTGAAGCTTCCCCCACCCCCTCCCGACCCCCCACCACTGTGTGCACTTCTATGTGCATAGTGGACTGGATGTGCTTGAGCAGGTATAGCAGCTTTTCTTTTTAAAAGTTCTGCCTTTGGTATTTACTTGAATGAGTACATTTATATATATGTCTGAAGAAGAAACACTTCAAGTATTTGCCTAATGTATACTAGCTTCTTCATTTCCTTTTGTAGGGCTTCTGGTGAGGCAAAAGCTAAATTTGGCTAAATTGTTCCTGTCTGCCAGAGAGAGGGCAGTGTGATTGAATTGTCAAAGAAAAGTTGAAATAGATCACATGGGTCAACCTGGTTAGGCTTCTCTTCTGCCCTGCAGCAGGAGAGCCATCTTCCTCCCATGGGCTCCATCTTCCCAAACAGGATTATGACACGTAAAGCAGAACTTAATCAGCCTGTGAAACTTTCCTTATGTTTTATTTATATTTTTTTCTTTAACCTGTGTGTGAATGTTAGTTCTGTATAGAGCTTATAGGTTATGCAATAAATATTTTCCTAGGACAGTTGAGTAACTTCTCTCTGTTTTCTTAAGCCTGGAGAAAATGCAGAAAGATTCCAGTGCAGGAAAGGAATCTATTCTCCCTGCTCTGCTTCATAAGCCTTGTGTTCCTGCTGTGTCCCGTACTGACCACATCTGGCACTATGATGAAGAATATCTTCCAGATGCTTCTA
This sequence comes from Prionailurus viverrinus, assembly GCF_022837055.1. Lineage (NCBI taxonomy): Eukaryota > Metazoa > Chordata > Mammalia > Carnivora > Felidae > Prionailurus > Prionailurus viverrinus. The sequence goes on from NC_062566.1 coordinate 55,965,334, forward strand.
AGCCTGCCTCTGCCAACACCCCTGAACAGGCAGATGGCGGTGCCAGCAATGGATTTATAGCAGTTAACTTGAGCTCCTGCAAGCAGGAGGTTGATTCCAAAGAATGGGTGATTGTGGACAAGGAGCAGGACCTTCGGGATTTTAGGACAAATGAGGCTTTAGGCCATAAAACAACTGGGAGCCCTTCTGATGAGGAGCCGGAAGTACTTCAAGTCCTGGAGGAATCGCCTCAAGATGAAAAGCTCCTACTGGGTCCTTGGGCAGAAAGTGATCATTTAAAGAAAGAAACCTCAGGTGTGGTCTTAGCACTTTCTGGGGAGTGTCCTGCCACTGCTGTTCCAGAACAGTATACAGATAGGCTAGAACTCCAGGCTGGAGCTGCTAGTCACTTTATTGCAGTGACACCCACGAGTCCAATGGAGGCGCAAGCAGAAGGACCCCTCACAGCGGTAAGAAATTTGTTCCTATTATGTTTCTCTGCTATCCATTCAAGGTGCTGTTAAAAAAGAACTAACCAGTTCAACTAGCAATCAACTGAGATTGTTCAGCAGATGCCTAAGTTTGGGGATAGGGCGTGATGTCCGGAGTAGGTTCTATATCAGTCACCCAATATGAAATTTCTCAAAACAAGTGAAGGTTTCCTCTCAGTGTAGCAACACATGAAATGTCATTATAACCTAATTTCAGAATAACATTTCTAATTAGTCCACAAGAGCTGTGTGTTTAGATATGACTTTTTAAAAATCTGTAATTCTAAAGATTTTGAATCTCTGCCTTATAAACCTGGTGAGGAAGGCATATATAATTTGTACTTTAGGGGCGCCTGGGTGGCGCAGTCGGTTAAGCGTCCGACTTCAGCCAGGTCACGATCTCGCGGTCCGTGAGTTCGAGCCCCGCGTCAGGCTCTGGGCTGATGGCTCGGAGCCTGGAGACTGTTTCCGATTCTGTGTCTCCCTCTCTCTCTGTCCCTCCCCCATTCATGCTCTGTCTCTCTCTGCCCCAAAAATAAATAAAAAACATTGAAAAAAATTTAAAAAAAAAATAATAATAATAATTTGTACTTTATAGTGTACAGTTGGCTAGGTTTGATTCTTTTCTGTTTCTTTTTCGTAATCTCCACACGGAAATTTCTCATATTTTACATTACTCTTAAACAGTAGTCTTCCAGCTTTGATGTCCACTGTGTAAAATACAGAGTCCCAGCCTCACTTCCAGAGCTTCTCCTTCGATAAGTCTGGGAGAGAGTGAGACCAGGAGTCTGCATTTTACCAAGTAGCTGAAAGCAGTTGTGATATAGGTCTTTTGCAAGGGAATTACCCTCAGTTTGGGCATTCAGCTGGAGACGCCTGTTTCCCTGTTGTTAATCAGTAAGCAGTGATGCCCCGATGACTGAGAGCAGCTGTAGCCCCAGAAAAGTCAAATATGGAGGCAGTAAGGAACTGTGTACAGAGATCTTTGGCACCAGCCTGAGGACAGGTACCTCTGTCCTTACATGGGTGGAAGTACCAGGTTTTTTCAAATTCCCTAATCATCTAGCAGCTGTCTTTTCCAGCTCACCAAAAACAACGTTGTTCCCCAAACTGACATTTTTCTGTTAGAACACAATTCCAAATGCAGGTGTTAAACAGTGAGAAAAGATAACAAAATTTGCTTTTGTGTCCTGCTTTATAGGAATTCACCTGCACTTCACCGTAGGAAAATCAATGCCTGCCTCTTTCTACATCAGAGTTAGTCTTTTCTTCTTTTCCAGGACTGCTTTGTACAGTTATACAGGTTGTTCACTAAATAAAGTGGCCTAGCCCAGGGAGCAAGTAGGGGCTGAAACCTAGCCCAAACTTTGCTAACCAAACTGCGTTTTTGTGTAGGTCTGTTTCTTCTTTAAGGAAGCATCCTTTTTCAAATTGTACACAATGACCTATGGGCTAGAGGCAAGTCCAACCACCCCCCTCCTTCCCCTCATCCCTTTTTCCCACCCACCTTCCCTCTTTCCATTTATTTCTCTTTCCATCTTCAGTTTATTCTTATCTTGGACTCTGTCATGCTATGTACTTGCCGTCACTCAAGCATTCTGGTGTACTTCCCTTCAGAAAGGTTTTCTAAGGGCCCCTGTGTGGCTCAGTCGGTTAAGCATCTGACTAGCTCAGGTGATGATCTTGCCGTTTGTGGGTTCAAGCCCCATGTGGGACTCAGCTGACAGCTCAGAGCCTGGAGCCTGCTTCAGATTCTATGTCTTCATCTCTCTCTGCCCCTCCCCTGCTTGCTCTTTGTACCTCTCTCTCTCTCTCTCTCTCAAAAATAAATAAACATTAAAAAATTTTGGGAAAAAAAAAGGTTTTCTAAAGCCTTGGCTCCATTTCTCCTAGTATTGCTTTCTCCCATCAATACTGTTTTATCCACAGGGATTGTTCACATGCTTCTCTTACACTGTTTGTATTTTCTCTGTCGGGTTGTTGAAAGACTTGCATTCATTTATTTGATATTATAACTTTGGCCTTATTTTCAGATATCTTTAAATACAAGTATTTTTCTTTTTTCTTTCTTTTTTAATTTAAATTCAAGGGACTCCTTGGTGGCTCAGTCTGTTACGCATACAACTTCGGCTCAGGTCATGATCTCACTACTTATGAGTTCGAGCCCCGTGCTGGGCTTGCTGCTGTCAAGCTCACAGTATGGATCCTGCTTCAGATTCTGTGTCTCCCTCTCTCCCTGCCCCTCCCCCACTCACAGTCTGTCTGACTGTCTGTTTTTCTCTCTCTTAAAAATAAACATTAAAAAAAAATTTAAATTCAAGTTAGTTAACATACATTGTAGTCTTGGCTTCAGGAGTAGAACCCAGTGATTCATCTCTTACATATGACACCCAGTGCTCATCCCAACAAGTGCCCTCCTGAATGCCCCATCACCCATTTAACCCATATCCCCACCCACCTCCCCTCCAGCAAGCCTCAGTTCTCTGTATTTAAGAGTCTCTATGATTGGCCTCCCTCTCTTTTTTTATCTTATTTTTGCTTCCCTTCCCCTGTGTTCATCTGTTGAGTTTCCCAAATTACACATATGAGTGAAATCATATGATATTTGTCTTTCTCTGACTTATTTCACTTAACATAATTCACTTTAGCTCCATCCATGTTGTTGAAAATGGCAAGATTTCATTCTTTTTCATCGCCAAGTAGTATTCCATCATGTATGTATACATACGTATATATATATTACATTTTCTTTAAAAAAAATTTTTTTTTAATGTTTATTTATTTTTTTTGAGACAGAAAGAGACAGAGCATGAACGGGGGAGGGGCAGAGAGAGGGAGACACAGAATCGGAAACAGGCTCCAGGCTCTGAGCCATCAGCCCAGAGCCTGATGGGGGGCTCGAACTCACGGACCGCGAGATCATGACCTGAGCTGAAGTCGGCCGCTTAACCGACTGAGCCACCCAGGCGCCCCTATATTACATTTTCTTTATCCATTCATCACTCAGTGGACATGTGGGCTCTTTCCTACTTTGGCGATTGTTGATAAACACTGGGGTGCACGTGCCCCTTCAAATCAGCATTTTTGTATCCTTTGGATGAATACCTACTAGTGCAATTGCTGGGTCATAGGGTAGTTCTATTTGTAATTTTTTGAGGAACCTCTATATTGTTTTCCAGAGTGGCTGCACCAGTTTGCATTCCCACCAATAGTGCAAGAGGGTTCCTCTTTCTCCACACCCTCACCAACATCTGTTGTTTCCCGAGTTGTTAATTTTACCCATTCTGACAGGTGTGAGGTGGTATCTCCTTGTGGTTTTGATTTGCATTTCCCTGATGATGAGTGATGTTGAACATCTTTTCATGTGTTTGTTAGCTATCTAGATATCTTCTTTGGAAACGTGTCTATTCGTGTCTTGTGCCCATTTCTTCACTCTTTTTTTTTGTTTTTGGAGTGTTGAGTTTGATAAGTTCTTTATAGATTTTGGATACTAACCCTTTATCTGATATGCCGTTTGCAAACATCTCCCATCCCGTCGGTTGCCTTTTAGTTTTATTGATTGTTTCCTTCACTATGCAGAAGCTTTTTTATCTTGATGAGGTTCCAGTAGTTCATTTTTGCTTTTATTTCCCTCGCCTCCGGAGACATGTCAAGTAGTAAGTTGCTATGGCCTAGGTCAAAGAGGTTGCTGCCTATTTTCTCCTGTAGGATTTTGATGGTTTCCTGTCTCACAATTAGGTCTTTCATCCCATTTTGAATTTATTTTTGTGTATGGTGTGAGAAAGTGGTCCAGGTTCATTCTTCTGCATGTCTCTGTCCGGTTTTCCCAGCATCATTTGCTGAAGAGACTGTCTTTTTCCATTGGATACTCTTTCCTGCTTTGTCAAAGACTAGTTGGCCATATATTTATGGGTCCATTTCTAGGTTCTCTATTCTGCTCCATTGATCTGTGTGTCTGTTAAAGTATTTTTCTTAACTGAAAGTCTCTAAAGAAATGTCAGCTGCATCACTTGTGTACTTATGTCTAAGGTATTAAACTTAACCATTTCCTTCACTTGTGGGGGATGAGATTAAAAATATATTTATGTTGATTCTGTTTTTGAGGCTTAAATTCAGAGTTTACTTTTGCAAAGCAGATGGTATTATTTCCTAACTTACTACAGACATATTAAATAGGGAGGGCTCCCAGTTAGCTTCTCCACATCTCTTGCAATTCTGATTATATGTTCTAGCTTGGATGATATGCTAAACTATATTACTGGGCTATCTCAATATTTTAAATTAAGACATATCCTGATGAGAATGTTTGTTAGTTTGTATCTTTTTCACTCAGGCTCGTTTCTCTTTTATGATGATATGAAGGGAGAGTATACCGATGTCTTAAAATATGTAGGAACTATATAAAAATAGGCAAAGCAAAAGTTTATCTGTTTACAAGCATAGTTGGCATAATAAACTAACCTGATGAAAACTTTATTAGTGCAGAGCTATTAGCCTTGGTTAGGAATTCCCTTATCCATAAACATGAAACCACTGATTATCACATAGCATGTATAAATTTTTTAAATAATATGTTTTTTTTGTTTGTTTTGTTTTTTCTTTTTTTTTAATTTTTATATGAAATTTATTGACAAATTGGTTTCCATACAACACCCAGTGCTCATCCCAAAAGGTGTCCTCCTCAATACCCATCACCCACCCTCTCCTCCCTCCCACCCCCCATCAACCCTCAGTCTGTTCTCAGTTTTTAACAGTCTCTTATGCTTTGGCTCTCTCTCACTCTAACCTCTTTTTTTTTTTTTTTTCCTTCCCCTCCCCCATGGGTTCCTGTTAAGTTTCTCAGGATCCACATAAGAGTGAAACCATATGGTATCTGTCTTTCTCTGTATGGCTTATTTCACTTAGCATCACACTCTCCAGTTCCATCCACGTTGCTACAAAAGGCCATATTTCATTTTTTCTCATTGCCACGTAGAATTCCATTGTGTATATAAACCACAATTTCTTTATCCATTCATCAGTTGATGGACATTTAGGCTCTTTCCATAATTTGGCTATTGTTGAGAGTGCTGCTATGAACATTGGGGTACAAGTGCCCCTATGCATCAGTACTCCTGTATCCCTTGGATAAATTCCTAGCAGTGCTATTGCTGGGTCATAGGGTAGGTCTATTTTTAATTTTCTGAGGAACCTCCACACTGCTTTCCAGAGCGGCTGCACCAATTTGCATTCCCACCAACAGTGCAAGAGGGTTCCTGTTTCTCCACATCCTCTCCAGCATCTATAGTCTCCTGATTTGTTCATTTTGGCCACTCTGACTGGCGTGAGGTGATACCTGAGTGTGGTTTTGATTTGTATTTCCCTGATAAGGAGCGACCCTGAACATCTTTTCATGTGCCTGTTGGCCATCTGGATGTCTTCTTTAGAGAAGTGTCTACTCATGTTTTCTGCCCATTTCTTCACTGGGTTATTTGTTTTTCGGGTGTGGAGTTTGGTGAGCTCTTTATAGATTTTGGATACTAGCCCTTTGTCCGATAGGTCATTTGCGAATATCTTTTCCCATTCCGTTGGTTGCCTTTTAGTTTTGTTGGTTGTTTCCTTTGCTGTGCAGAAGCTTTTTATCTTCATAAGGTCCCAGTAATTCACTTTTGCTTTTAATTCCCTTGCCTTTGGGGATGTGTCGAGTAAGAGATTGCTACGGCTGAGGTCAGAGAGGTCTTTTCCTGCTTTCTCCTCTAAGGTTTTGATGGTTTCCTGTCTCACATTTAGGTCTTTTATCCATTTTGAGTTTATTTTTGTGAATGGTGTGAGAAAGTGGTCTAGTTTCAACCTTCTGCATGTTGCTGTCCAGTTCTCCCAGCACCATTTGTTAAAGAGGCTGTCTTTTTTCCATTGGATGTTCTTTCCTGCTTTGTCAAAGATGAGTTGGCCATACGTTTGTGGGTCTAGTTCTGGAGTTTCTATTCTATTCCATTGGTCTATGTGTCTGTTTTTGTGCCAATACCATGCTGTCTTGATGATGACAGCTTTGTAGTAGAGGCTAAAGTCTGGGATTGTGATGCCTCCTGCTTTGGTCTTCTTCTTCAAAATTCCTTTGGCTATTCGGGGCCTTTTGTGGTTCCATATGAATTTTAGGATTGCTTGTTCTAGTTTCGAGAAGAATGCTGGTGCAATTTTGATTGGGATTGCATTGAATGTGTAGATAGCTTTGGGTAGTATTGACATTTTGACAATATTTATTTTTCCAATCCATGAGCAGGGAATGTCTTTCCATTTCTTTAAATCTTCTTCAATTACCTTCATAAACTTTCTATAGTTTTCAGCATACAGATCCTTTACATCTTTGGTTAGATTTATTCCTAGGTATTTTATGCTTCTTGGTGCAATTGTGAATGGGATCAGTTTCTTTATTTGTCTTTCTGTTGCTTCATTGTTAGTGTATAAGAATGCAACTGATTTCTGTATATTGATTTTGTATCCTGCAACTTTGCTGAATTCCTGTATCAGTTCTAGCAGACTTTTGGTGGAGTCTATCGGATTTTCCATGTATAGTATCATGTCATCTGCAAAAAGCGAAAGCTTGACTTCATCTTTGCCAATTTTGATGCCTTTGATTTCCTTTTGTTGTCTGATTGCTGATGCTAGAACTTCCAGCACTATGTTAAACAACAGCGGTGAGAGTGGGCATCCCTGTCGTGTTCCTGATCTCAGGGAAAAAGCTCTCAGTTTTTCCCCGTTGAGGATGATGTTAGCTGTGGGCTTTTCATAAATGGCTTTTATGATCTTTAAGTATGTTCCTTCTATCCCGTAAATAATATGTTTTGAAAGATGGCTAAATTTGCTAGATTTGAAAAAAAATTGGTTTGGGGTTACTGTTGGAAATTAAATTTTTTTCCTTGGGTAAACAGTGTTGATTGAAATTGGCTCACTGTCAATCGTTTCTAAAAAGCTGCTAAACATGGATTTACAGGGAGTAAATAAGACCAACCTTTGGCTTACAGGAAAAATACTAAGTTATGTTTTGATTAGAAAATGGAGAGGTGCCTGGGTGGCTCAGTTGGTTAAGCATCTGACTTTGGCTCAGGTCATCATGTCGCAGTCTTTAAATTCAAGCCCCTTATTGGGCTTTTGTGCTGACAACTCAGAGCCCAGAGCCTGCTTTAGATTCTGTCTCCCTCTCTCACTGCCCCTCCCCCACACATGCTCTGTCTCTCTTGTGCTCTCTCTCTCTCTCAAAAAATAAAAAAGAAACATATAAAAAAAAATGAAGAGACAAGATTAAGCTAGCATACATAAATAAGGGTAGAGAAGAAAAAGAAAAGAAGGGGTGCCTGGGTGGCTCAGTTGTTTAAGCATCTGGCTCAGGTCATAATCTCATGGCTTGTGAGTTTGAGCCCAACCTTGGGCTCTGTGCTGACAGCTTAGAGCCTGGAGCCTGCTTCTGATTCTGTCTCCTCTTTCTGCCCTTCTCCCACTCACACTCTGTCTGTCTGTCTCTCTTAAAAATAAATAAACATTAAAATGATACAAAAAGAAAAAGAAAAGAAAATGAACTGCTTCTAAAAGAGGTCTAAACCACTGGTCCACGTGACATTGGGTGATCTCTGTTAGTAGGGAGGTTGGATTTGAAATTTAATATAGGAGTGGAAAAGTTATTTCTTAAACCAAGTATCAAGGCAGATTGTACCACATGCTCTCATGGTTCTAGATGGTCTTTTAGAAATCCAGTGCTTCAGGGGTGCTTGGGTGGCTCAGTTGAGTAAGTGTCTGACTTCAGCTCAGGTCATGATCTCACGGTTTGTGGGTTCAAGCCCCACATCAGGCTCACTGCTGTCAGCCTGTCAGCTCAGAGCCTGGAGCCTGCTTCAGATTCTGTGTCTCCCTCTGTCTCTGCCCCTCCCCTACTCACGCTCTGTCTCTCTGTCTCTTAAAAATGAATAAACATTAAAAAAAAATTTTTTTTTTAAAAGAAAGAAAACCAGTGCTTCATTTTAATATTACCTTTGGAAGTAGTATAAATATGACTGGGGAATGATAATATCAACAATATGTTACCTGTTGCCGTGTAACAAATTATTCCAAATTTAACGGCTTTATTTATTTTATAAAAAAGTTTTTTTAATGTTTATTTTTAAGAGAGAGAGTGTGGGGAGGGGCAGAGAGAGAGAGGGAGACAGAGAATCTGAAGCAGGCTCTGCACGGACAGCAGAGAGGCCAATGTGGGGCTCAGACTCATGAACCGTGAGATCATGACCTGGGCTAAAACGAAGTCAGTCACTTAACCAACTGAGCCACCCAGGTACTCCTCAAATTTAGCAGCTTTAAACAACAAAGTTATTTCACACTTTTCTGAGAGTTAAGAATGTAGGAGTGGCTCAATCTAATGGTTCTGGCTCAGGGTCTTTCATGATGTTGCTGTCAAGCTGTCAGCTAGGCTTGAAATCATTGTAAGGTTCAACCAGGATGGGAAGATCCACTTCCGGGCTCACTCACATGACTGTAGGCAGGCCTCAGTAGGTGTTGGCCAAAGGCTTTGGTTCCTCACCACTTGGGTCTCTCCATTCTTGACAGTGGCAGCTGACTTTGTCACTGAGTAAGGAGAGAAGGAGATAGAGATAGGGGAGTGGGTGGGGTGGTAGAGCCAACATGCCTCCACCATGATAGAAGCCATAATTTCTTTTATAACCTCATCTCAGAAGGGCATGCCATCACTTCTGTCATATTCTGGTAGTCACACAGACCAATCCTGCTACAGTGTGGGAGGGCCTATACAAGGGTATGAATACCAAGGGGCAGAGGTCATTGGGGGCCATCATAGAGACTGGCTACCATATTATCTTACATCCATATTTCATAGAATACTTTTGTAGTTGATCCTAACAGCGACTCTATGGAACAAGCAGAGGGAAAATTATTGTCCTTTTTTGCACTGGACACCAAACCATAGGACAGGGAGATAATCTGTAAAGAGGCAGATAACTAGTGGAGTACATTCTGTGTTCTGTTCCTCACATCAGGGGATTATCAACATTTGAAGGAATTTCCTCTTTTACTTGTTTCTTAGACACTGAGAAGAAGAAAGGGGCTGTGAGTCACAACACACACGGGGAGCAAGACAAAATGGAAAGGAGTCACATAATTGTTTTGTGATCTATCTGGTAGTCAGCATCTACAAAGAGGATTCCTCTGACTGTATTTACAGAAGTACCAATACCAGTACTAGAAAATTGAGATCAGCAGTGATTGCATTGCCTTAATTCTGTTCTTTTCATTCCTTCAGTTCTATTCAGTGTCTCCTGAGTTCCAGGCTCTATGCTTTACCCCAGGGATAAACAGTTGGCACCAACCTTCCAGGTTGGCACTGAGGGCCTATGTCTAACAGTTACCTTAAACAACGTGAAGTGATTCTAGTGGAGCTGTGTACACAAAGGAGGGCACAGATCAATCTACCTAGGACTGAGGAGTACAGTATTGGGTGTTTTTATTTTCTAAACTTTTCTTTATTTTCTAATTTTTCTTACCATGAAAAATGAAATTTTGAAAATACATTGCTTTCATAATTAGAGAGGAAATAACAATTAAAAATATTTTTCTGAAAAGGTTAAGGTGCACTTCAAAAATAAGAGGACTCTGAAGGATGAATTAGTTTGCTGGAGGGAGATGCAGGGCTGTAAGGCAAAGAACACAGTATGTGCAGAGGCACAGAGACTTGAAGACCACAGTTCAGAGCATTGAAATAAGTGATTTTGAGTCTTAAGTGCCCTTTCCTTAGGGCAAAGGAAAGGGGCTGAAGATAAAATGCAAAAGGTAAGGTGATAAAGGGCATCGGCCTGCTCCGCTGAGATGTGTGGGTTGTGGGACAAGAAACTGCCAAGATTGAGGGAGGGGAATTTTATTCAGCAATTATCAAGCATCTACTGTGTGTCAAGTACTGCACTAGGCATCAAAAGAATTCAAAGCCCAGTGAGTCTCCTCACTGCTTCCAAGCATCTTCAAGCTAGTAAAGGGAAACAAATGAAGTGTTATTGATGCTTTGATAGAAATCTGTAGGTTATGGAAGTTGGGAATAGTTGAACTAGAGTGATCCCTGAAGTGTCTTCCAGTATTATATGAAGGGGCTTGAAAACTGACTGTGAAATCTTGTAGTCAAGTATGTGATGTGTAATTACAGGCCAACCAAAAATATTTTTACTTCCGTCTGTCTTTTCTGTGACTTCTATTCTTTGGGTGTGGGGTTATGGCTTGCTTATGATTTTTGGTACCCCCACGAAATTCTCATAGTTTCAAATCCTGCTAAAAAACACTTTAACTATTGGGGCGCCTGGGTGGCGCAGTCGGTTGAGCGTCCGACTTCAGCCAGGTCACGATCTCGCGGTCCGTGAGTTCGAGCCCCGCGTCGGGCTCTGGGCTGATGGCTCGGAGCCTGGAGCCTGTTTCCGATTCTGTGTCTCCCTCTCTCTCTGCCCCTCCCCCGTTCATGCTCTGTCTCTCTCTGTCCCAAAAATAAATAAACGTTGAAAAAAAAAAAAAAAATTAAAAAAAAAAAAAACAAAAAAAAAACACTTTAACTATTAATGATGAGTGACTGTCTCTGAGAAATGGGTAATGGGAAGGGAAAAAGCAACTTTTACTTTTTGTTTACTTCGGCTCGAGGCTTCGGGTTTTCAGTTTTACCTACCTATGTAGCACATTGCTGCTGTCTCCATTCCTCCTCTAGTCATCCTTCATATTCATAAGCCAAGCCACAGTGTAACAACATCTTCAGCAATAGTAACCAACATGGTCAGAGTAAGCAACAGGGATAAAGAGTGAGAGAGTGGGACATTCTGTTAGCAGATAGGACCTCTTTTTTTTTAATGTTTATTTTTGGGAGACAGAGGGAGACAGCATGAGTGGGGAACAGGCAGAGAGAGAGGGAGACACAGAATCTGAAACAGGCTCCAGGCTCTGAGCTGTCAGCACAGAGCCCGACAAGGGGCTCGAACTCACGAACTGCGAGATCATAACCTGAGCCAAAGTTGGACGCTGAACCAATTGAGCCACCCAGGTGCTCCCCTGATAAGGCATCTTAATACTCAAATGTTATCGCTGCCGTGTACTCACTTTTTAGTAATAAACATTTGATACATTAAAAACATGGTTCAATAATAGTGTTTTAGTTTCATTCATAAGTTTTAACACTTGTATGAAGTGTCACATAAAGATGCTTTGAGCAAAAGAAGTGTATAGTGGAATTTGAATGGCCCAAAGAAATGTGAATGTTTAAAATTTAATTTTTTTTAATAGACCAGGAATGTGTTCATATAACTCAGTTATTCTTGGCTATAGTGGGAACTAATAAATTATTCTACCAATATCTCGTAAATTATTTGTCAAAAACCAAAAGGAGAAATAGATATTTCATATATGACATTTTATTTGGAAGAGAGGCTATTTGGTATGCCTGTTGAATTTCCCAAAGTTTTTATTAATAACATTATACTCCTTGAATGAGATAAAAGTTAAAGGATAATTATTTATAAGTTAAATGTAAATAATAGTTTACAGTTTACTGTCTCTTGCTATGTGGCCAGTTGTAAACATGGGGTAATTATAAATAATGAGGCTGCTTTATCTGAACTAAAAGGTAATGAGACTGAGGTTAGTCAAACTGAGTAGCAGGCATTAATAAAACTAATATGAAAGACACGGAAAATATTGAGGTCATTTTCTAGTTCTGTAAAAAGGTGTTTACCTTTAGAGAACCAGTTAGAGAACAGAAGAAAGGCACTGATTGAATTCATGCTTTAATGAAGTGTTTGTGAATTATAGAAATTAAAGATATAAAAGATGCATATGGCTTCCTGGCAGATCGTTAATTAATTTCCAATTATGGGAAATGCTTTTGTGTCTTACAGTCTGAGGTCAAGGAATCTGTTTTCAGATACACTTAGAATTAGCCTTTTCTTTCTCTGTATTCAGCTATTGATCTTTGGTTTTCTCCTTTTATCTCATCAGATAATGTTTTTGCAGACTCTTTCCCAGACTTCACTTGAGAGTGTAGTGCATGTCAGAATGCTTTGCTGTGCTATGTATGATGTCAAAATCCTTAAATCCTATCCCTGACTTTTTTTTACCAAGGTTTTTTTTCTCACTTGTGAAATTTGTGTCAACAATAGTACCCAATGAAAATACAGGGCAGTTATGAAATGAAATTTATAAAAATGATTTTAGGAACATTTTAGAAATTTTAGGTGCTGTAGAAATATTATATGAGCATATTTTATGCAGTTTTTCATAATTGCTCAGAATCTTTTTCAAGAAAATAAATTCTCCTATCTGATGTTCCTATATCTTACATGTGTAGAAGACTGTCACCCCTTTTTTCCTGCCACACATACACATCCATTTATGTCCTGAATCTAAGATGAATTAAGCTCACAAGTGCATTGATTCCCTAGCTCTAATCTCAGAAGATCATTGGAATGTTTTTCTGTAAACACTGCTGAGTTTATTTTGGCTGATATTTCTGAAATTACATATAATAATGAAATGACTATTGTTTTATTTTGAATGTAGGTAGAGTCATCTCCCTTATTATTTGACATTTATTGTAACTTCTTACCTGGTTTTCTTATCACCCTGACTCCCGGGTCTTAAAAAATACATTTCAAATAGTAAATAACTATGTATTCTAGGTTTCAATATCATTTTTTAAAATATACTAGCAAATTGTCATCTGCCTGAATGAATATATTTTAGAACAATGAAAAAGAGATACAAGTGTAAAGTGACTTCCTGAAGGGCAACAGACCACTAGAACTGACTCCCTTTTCCTGAAGGTCATTAGAGGTCTGGGCTTATTGTAAGAATTCTCATCTGAACCTAAACAGCCTGTATTCAATTAACCAGACAGATGCTCAGGACACTGGTTCCATTCAGGAGCTATTTCAGGAAATTAGTTAGGTGTTTTCACCTGGGCTGGACTTACGACAAGCTTTACATGTCTTTTTTTTTTTCTCTCTCTCTCTCTAATGTTTATTTCCTTGTTTTCAAAGAGAGAGAGTGAGCAGGGGAGGAGCAGAGAGAGAGAGAGAGAGAGAGAGAGAGAGATCCCAAGCAGGCTCTGCTCTTCCAGTGCAGAGCCTGATGTGGGACCTGAACCCACAAGCTGTGAGAACATGACCTGAGCCAAAATCAAGAGTTGGACATTTACCCAGCTGAGAGCCACCCAGGCGCCCCAAGCTTTACATGTTCTTAAACCAAATTGTATTCCTGATACACAGAGGAAAAAAATCCAGACAGTTTCTCTGACTCTGGAACTACACCCATTTCTTGATGTCTTTGGATTAAGATGGGATCTAAGTGAAGTCTCCCATGACAGCTCCACATTCATTTTGCTTTGAATTCAGGCCAATTTCCATAGTTTCCCCAAAACATAATTGGTTTCATTAAGTAATTTGACTTACTTGATTTCTCAGAAAGGCTTTTTTCCTTATCAGTGTATGTGGTTGACATTTTCTGTCTCCTTACATGTCACTTTTTTTTTCTTACATGTCATAAAATGTAGAAACTTTAGGAGTCTTAAGAAAGGACATTCTTACTAGATACTGTATCTCATTCACATAGAATTGAAATGACCTCAGTGGAAGGACGGTAGAATTTATCATAGGCTTGTCTTTAAAAAATTAAAGAAACTAATGAAACATTAGGAAACATCTTTGCAAGTCTTTGCTTATAAGAAGATAAAATATTCCTAACATTGTTTGATTGCTAGGATTTATGGGAAACAAAATGCATGTAAATCCAGAGTTTTTAAACTTAGAGTAATTTGCCAATGATTTTTTCCTGTAATCCTATATCTGGATTCTGGCAGGAAGTAGCTGGCACACTGAAGGGGGCTTAGAATTTAATGAAAACAACTTTTTACGGATGTGTGGATAGACTAAAGAGAACCAACAGGACCGTCAGTAGAGGGAGTCAGTTTTATCTTGAGTCCTGCAAGAGAAGGAAGAGGGAGCAGAAGCTGGGAGAAGCGCCATGCAACAGCAGCTATGGCCAGAAGTGGTAGAATGTAGTCACCACCAATGCTCCTGTCCCTTGGGCAGGAAGCAGAGAGAATTAATACCCAGACCTTTCTCTCCTCAACTCTCTGATTCTCTGTTGGTGCTTCCCATTGGGCAAACCCAACCAGAAATCAGAAGGCAAGGGAGCCTGGATAGTGCAGTGTGTAGAAATTCATCTTCCAGAGCACAGAGCAGGCTAAAGTAAAGGCAGGGATGAGCCTAGACAGAGACTGTTTTATGTAGCTCCTGAGTAGGGAAGCTTAAGTGTCGTGTACTTTGACTGAGAATTGTTCATTTTAGGTATGAGTTGGACAGACCTGGTCAACATCTATGTTCCTCTAATAAATTAGAATTTTAAGTATTAAATTTCAAATCATCCATCTTCATTAATATTCCACATTATTGCATTATGTTTTTTCTTCTGTGTCTCCAGATTACAATTCCTAGACCTTCTGTGGCATCCACACAGTCAACTTCAGGAAGCTTTCACTATGGTCAGCAGCCAGAGAGGAGAGACCTTCAGCCTGTTGAGCCCACTGTAGAACTTTACTCTCCACGGGAGAACTTCTCTGGCCTAGTTGTAACAGAGGGTGAACCTCCTAGTGGAGGAAGCAGAACAGACTTGGGGCTTCAGATAGATCATATTGGTCATGACTTGTTACCCAGTATTAGAGAGAGTAACAAATCTCAAGACCTGGAACCAAAAGACCTCGCTGACCATAACAGACTGGCTGTGAGAGAATTTGAGAGTCTCCCTAGAGAAACCGAAGAGAAAAGCATTCTTCTAGGATCAGATAATGAAGATGAGAAGTTAAGTAAAGGACAGCATTATATTGAGATCGCCTCTCTTCCAGGAGACTTGGTAACTGTGGAAAGGGATCACTCAGCTACTACTGAACCTCTTGATGTGACAAAGACACAGACTTTTAGTGTGGTGCCAAATCAAGACAAAAATCATGAGATAATGAAGCTTCTGGCAGTTGGAACTTCAGAAATTTCTCCACGAGTCATTGACTCACATGTTGAAGGACAGATAGGTCAGGTGGCAGCAATGCAAAAAAGTAAGCTATCTAAGGATGATGACATCGGGAGTGAAGACTTGCCAGGTCATCAGGGAGACGTGTCTACTTTTTTGCACCAAGAGGGTAAGAGAGAGAAAATTGCCCCTAGAAATGGAGAATTATTTCATTGTGTTTCAGAGAGTGAACATTGTCCCCCATCCCGAAAGGATGTGGTTAAGTCATCTTTTGTAACTAGACACAGCCGAATCCCTGTTTTAGCACAAGAAATAGATTCAACTTTTGAATCATCCTCTCCAGTCTCTGCAAAAGAAAAGCTCCTCCAAAAGAAAGCTTATCAGCCAGACCTAGTCAGGCTTCTTGTGGAAAAAAGGCAACTCAAGTCTTTCCTTGGGGACCTCTCAAGTGCCTCTGATAAATTGCTAGAGGAGAGACTAGCTACTGTTCCTGCTCCCTTTTCTGAGGAGGAAGTCTTCACTCCCTTTTCAAGACTGGCTGTAGACTCGCACCTGAGCAGATCAGCCGAAGACAGCTTTCTGTCACCCATCATCTCCCAGTCCAGAAAGAGCAAAATTCCAAGGCCAGTTTCATGGGTCAACACAGATCAAGTTAGTACCGCAACTTCATCTCAGTTCTTGCCTCGGCCACCACCAGGAAAGCCCCCTACGAGGCCTGGAGTAGAAGCCAGGTAATGCCATGTGTTCTGTGTTAAGTGTGTAGTGTTATTTCTGTGTCTGCTTGATTATGATATATCAGTCATTTCATTTCTTCGTTGCCTGTTTCTGATCATCTACTTCCTTCCCTGCCTTTTCCAGCCTTTATAGCCCAGTGTATAAAAGGGATCATAGTGATTCACATTAATTCTTGCCTCTCCCACTTTCTCACAGTGTGACCCTTAGTTTCCTCATCTGTGAAACAGGTCTTATGTTTGCCTCATGGTTTGGGGAGGATAAAATAAGGTTGCATACATATGGAGCTTTGTGCTGGGTTTAATTAGCATGCAACAAAGGTTACTTGTCTTCTAGTCCATTTTAACTAGATACTCCATTATAACAGATGTCATTATAATGTCAAACTCTAGTGAAAAAGACTGTGTCCATAATTTTTTTAATTTTATTTTAGAGAGAGAGAGAGTGAGAGATAATGTGTGCAAGCAGGGGAAAAGGGCAGAGGGAGAGAGAGAGATCTTAAGCAGGCTCCATGCTCAGCATAGAGCCCAGTGTGGGGCTCAATCCGATGGCCCTGTTATCATGATCTGAGAAAAAATAAAAAATCGGACGCTCAACCAAGTAAGCCACCCAAGCACCTCCTGTGTCCATAATTTGATGAACAGGTCATGGTAACACTGTTGTTTATCTGATTATAATGAATTAAGCAACTGCAAAAACCCTGTGGGCAGTTTTCCTAGGCCTGATACATACGGCCTTACAAAAGTATTACTTCAATATTTACTGTATGGTATACTTGTTTATTGAAGTATTCTTATGTATAATTGACCACAGAGTGATTTTATTTATATGTGTATATATATATATATATATATATATATATATATATATATATATATGTGTGTGTGTGTATATATATATAATTTTTTTTTTAAGTTTATTTAGTTTGAGAGAGAGAGAGCATGTATGGGCTTGCATGTGTGTGTAAGCCGGAGAGAGGCAGAGAGAGAAGGAGAGAGAGAGAATCCCAAACAGGCTCCGCACTATCAGTGTGGAACCTGACAAGGGGTTCGGACCCATGAACCTTGAGATCATGACCTGAGCCAAAATCAAGAGTCGGATGCTTATTAACTGACTGAGCCATGCGGGCACCCCAAGAGTGATTCTGTTTTAAGGAAGGGGGGAAATATTGGGAGGTGATGAACCAGTTAAGAATGCTTTCCTTGGAGCCATTACTCACTTTCACAGACTAGAAGGGTCTAAACCCTTGGAGAAGAAAGAGAAAAAGGATGACCTTTTACCTAAAACAAGGTGAAAATCAGAATACATTTACCTGAAAACTAGAGCCTGTTATAGGTAGCACAGTAGTAGGTCTCCACCTGTTATATGGATTCTGAAGTGTATTAAAGTGAGGTTCTGTCTGTATCATTACCCAGCAGAACTTGTTCCCCCAAGGTAATGGTAAGTTTAGACTTGCCCTAAGGTTTCATGTTCAAGGGTAACTAAACACTGGATTTTCAGTGCCAGTGGGACTACAGTTCCATGGGGAGAATGGTGATGTGTAAACTGCAGTCATTTGAGACATTTTAAAGGTGATTCAATGAACAGTAGCCACACATCCCCTCTTCCTTCTGCTTTTCTTCTGTACTTAATAGAGATAATGTGTCTGTGGCTTGAGATGCTTTGGACTGCAACAAACAAATCTTGATTATCATTTATTATTTAGCACTTTACATGTCCCTCAAATGTAGCACTTGGTAACCAAGCCAAGCATGTGGCATTGTGCCAGATACTACAGAGCTGACCAGTCTGGACTTCATCTGGGAGTTCAGCAGAAATGCAACTTTCCCACTTAGGTCCTGGCACAGAAGACGTATTTTATTCCCTTCTTCAAGTTTTACCATAAGATCCGTGAGGGTAGGCTTAACCAGAGTGAGTTTCATCATGTCTGAATAAGTAGATGGTGGAAAAGGAGGAGGAGAGAAAATTGAGTAACTTGTTGCTGACACATGATGGTGATTGATGGTGGCTGTTTATGTCCCTGCATCCTGCCAGTGATCATACAACCTTGGAAATTCTCCCACTTCCTTCTATAAGGAGTGGCATGTCTGCAGTTTGCGGTTTAAATTCTTTTTTAACTGAATGGATTTTTAGCCCAAGACAGAAAGACATTTAGGGCAGAGAAGATACTGCTATTAATATGAATATTCTCTAGATTCAGAATTCTAAGGCCCAGGTCCATTGCCAGTAAGACAGGGCAGTCAGCCCCCAAACCCAGCTCTGCTGAATCTCAGACTGTTGTCAAGGGCAGAAACTGAGGCCCCAAGAAACCAGTGACTACTCTTTTCCTTTTGGAAAGTATTAAATGAGGTTGAAAAATACTTTTATCTGTATTTCCTGCTGTTGGTGAATATAGTTCATGTTGAAGACTTACATTGTGGGGCTTAATGTTTGCATATGCACATGCCACATTTCTGTCATGGGAGCCTTAAACAAAATGGTTTACTCTCTCTCTCTCACTTACTAACATGCTAGAGATGTTTCAAGTTGAAGAGCAAACCTGCCTTAGGAGGAAAGGGACTAACAACATTTAAGTGCTTCTGAATGGCAGACATCCAACTAAATACTTGGGCCACCGTTCTCAGCTGCTCAGTAATCCTGGGAGGTAGATAGCATTCCTATTAAAAGCTAGGAGAGGTTACGTGAACTGCTGCTGAGGATGGGATTTATGGAGCAGCTATGGAAAACAGTATGGGATTTCCTCAAAAAATGAAAAATGGAACTACCATATGATCCAGTAATGCCACTGCTATTTACCCAAAGCAAACAAAACACTAATTCGAAAAGATATAATGCACCCCTGTGTTTATAAGATATGCAGACAGCCCAAGTGTCATTGGTGGATGAATTGATAAAGATATAGAGTGTGTGTGTATGTGTGTGTAATAGGATATTGCTTAGCCATAGAAAAGAAAGACCATGGATTGGCATTTACAGCATAGATGGACTTAGAGGGTATTATGCCAAAGGAAGTGATTCAGAGAAAGACAGATACCATCTGATTTCACTAATATGTGAAATCTAAGAAAACCCAAAATGAACAAGCAAACAAACAAACAGACACTCATAAATACAGAGAACAATTGGTGGTTGTCAGAGGGGAGTGGGGTGGGAGAAATGGGTAAAGTAGGTGAAGGGGGGAGTACAGCAAAGGAAATTTAGTCAATGATATTGTAATAACTTTGCATAGTGACAGTGACAAAACTTATCATGGTGAGCATTGTATAATGTATAGAATTGTGAAATCATTGTGCTTTATACCTGGAATTAATATAACATTGTATGTCAACTATACTTTTGAAAAAAACTAGGAGAGGTTAAATAATTTGTCTAGGGTCATACAACTGGTGTGTGAAAGAGTAACTGTTTCCTGTGTTTGCTGACTTGACTCACATCAGATACATTATCATTTGGGACATTGTGACTTTCTGGACTCACTTGAAATGAATTAAAATGAAAAGAATTCTTCTCTGTTCCTTTAAGGCTCCGCAGATACAAAGTCCTAGGGAGTAGCAATTCTGACTCAGACCTTTTCTCCCGCCTGGCCCAAATTCTTCAAAATGGAACTCAGAAACCCCGGAGCACTACTCAGTGCAAGAGTCCAGGATCCCCTCACAATCCAAAAACACCACCCAAGAGTCCAGTTGTCCCTCGCAGAAGTCCCAGTGCCTCTCCTCGAAGCTCTTCCTTGCCTCGCACATCTAGTTCCTCACCATCGAGGGCTGGACGGCCCCACCATGACCAGAGGAGTTCATCCCCACATCTGGGGAGAAGCAAGTCACCTCCCAGCCACTCAGGATCCTCCTCCTCCAGGAGGTCCTGCCAACAGGAGCATTGCAAACCCAGCAAGAATGGCCTGAAAGGATCCAGCAGCCTCCACCACCACTCGGCCGGCACTAAAGCCCCCCCAGGGAAGAGTAAGTCAGCCACTAAACTCAGCAGATAGGAACTGGGCTGCATCTCTGGGAAAGGTGTGAGGTCTTCCTCCTAAACCTGATGCATGTGTGTCCTTGTACTGTCTATTTAAAAAATCAGTGTTGATCTTCTCTTACAAAAGAAAGTAACATAAATTATTTATAAGAAGACATAAATATAAGGAATTACCTAAGGCAGGCAGCAAGCAGATCAGGAATCCATGCCTTTGCATAGGAAGGGGCAATCCAGCAAAATCCAAGGGGGAGATTAAATGAACTCTTATTTTTTAGCTGCCTTTGAAACAAAGGAGTTAAAGGAAGGAGATGGAATGGAATTTTAAGGGGTTTAGCCTGGTATGTTTGTTTTTAAGGCATTGCTCAAAGATTATATAGCAAAAGTGAAACTTCTTGTTTTAATATTTTTATTCAAACTTCCCAACGTGGGAGAGTCAGAATTGCTCTAATATTAGGATATATAACAAGTCTGTTTGCTGGAGACCCAGTGCTCATACACACATGGCTTGTGTATTTATCTAGTGTATTGAGAGTTCACATCTTTACTTTGCCTCATGCCTACTACCCTCCCTGGATTTCAGTTTTTAAAGTTAGTGTATCTCACCTGATGCAGTCTCTCTAATTTTAACGATACATTCTAATATGCTTTCAGCAGCACATGATGAAAACTTCAAATCCAGTTATTTTTTTTAGTCCCCTAATATTTTTCTGTGGAGCGGCAGTTCTTAGTATATTTTTATTGTGAAAAAGAACTACTGAAACTTAGGTAAAGGAAGAAGTCTAAATAGAGCTACTTTCCAGGCTTCAGTGCTTTAGGGAGAGAGGAACAGAGTGAGGCTAATACCATTCAAGACAAAAGAACCCTCTTCCCCTCTGTTTCCTCCTTATGGAAGGAAGACCGACCAGAGTAGACCTTACTTTCTTAGGTCTTCTGGATACCAGCTATTTCCAATATCAACCTCCAAGATGATACCAGGGAAATACACTGCTGTGGAGTGTGACTTTATGCTTTTAGATATTTAGAAAGAAAAACAGAGAGAAATTAGGTACATTGTTGAGGCTTATAATCCTCAAACTTTGTATTTTATACATTTAGCCAATAAGGAACAAGTATCTGGGGAAATAAATTTAGGCTCAGTATTTATCTTTTAATGTTTTATTACCTGCTTCTCTTGTGCTTTAGTTTGAATATTTGGGCTTTTGGACCTGATTTCCTTGTAACCTCAATTTATAAAGCTGTGAGGAGGAGCATATTCTGATTTCACTCTTCTAGTAACAGGAATCAGGCAAAAGTAAATTATGCTAGATTTTTCAAATGGGCTCTTTTCTACTCTGTAGGTGTTTTGTGTTGTAAAGACCTTATTGAGGTCAGGTAAATTGGTCTGCTTGCTGTTGAAATTTGCCTTCTAGCAAACATCTGTGCTTTCTCTTTGACCTTGTGTTTGCTGCCAAAGCTTAACATGGTTGAATTGGAAAAAAAAAAAAAAAAAGAAAAAAAAGAAAGAAAGAAGTGTATTTCCTCACTAAGTGAATACATTCTAATGCTGCATCAAAGCTGCCCTGAAGCTGCACTGAACTTCTCTCGTTCTCTTTATCTGTGTTGAGCTTTTTTTAAAAAACAAAAAACAAAAAACAAAACGAAACTCAAAGCACTGTTGAGTCCTATACGATCTCCCGTAAGAAATGTAGCATAGTGTGGAATCTTAATTTCTCTCCGGTTTCAAGCACTACAGAGGAATGCAATAGATAAGACATATTTGCTGTTTAACTAAAGCAACTGTAATATTGGAAGACCAGTCCTTCTGTATTATATTGTATAATAGTTGCTATAACACTACTTGCATGTCTTCATGGTAAATGATATAAATATTTATAAATATATAGAGAACCATATGCTTATATAAACTCATTCTTTCTCATTCTCCATTTGTAATTTCAAGATCACAGATGGTGAAATTCCTTTCTATTGTGTGCCTCGCGTACACTTGGGCCTTGCCTGTCTTCATTTTCTGAAAATATGTTCTTGGCATGGGACATTTCAGGTTCTTCTTGCCTTCTTTGTGTAATAATGCAAGGGTTGGCAGCCTTCGAGCCAAGATAGGTTATTTAATTCTCACTTTTAAAAGATTTTAATAGGGGAAAAAATTACCGGGACATGCTTGTAATACTCGTTCAAAAATTTGTCATGTTAATCACATAATTCTGTCCTTATGGTTAAAGGGGATAAACTGGAATGATAATCATGGGTCTGACATAAATTGATTTTTTTTAATGTCTTAAAATTGCCATTCTTCATTCCTCTTTTCATCTCACAATTTTTTTGGGTGGTGGGGGAGTGGAGTAAGGAATTATCTACAATTCCTTAATTATCTACAATTAAGGAATTATCTTTTTTCTGTTGTATTAAATTGTGCTAAGGGTAGCCAGCTTTAAATCCTGACCCCTGTCATCTGAAATGTGCCAGTCATTGGGAAAGCTGATGAGGCTGCAGTTATGGTGTGTGTGTTGTTTTTAACTGGTGTTTCTCTTCTAGCGGTCAAAACAGACAGTGATGGCAACATGGTGATTGGATGTTTTCTCTCTATGGTTTCTTAATTTTCTCCCAGCTTTTCTACTGTGTTGCCCCCTTTTCTAAATGGCCCTGACGAACTCCAGATCCAGAGAGAAATAGCCTCAGCGTATAAGAATATTTTATTTTGCATGTAGAGGAAAGAGTTAACCAAAGATGTTCTGCTCTGATACTTTCAAAAGAAAACAGACTAGTTATTGCTTAAGTATCAATAGGTCCACCTAAAAGGACTAGCTGATACAGCGATTTACTTCATGGTTTTTAAAAGCATAGTTTGTGCTTTTAGAAATGTTAGAGGTCTCAGGCTAAAAAGAGAAGTTGGCAGCCCTGAGCAAAGCATTTTTGGCCCAAGGATTCTTGTTTTTGTTTTATTTTAAGGTTATGGTATGGAGAATGGGTTGGTTATTTGTTGTTGTTTTAGTTCCTTCTTTTTTATTTATTTTGGTGTTTTTTGTTTTTTTGTTTTTTTTTTTAGTGTTGGCATATTTCAGATCTCAGTGACAAACACAGATCAACCAAGCAATTTTAAATCAGTTTGGTTATTCTACCTAAGGAACATGGCCATTAATTAAAAGTCCAGCCAAACTATACTAAACATAGTATGGGGCAAAAGTTAAAATTCTCTTTTGAAAATCAAGTGCCTCCTGGTTTCTCTTCTCACAACAAAATGGCAAACCCTAGTCACACTTGCCCTTACACCGTCATGTCTAGTCTCTGGAATTATGTGTGGAGCAGAAAATGGATTAGCACTAGCTCATTCCCTGTAGGTAGCATTCTTCTTACATTATGCTGCCAAATCTCCAGGGTGTACAGACTGTTTGAAATATTAAAGTTTCACCTGAGAATCTTTTGCGCAGCATAAAGGTACTTAACTTTATAGTGAACAAAGGAAAATTGGATCATATCAGGCATAAGCTTAAAGCACAGCATGTAAACATCTTTGAATGGTAAGTCTCAGGCAGGTGCCCTTATTCCCAACTTGGTATGCAAGCTGGCCTTGCTGACCAAGGGCACCATCATATTTACTGTTTCTTAAGTTGCATGTTGTGAAGGGAATGTTTTTTGTAAAAGTTGCCAAGTCAGTCCAGTTCTAAATAAGTAGCAAAATGGTCATTGATACCACTGTTGTCATTATCCACTTTGTATTATTTGCTTTAAAATACTAAGCAAATTTTAGCTGCTTCCTGATTCAGTGGACTAGTTGTGCAGTATCTCTTTCTTTTCAGCTCCCAGCCACTAGGGGAACTTGAAGTTCTTTGGTCATCATCAGAGATTCCTTCCAGGCTACAGATTTTTATGCAAATATTTCTATGGTTGCATTCAGTCTACAAGGAAAAAGTGTACATTGGTGCATGTTTGATAAACCCACACGCAGATAGTTAAAACTATAATTAGTTTTTCTGTACCCCATAGTTTTGAATTAAAAACAGATGCTTTTCCCCCAGAGGGTTCTTTGTTCTAGGAACTACATTCTGAATCTAACATTAGGAATTGGTGAAAGGAGAAACAGGATTGGGAATTCAGAACTTAGTGACTTAGGGAAAAAAATGCATCTTATTCTGGCTATTTGAAAATATATTTATTTGTAGATAAGTCTAGATTTAGTCTTGGGAGATCAAAGTTTTTTTACATTTTAAAACTTTTTTCATTCCCTTAGATCTATCCAAACATGTCATATGTTAGCGAACCATTTCTTCTCTTGTGTTCATGTATTTTGGAATTAACTTGTTTGCATTCACTCTTTTATATTCTGCCCATTTCTGTTTATGTGCATTTACCACAGATGTTTTGGGACGTTGCCTAAACGGAGACATATTTTGGCACCTGTATCACTGAGGAGATAGAATGGTTGATGACAGTGGCATTGTTTAACTTTCTTGAGTTTGGGTCTGTACAGTTTATTTGCAGAAGAGCTACTCATCTATGTTTTAACACAAAAAGTATTACAGGATTGAGGCACGTAACCACAGTGGTAGTCGTCATATGTCAATATTTACCCAAGTTCTGAATCCAGAGGTGCAGATTTAGACCTTAACTTACAGAAGGGAACATGCAGCAGCTGCAGTCCTCAGACTGTATGGGAGGATGTGGTGCACAGAAAATGCCAGGTGCTTTTTAGGACATCCTGCTTCCCTGTCCTCATCCGATAGAACTCTGGTGTACACCTCGAGGATGTGGGAGGAATGTGGAAACGTCGCACCATTAGATTTCTCAATAGTTTGGCTATCCCTTTGGAATTAGGAGAAAGTGAACCCAGATAGTCGTGGGAGCCTGCAGAATCTGCTGCCAGTAGTGCAACGGAGAACTGCAGGAGGTATATGGGAATTCCTGTAGTTTCTCAGTGACTCCAGGACAAGGGACAAGGATCCCTATTAATTTAAAGGAGAATTTGGATGCTGCACACCTCAGTCCCTGAGAAATCCCTGGCTGGACATGAAATGATGACATTAGCGTCCTGGCCCTTCACTACATTGCCTAATTGAGTTGTGATTATCTGCTCTGACTTTTAAAATGTAAGTTTGATGTTTAATTATTCCCCTTGAGCAAATTTGGATCAGAAAATGGAAATGTGTGACAAGATCAAGATCACTTTGTGGTTATTATACACAATCTTCAAAAAAGGGAATAGCCAACAAGTAACATTTAGTAATAATTTGAATACTTCTTACGCTTTGCTGGATCTTTGGTTTTAAGGAGACATGTAAAACAGGTGAAGCCTTTTCCTTCATTACCCTGTGAAACTTTCACAGAGCCTGCCTCTTCAATTGGCAGTGACAGTATGGGCATAGTATGTATCACTGGTGATGCTGACATGTCTCTTAGATACTCTGGGCCAGTGGTTCTGGGTTCCTTGACCTACAGAATAGGATTCCATAGGCAAATCTTTGAGCCCATGTGACTATAGAATTTGCCAATGACATCATTTTACACACTAATGATAGATAGGAATTTTACCTCTTTTCAGTAGTTTAATACCGTTTCATATTGTGTACAAAAATGTTCACTCACCCAGCTAAAAACATTGAGTAAACCCAAGGTTTTAATATAGACTGTCCTTGCCATATGATACTTTCTCCCCACCTTATAATACACATTTTTAAATCCTTCAAAATTCATTCATAGCACTTCACCATATTTGGAGTCTGGGTATTCTTCACTCACCCATAAGAGATAAACAAGGCTACTAGAGCTTGAATGTGATTTATTTTAGGGAGTAAAATTCTTGCCATCTTTCCCAGGAAAGGAAAGCCCGTAGGACTTTTCAAAACGATTTTCTTTTTAAATGACTCACAAGATAGGTAAGTTAGTTCACTAAGGTAAAAAGCATTCAGAAATAGCTAGGAAGATCACAACACTGTGCCACCTGCAGCTCTGAAATTGGATTGAGTGAATTGAACAAAGAAGAGAACAGATCAGAGAACCCACGTGGAGTCCATGCACTCCCTCCCTCCTGCACAGTTCTTGGTCCCCCTCCTGACTCCATTCCCTAAAATTTCCAGTGTCGATTTCATTGGGCCATTTGTTTACAAGTTTAACAGTTTTGGGAAAAAAAGAGGGAGGGGGAAACATCTAGTTTTGACTAGATATAATTCTTGAAAATTATGAACTCTTGGCAACTGTTATATCAGATTGAACCACAAACTAGAAGAATTTTCTTGTCAAGCAAGACCAGTAAGGTAGAATAGAAGACTTTAATAATCCCACAGTTTTCTCCCTTTCTCCTCCTCTTCGTGAAATCAGAGTGATGAGAAGTTGCTCTTTGAAATACCTCCAGAGGTATTGTATTGACCTTTTCCTTCCAAGCAGCCCTCTTTATGCATTTTTGCTCAGGCAACCAAGGACATAAGAGTATTGGCAGAAACACGGAGTGCTTTTGTATAGGCCATCTGTACATAAAAGTGTAATTATTTATTTAATTTTCCCATTTGTATCATATTAAAGCTTTGTACAGTGTTTTAAGTTCTGTTTTAAAATTATTTTGTATTTTATTTTTATAATCTAGTAATAAAATATTCATTCCGCATGCAAACTCTAGTTCTGTTTGTGTGATGGTTTGCTTTCAAAAGCAGGAAATAATATTTTTCTGATTTAATAAAGTTATTGAATGCACCAGAGGTTACAAGATCAACAGGGAACAGAAGGTGTTACTATAAATGCAGTACCACATCCAGAGGTGACCTAGAAAAAGAAGTCCTGGACTGAATAGAAGCTAGGTGTTCAGTATCCCTGCAGATAAAAACGAGAGTTCTGGGATATGAGGAGATGGTTTCCCATGTAATAAAACTGAAGGTGAAGTAACAAAACTGTGTGTATTAAGATCTCCTTTTCATTCCTTCATCCTCTGGCTGGAGGTACTTTCTCCTTTTCTGCAGGAAACGCCCTTTGTATCACTAGAGTGATTCCTGCTCCCTACCACCCTCTCCTTTCCATCTGCGGCCTTCCTTTGAACCAGAGGAACTCTCAGGAGGCACCTGTATGGGCACTGCTCCACCCCGCCTGGTGTGGTTCAGCCTGGAGTGTTCTTGCCAACTGTCTAGCTCTCTGCCTGGTTTCCCTTTCTTGATTTTCTCAGTGAGTAGCAACATCCAAAGAGCTGCCTCTCTCGTGTTTCTAAAAGAAATTAAGAAATAACTCAAGCTGCCATAAACTAATCTGAATGTGCCTCTTAACATTTCAACTGCAGAGTAGTCCAAATAATATAACCTGGTGTAAGGTAAAGGTACAGACGAGCGCTTCTGTGTGCAGCGTGGCCTGAGGAACTTTAAGATTTGTGGGCTGAGGATTATAAAAAGCCTCCATGCAAGAATCATCGTGTCTTACAGCCTTAAATGGTCGAGCAGTTGATGGTGACAGCGGGCGTCGCACGGGCCGGGGGACTGAAAACTTTTGAGAAAGACAAGGTCAAATGAGGTTAGGCTAATTTTATCCTAACTTCGTTAGGGTGGTGACTGTTGTATCTAGAAAACTTAAACTCCAGAAAGAAAAGAGTGTGCTTATCATAGAAGATAAGGCAGGTGTCTCTCTCGGGGAATTGTTCACCTTTATCGTCCAGCCGCTCTCCCGGCCCCTCGGTCTCCCCTGTCGTGTCCTGGGTCCCCGCAGGTGGCCCCTCGGGCCAGGGCAGCCGGGACCGGACCTCACCCATCGCGGTGCGGCCTCACTTTGCGGGCCAACTGTTGGCTGCCGGGAGCCGCTGAGCCAGCCGCGGCCTTTGACCGAAGGCCTTAGCAGAACCTCAACCCGGGGAAGCCCCGGCCCCACCCCCAGCCCCGCCCCTCCGCCCCGCGGCCCAACGGTCGCTCCTCCGCGCCGGCCCCGCCCCTCCCAGGCCGCCCGTGGCGCGTCGGCGCCTGCGCAATCGCGTTCAAGTGCCCCGACCGGGATGGCGGCCGTTTTGGAGTCGCTGCTGCGAGAGGAGGTGTCGGTCGCAGCCGCGGTGAGGTGGATCGCGCGCAGCGCCCAGAGTTCGGAGGTAACAGCGCCGACACGCCCCCAGGCCTGGCCCGAGTCTGCTTTCCGCGTGAGATACCACCCCTCCGGTCCCTTTTCTCTTGGGTGCCTGGCTGTCAGCCCGGGCCGAATGCGCTCCAACTAGGGGCCGCTGCCGGGGCCGCCCGCCTCAGCGCGCCCTGCGGTCCGGGCTGCTCGTGGCGCGGGGCTGGCAGCTGACCCTCTCGCCCCTCTCCCGCTTCTCCCTCAGGATGACCCCGGGGAGGCGGCCGCGCTGAGCTCCCTCCGGCCACTGCGGAAGGAATTCGTGCCATTCCTGCTGAACTTCCTGAGGGAGCAGAGCAGCCGCGTCCTCCCGCAGGGCCCCCCAACCCCCGCCAAGGCCCCGGGCTCCTCGGCAGCTCTGCCTGGGAGGCCCGGGGGCCCGCCGCGGGGCGGCCGCGGGGCGCGCAGCCAGCTCTTCCCTCCGACGGAGCCTTCCAGCACCGCCGCCGCCGAGGCCCCTTCGGCCCGCCGCGGGGGCAGGAGGCGGGGCCCGGGGCCGGGTCGCGAGCGGGGAGGCCGCGGCCCCGGGGGCCTGGAGGAGGGGGTCAGCGGAGAGAGTTCGCCTTGGGCCGGGGGCCGGAGGCCCAGGGGATCTGGCAGCCCCGGCAGCCCCAGCCTCGCGCGCTCTGATCCGCCAAACCTCAGCAACCTGGAGGAGTTCCCTCCCGTAGGCTCGGTTCCCCCCGGCCCTGCAGGGTGAGAATCAGGCCCCATCCACGATTGGGGTGGCACGAAGGCTGTGTTAGGGGAATCAGTAAATCAGGGCTGGGCGCTCTGCAGTTGAGCGTGGGAATGCCCCGAGGGTTGGGGGTGAGTTAACCACAGTGGTGAGGGGCCTTTTGCGAAATCCACCCCCCCCCCCCCCCCCCCCGCTGTTGTGGTGGAGGAGGAGGTGTTTGAAGATAACGAATTTGAGAAAAACCTGTGGCTACTCAGCAGGACGAAGCCTTCGCGCAGGATCAATCCAACTCCGGTGAGCGAAGAGCGGTCACTGTCCAAGCCCAAGACCTGCTTCACCTCACCCCCAATCAACTGTGTCCCCAGTTCCCAACCCTCAGTCCCGGACACTAGCCCTTGGGGCCATGGCCTTCCCCCAGGGTGCAGAAGTCTGCAAGAGGAACGGGAGATGCTCAGGAAGGAGCGGTATGACCTTGCCACTCCCTGGGTTGTCAGCTTCCTCCCAGTGGGGGATCTGCAGGCCTTTTCCCTTGAGATTGGTTTGCCCCTGGGAGCAGCCCTGGGTCTGTTTCCTGGGCTGTGGATGTCTGCCCTGGAGAAACCTGAGTATGGCTGTGGAGGGGAAGCCAGGGGAACCGCTCATGACATCTCTCTGTCCCCTTAGCTCTAAGCAGCTGCAGCAGTCACCTACTCCCGCCTGTCCCACCTCAGAATCGGGGTCTCCCCTCCCCAGCCGGACAGGTAACCTCACAGCCGAGCCCGCTGACCCTGCCAGAGTGTCTTCCCGCCAGCGCCTAGAGCTGATAGCCCTCATCTACTCTTCATGCATCGCAGGTAGTTGAGAGCAAAGGGCGCTTGAGTGGAGATGCCTGCGGAATTTTGGTGTAGGAGAAATGATAAGGCAAGCAGAACTGAGCCTTGGTTCCAAATGATGCCTGACACCCTGGGGCTTCCTTTTATATCCAGAGAACCTGGTACCAAACCTCTTCTTGGAGCTTTTCTTCGTCCTTCAACTCCTTACTGCTCGGAGGATGGTGGCCACGAAGGAGAGTGACCTTGAACCAATTCCGGGAGCACTAGGTCAGTGAGTGAGCCTCTTTTTGGGAAATGAGGTCTGGAGATGGAACAGTTCTTAACTGACAGCTTGGTACTATCCTTCTAGATTCCCTGGAAAGCCCTCTGTTCCAGAGTGTCCATGATTGTGTCTTCTTTGCAGTACAGGTTTTGGAGCATCAGTTTCAGTGAGTTTCCCCAGCTTTGGCATTTGAGCCTTATTCCCAATGTTCGCTTGGGTCTCTGGCCACTTGAGGTAAAATGCTTGTGCTTAACACAGGTGCAATAACCTTGGGTGTTTTCCTACATGGAGCCTGTAGTTATTGGTCAAAGCTATGAATTTAACTCCTATAACAATCAAATTGCTGTCTGTGGTCTTGGCATCTGATCTTTGGGTTTATGTCTAATGTTTCCCTGCTCCATAAGGTTTCGTTTCTTCCCCCTTGCCTCCATCATCTTAAATCCTTGGCCCATGACTTTGCCTTACATGCCTGCTCCATGTTCCAGATAATGTTCTCTGTGGCATGCAGATGTCAGCTTCCTGTTTGCAGTCCATGTCCCGTTCCCAGTCATATGTGCTTTTGTCCCTGCAGGGTTCTTTCCTACTTGGACAAAGGGACCTTAAAACTGTTGGCTGAGAATGAGCGGCTGCTGTGCTTTTCACCAGCTCTGCAAGGCCGCCTCCGAGCTGCCTATGAGGGCAGTGTTGCCAAGGTAGGGACCCCTCCTAGGCTCCACCTGACCCTTCCCAGCCTCATAATTTAGGCAGCCCAGCACACACCGGGCTAACTCCGGGCAGGAATACAGCGATGAGGTTTTCTGAGCATGATCTGTGAGAGTTTCAGTCCCTAATGTCCCTGCCATATTTTAGGTCTCTCTGGCGATGCCACCGTCTGCTCAAGCTGTCTCCTTTCAGCCAGAAACTGACAATCGTGCCAACTTCTCCAGTGACCGAGCCTTTCATACTTTTAAAAAACAAAGGTGACAAGAAAAGGGAACTTTCAGGAGGGAGTGGGGCAGCATTTCTCTGGGATAGGCAGCCTATGTTGTTTTCCTAGAAACTAGGAGTTTGGCACTAATAGGTGGTAGTTTAGCACCACTGCACCCTTTCTGCCAAGTATCATAATGGCTACACACCTTCATTCCGTTTTCCTGCCCATGGACTTGAACCTCTGACCTCAGCAGCCTTCTCACAGGTATATGACGTTAGTCACAGGGTCCTCAAACAAGAGAGAACCAGCTCAGCTTTTCCTGTGTACAGAAGTATGTGAAGCATGTTGTGTGCTGCTGCTGGGTCTTCAATGTTGTTGGCATGTAGAGAACTTTGGAGAGGATAAGGAATGGGGCTGTGGATAGTCCTGTCCTCGATGGTTCGGAGCTAGAGAAAGCACTCTTGGGAGTGAGATCAGCTGTGCCTCAGTTGATCAGGCGTTCTTGTGTCTGTCAGGGATGTGTTTTTTGAGGTGCTTCGAGAGTGGGAAGATCGGCATGAGGAGCCTGGCTGGGATTTTGAGAAGGGCTTGGGCAGCAGGATCAGGTAGGTGCTCCCACACTGGTCACCTTAGTGGTGCTCTGGTAGTTGATTGGAGGAGGGCTCTTCCTCCACTTATAGCCCATAGCTCCTACCTTCTGTGTCCTCCTTAATCTCTAGTTATTGGCAACTCTGCCTCTACTCAGAGGGATTTGTATTGCCAGCTCCTTGCACTCAGAATGACTCAGACTTGTTATATGAGTGTGAATGCTTGGATGAATACCAAGCCCGTTTTCCAGGTTGCTTGAGTTTTGGCCCAAGTCACTGGTTAGACCCTTTCCAACATTTTCTTCATTGTCTAGTTCAGCAGCTCCAATAACTTTGCATAGCTAGATGCAGAAAGAATATCCTGTCCAGTGATCTACCTTCCACATGAGTCATGACACTCACTAGAGCCCAGTGTAGACTGAAGATTAGGGATGGTATTATCTCTTGGTGGGTTCAGTGTGTCTGTAGCCTTGAGGGATCTTGGTGCTAAGGAGAGTGTCCCTTACCTATTCCCACATCTTTGCACTGGCCAACTCTGGCTGAGGTCTGCTCATGCCCCTGGGTAAGGACTGAAAGGCCCAAGGATTGGCTTGTTCTCTCAGATTTCTGCCCCCTTCTTCCTTCCGTCACATTCTGTTCCTGCCTCTTATGCCTCAGAGCCATGATGGGTCAGCTCTCTGCAGCCTGCAGCCACAGCCATTTCGTTCGGCTTTTCCAGAAACAACTTCTCCAGGTAAGAGCCCCAGGAGGAGAGATGAATCTACAGGAGGCAGTAGGTATTAAAGGCAGCCAGGTAATGGTGGGATGGAGCGGACAGACATGCAGGTCCTGGGCTGGAGTTTGAACAGGAGTTCTCCTTGGGGGGTGTCTGAGATGCAGGCAGCTAGAGGGGAGCCAGAGCCCTCCATCACGTGCCCTGCACCCACGGCCTCCCTAGCCTCCTCACACACCCAGCGTACCCTGCCAGCCTTAGGCCCTCACTACTCCCTTGTCCTTGGTCTGTGCCATAGTAGAGCGAGCCCTGTCATAGGACTCAGGCCCGATTTTAAATCCTGGCCCTAGTGACCGAGGCAAACATCTAACCTTGTGAGGTTAGTCTCTTTACCTATAAAACAGCGTGATCCCAACCTTGAAAAACAAACCTGTGGCACCTGATACAGGGCTGGCATTCCAGAAATGTTCATTACTTCCACCCTATTTTGTTCAGTCCTTCTTTCCAGAAAAACTTACTGTTTTTTTTTTCTCCTCTTCCTGCCGAGCAGATGTGTCAGAGTCCCAGTGGCACCGGAGGCACGGTCTTGGGTGAAGCTCCGGATGTGTTAAGTATGCTTGGAGCTGACAAACTGGGGCGGTTGCGGCGCCTACAGGAGAGGCTTGTGGCCCCTCAGAGCAGCGGGGGGCCCTGTCCGCCCCCCACCTTCCCGGGCTGTCAGGGATTCTTCAGGGACTTCATCCTGAGCGCCAGCAGGTAAGGGTCCCCTGCAAAGTGCAGGGAATAGGGCTGAGGCCAGGAGGGGTTTGTCTTTCCAGAAGGGCAACGGTTCTCTCTCTTTTGCCTGGAATGTAACAGAGTGGGACCAGTGATGTCCAGGCTCCTCTAGCTCACAGTTCCTGCCTCCATTTCCTTTCCTGTTCTTTGACCCACACTGGTAACCTCAGCCTCCTTCCCTCTCTGCCCCACTGTGCCTTGCTTTCTGCATGAACTTTCTCTCTATTCCGATTCTGTCTATGCCTCTGCCAGTGTCTTTTTTTTTTTTTTTTCTTCACTTCCTAGCTTCCAGTTTAATCAGCATCTCATGGACAGTCTGAGTTTAAAGATCCGGGAGCTCAACAGCCTTGCCCTGCCACAGCCTGAGCCCAGTGACGAAGATGGGGAGTCAGATGTGGACTGGCAGGTTAGAAAGCAGAATGAGGGAGAGAACAGGGTTCTGACCTAGGAGGGAAGGGCTCTTTTCAAGAACTGGGTAACAGATTCAGAATTGCTCTTGAAGCCCTGTGCTTAGGACATCTTGCTTCCCTGATCCCTACAGGGTGAACGGAGGCAGTTTGCCATGGTGCTGCTCAGCCTGAGGCTTCTGGCTAAATTCCTGGGCTTTGTGGCTTTCCTGCCATACCGGGGGCCTGAGCCACCCCCCACCCGTGAGCTCCAGGACTCCATTCTGGCCCTGAGGAGCCAGGTGAATGGGGGCTCTGGTAAGGAGGGCCGGGAGGGGCCGCCGAGCCCTGGAGATGGAGGGCGTCCCCCACCTCCAGTCCCCCACCCCCTGACCCAACCCTGCCCCACCAGGTGCCCCCGGCCCTGGATGTGCGGGCGCTGTTGCAGCAGGGGCTACGGGCCCGCCGAGCCGTGCTCACGGTGCCCTGGCTGGTGGAGTTCCTCTCCCTCGCTGACCACATTGTGCCACTGCTGGACTATTACCGCAGCATCTTCACTCTCCTGCTCCACCTACATCGGTGAGTCCAGAAAGGGTGAGGCTTAAGCCAAGGGCATGGGAGAACACTGCTGAAGCTGCTGTCAGTGAAGAGGGTTGAGCGGCCCTGTGCTTCCTGTGCGGTACCATATCCATAACCTACCCTCAGGGGAGAGGCAGAAAGTGGGCACTGTTTTGCACTTTTATTAGCTGTTTTTTATTCCTCCTGTGGCTGAGCTCAGAGGGAGTACAGATCTGGTGAGGGGCGGTGGGGAGATCCTGGTCACCTGTATGACAGCCATCCCCTTTTGATCTGCTTTTGAGAATTGCCTTCCCAGTGATAGCTTTCTTTTATTCCGTTCTGTTTCTTATACAAATGTACTGTTTAGGAGCTTGGTCTTGTCAAAGGAAAGCGAGGGGGAGATGTGTTTCCTTAACAAGTTGCTGCTGCTTGCTGTTCTGGGCTGGCTTTTCCAGGTTGGTCAAGTGGAGAAAGATCCAGATTGGGGAAGGGAGGCATCTACTGTGGGTGGAGTCGGGGAGTAGGAGAATGTCTGAGTCTGAACAAGGTCACGGCCAGAAGATGAAGGTTTAGAGGGGGTATGGGAATTACCATGGTTTCAGAGCAAGGTTGCTTTGTATCTGGTGGCCAAACCCTGGAACCACAAGGTCTGTGTGTTGAATCTCTGAAGCACTGACTGGAGTTTGCACTGCTCTGATCTTTTGTCAGATTCCCACAGTCCCTGAGGATCTGTTCTTTCTGGAAGAGGGTCAGTTGGATACTTTTGAGGTGGATACAGTAACTTCAGAGCACGGGTTGGTAAGTGTTGGGGTCTGGCCAAAGCTGTGGGAGTGGCAGGAATAAAGGAGGCAGGCAGTCTGGGAGTTCCTAGAGACTGAACTCTTCTGTAACTCTTCCCCAACTGTCCCATTTCTGGCACACTGGGGAGGAAGAGAAGCCTGCCTGCCTAACTCTGGCCTGTTCTCTCCCCCAGGATGGCATGCCTGTGGTGGACCAGCACCTACTCTACACCTGCTGCCCCTATATTGGTGAGGCACCCAGGGTCCTCAGTCCCTGGCCTGTCCCTTCATGAGCACCTAAAAGGCATCCCTTGGGCCTAACACCTTAATATGTTGTTCTCTTCTTAGGCGTTCCCCAGGTGCCTCAGCCTCTTTACTCCACAAATACTTAAAGTCCCAAGATGCCTGGGAGGCTAGGGGTAGTTCTGGAACTAAGCAGTTGGGGTTCCCTGTTGCAGGAGAGCTCCGAAAACTGCTCGCTTCGTGGGTGTCAGGCAGCAGTGGGCGGAGTGGAGGCTTTGTGAGGAAGATCACTCCCACCACCACCACGGGTCTTGGAGCCCAGCCTCCCCGGACCACCCAGGGGCTGCAGGTAAGGGCAGGGCAGAGGCAGGGGACATCCGGGGGGAAGAGAGAGGAAACTCTTCATGCGCCATTGCCTCCTCCCCACAGGCACAGCTGGCCCAAGCCTTTTTCCACAACCAGCCACCTTCCCTGCGCAGGACTGTGGAATTTGTGGCTGAAAGAATCGGCTCTAACTGTGTCAAACACATCAAGTAAGGGTTGAAGGGGTTGGGAAGGCAGATGTGGAAGGTGCCAGGCTCATTCCCTTACCATTTACCCCCTCAACTCTTAACATTGTATTGCCAATCTGAGGAAAGTTAGCTTGAGGGGAAGGATATGGTGGGGAGGCTAAAACTGCTAACATTATTTGAGGTTAGTTCTGACCAGATTTCCTTGCATTTGCAGCCCCTTACTGATTCAGTTCCCTCAACCACCTTCAAGCTTTTCTGTCCCCGCTGCAGGGCCACACTGGTGGCAGATCTGGTACGCCAGGCTGAGTCGCTTCTTCAGGAGCAGCTGGTGACGCAGGGACAGGAAGGGGGTGATCCAGCCCAGCTGTTGGAGATCTTGTGTTCCCAGCTGTGCCCCCACGGGGCCCAGGCACTGACCCGGGGGCGGGAGTAAGAGACGCCAGACCCTCATCCCCACTCTCCGCTTTTATTTTCCTGACTTTTTCTTTTTCACAAACTCATCTCTGTTTATTCCACGTCCTCTCTGAAACCCCCTTTTTCTTTCACTTCTTATGTAGGTACATATCTTAGGCTTTAGGACCCAAAGTCTAAAGTTGAGTTGGAAGAATGGGGGGTTGGGTGTCCTCCTTCCTCCCAGCGTCAGGGATCAGGGGTGGGCCCAGGGCTGACAGTGCTTCTCTTAACCCCCTGCCCACCTCTCCCCAAGGCAGAGCCCTCCTGGCTCAGCTGATTGGTGCACTTGGCCTTTCTTTCTGTGAGCCAGGCCAAAACCTCTAGCCATCACAGACTCTGTCTCCTTTCAGGTTCTGTCAGAAGAAGAGCCCTGGGGCAGTACGGGCACTGCTTCCCGAGGAGACCCCGGCAGCTGTAAGTAGGGAGGAGGCCTGGAGCCCGCGGGCTGCTGTTTGGTGGTGGGAGAGTTGCGCTGCAGGTCACATGTGCATGAGGGTGGTGGATGGGTCCGAGGGTTGGTCCCGGCCTTGGGGACACCTGAGCTGTTGTTCATTCTCATCCCTGAGCCTCCCCTGGTCCCTGACGCTGCAGTTCTTCTGGGTCACAGGTTCTAAGCAGCGCAGAGAACATTGCTGTGGGGCTTGCGACAGAGAAGGCCTGTGCCTGGTTGTCAGCCAACATCACAGGTAAGGTCCAGGACAGGGGAGTGGCTGACCAAGTTCTTCAAAAGTGGACTGGCAGAAAGTGGGAGGCCTCTAGGGGAGAAGGAACATAAACCAGTTGGAAACAGTGATGGGCATGGGTTGGTGTGGTGACCCCTCTTCTGTTCTCCCTTTGACCTGCAGCACTGATCAGGAGGGAGGTGAAGGCGGCAGTGAGTCGCACACTTCGAGCCCAGGGTCCTGAACCAGCTGCCCGGGGGGAGCGGAGGGGCTGCTCCCGAGCCTGTGAGCACCACGCTCCCCTCCCCTCCCACCTCATCTCCGAGATCAAAGTACACAGCTCCCCTCCTCCCTGCGCCCCTCTCCTCTCCCTTCTCCCCGCTCTTTTCCTGGTCTCCCTCCTTCCTCACGTCAGCTGCAGTGTTTTGTGTAGCCGCTTTCTGTGTTGTGCAGCTAGTTCGGTGTCCTTCGTTACTGAACGGGATTAGGTAGGGCACAGCTGAACTGAACGGTTTTCCTAATTGCTTTTCACTAACTTCCGGTACCTGAATCACCCAAAAAGGGAAAAGAACAGATATGAAAGTTTCCGATGGACTGCATACTGCTTGCATGGGAGGTGATGGGGTCTGGGGGGAGCGGATGTCTGCTGTAGTAGGAAAGCCTCAAAGGGGGCAGTCACCTGTGTTGGCACAAGATTTCAGAAATGTTCTCATATGTGGGATGTGATGCTTATTTAGTTGTAGGCAGTAAGAATAAACTACCATTGCTCTTGATTGTAAAAATTTAGATACCGTCTAGATAGAGTAGGGCCCAGCAAACAGCCCATGGACCAAATCCAGCCTGTTGCTGCTTTCTATAAATCAAGTTTTATTGGAACACAGCCACACTTGTTCACTGATGAATTGTCTAGGGCTGTTTTTGTGCTACAGCAGCAGAGATGTTAAGGCCTGCAAACCCTCAACTATTTACTGTTTGGTGGAGCCAAAGATTAGGACTAGGGACTAAGAAGGAATGACAAAAATGGAGAGTATATAGTGGGGAGAAGAAAAGGCTAAGTGGTTTTCTGTACTGAAGCCGGACTCTCCCAAGAAGATGAACAGAGAAGCATAGGGGATAGAAAATATAACACATAGCCAGACAGTTCTCCTAAATGCTTTCAGGATAAGGCTCTCTGGGAAGTGGATGGGTGTGGCTTTGTCCCAAGACGAGTGACATCTCTTGAGCTCTCAAGGCAGCATGTTGTCCCTCAGCTGACCTGCTCCATCTGTTCCCTCTGTTGCTGTCCACTTGGTTGGCTTCTTCTCCCAGCTGTGCGGTCCTGCCCGAGTCCCAGGTCTAAGGCACCTTGGCCCGGCCGCTTCATCCGGGGACCCTGTCTTTTCCTTCTGCCTCTTTCCACTGGCTTCTCGGTGGCCTCCTCAGTCCCAGCTAGGTATGAAGTCTCGCTCTGCTTCCACCCCTGCTCTCTCCAGGATGTGCTCGCTCTGGCTGTGGGGCCCCGGGACCCTGAGGAGGGAGTCTCTCCGGAGCATCTGGAGCAGCTCCTGGGCCAGCTGGGCCAGACACTGCGGTGCCGCCAGGTGAGACCTAACACGACGCTGTACTTGTGTCCTTGTCCAGTGCTAGTCACCTGAGCTGCATCAGCTCAAGTCTGCTGCTGTAAGGATAGTGCTAACGTCCAGCCTCTTCTCTACAGTTCCTGTGCCCGCCTGCAGAGCAGCATCTGGCAAAGTGCTCGGTGGAGTTAGCATCCCTCCTTGGTATGGCTCTCTGTCATTACATCACCCTTCTGTCACATCCCCCAGATCTCAGGTTTTGGTACAAGCTAGATTAGAAACATGGAGCTTTGTTCTCTTCTACCTCCCAGGGGCCAGCTAGGTGACCCTACCTCCATTTCTCAAAGCTTGACTTTTTTCTTTGCCCAAAGTGGCAGACCAGATCCCTGTCCTCGGGCCCCCGGTGCAGCACCGGCTGGAGAGAGGACAGGCTCGCAGGCTCCTGCACGTGCTGCTTTCCCTGTGGAAGGATGACTTTCAGGTGCCGGTTCCACTGCAGCTGCTGCTGAGCCCAAGAAACCTGGGGCTTCTGGCAGACACTCGGCCAAGGGAGGTGAGCTAGAGCGGTGGAGGAGGGCAGGTGGGCTCTTTAGCCCCCTGCACTCCTGTTCTGACGCCCCCCACCCTCACCCCAGTTGCTGTGTGTGTTTCCTTTACTCCACCTTTTCTGGCGCTGTGTTCATTTCCTCTAATACGCTCACATGGGCTGCAGATCTCCTCCTCCTCCTCCTCAGCAGCTCTGTCCTTTGGATCAGTCAGGGTCGCTGTGTCAACCTACCCCGCTGACGCTCTACATGTGTGTTGCAGTGGGACCTGCTGCTGTTCTTGCTCCGGGAGCTGGTAGAGAAAGGGCTGATGGGACGGA
The DNA here is from genome assembly GCF_022837055.1 of Prionailurus viverrinus. Taxonomy (NCBI): domain Eukaryota; kingdom Metazoa; phylum Chordata; class Mammalia; order Carnivora; family Felidae; genus Prionailurus; species Prionailurus viverrinus. Next base: position 56,004,343 of record NC_062566.1, read on the forward strand.
CAGAGATAGAGGCCTGCCTGGGCAGCCTCCATGATGCCCAGTGGCCAAAGGTAAGGAGTCCTCATCTCTTCATCCATCTGTCCCTTTTCTCCTGAAATGGGGCCAGCGGTGGGGCCCAGGCATTCTTAGGATCTTCCCAAAGCTCAGTGGACTTTATCAGGTATCTTCAGGACCACCCTGAAATGGTGTGGCTGTTCTGGAGTGCCTTTTTCACATTTGAGTAGCTACTGTATGAAAGAGGGTGCCAGCGGAGGAAGGAAGATGGAAGGCAGGTAGTTGGAAAGCAGCGTGGCAAGGTGAGTATGGGTTTTTTAAATCAGAATAACCTAGATTTGAATCTCAGCTGGTACTGAATGTTATCGTGATCTAGGGCAGAATAGTGTATACCTCCTAGGGTTTTCAGGATGAAATCTGTTGGTGGTAAGTACTCACTAGATGATTCTGCGCCTCCTGTCAGATTCCCCTCTCCCTGCTGGAACTGGAGCATCCCCAGAGGACTAATGGGAAAAGGTGTCCTGTCCATTTCAGTGTAGAAGGCCGTTGGGAAAAAATAAGGTTGTCTACTCACTGGTTAGCAAGGGCTAGATATTGGGGATTGAGTTTTATAGAAAGGATGTACCATCCAGAATTTTGTGTCAGCCTTGTCTGTCCTCTGCTTATTCCAGGACTTCTCTGAAGAATTAGCAACACTGTTCAACCCATTTCTAGCTGAGCCTCACATGCCAGAACCCCAGCTAAGAGCTTGTGAGCTGGTGCAAACAAACCGGGGGACTGTGCTGGCCCAGAGCTAGGGCTGGGGAGTGGCCCTGCCTCAGGTGTCTGACCAGAACCCTGGAGCCCGGCCGGACTGTGCCTCAGGAGGAGGCCCCGTGCCCCCCTCGGAGTGCTCACCGCTGACCCTTGCTGACGCGGGAGCAGCTAAGTCTGTAAGTCAGGCTTCCTGCTCACATGTGAAGGAAGCGTGTGGCTGCCGGCATCCCACTGACGCTGACTGCAGGCTCACCGCCCGCGTCCTAGAGGAAGGAGGAGGGTTCACCAGATTCAGGATTGTGATGGGAAAGCCTAGAGACAGACTCCAGTCCTGGAGCAGAAGAGTTGGCATTTATTATTTGGATTATTAAATGACGTGTGTGGGCTTGACGACACAGGACTCGAGCCCTATTTGCTGCTACCCCAGCATCCCTTAAAACTCTGTGGTTTGGAAATCATGACAGAGGCAAATGGCTTCTGCTTAACTCGTGAGTAAAGTTAAAACATGAATCTTGGGGAGTGGACATTTTCTTACCACCAGGAGCTAGGCTGCCTGCCATCTCCTTAAAAATGCACAGTACGTGAGGTGGGGCTGACCTGCCAGAAGCCCAGCTTTTACCCTGCACCTTCTCTGCCTTCAGCCCTGTGCACGTACTAACTCTCAACCGTAACTCCATACAGGGGCTACACACAGGGCAGAACATTAGAGCTTTTTAAAATAAACCATTTTCTTTATCAAGGGCTTCATGTCTAGTTATTTTCACCTGGCTCTTCCCTTGAGAAGGCCATAGTCTCAGGTGGGCTTGAAGGTGGGCACTGACAGAGCAGAGCAACCCTTGTGCTGGTTTGTTAGGGCTGGGGGTGTTGCATTTGGCTCAGAACAAAAGCATTCTGTGTGTCTCTAAGTTTGGACTAAAAAGCGCTACCTTGATAACGTGCATGAAGTTCACTCCTATAAAATTCATTCCTTTTCTACATTGGCAGTGCACACAGATTCAGGCTGTGTTGGAGGAAGGAGAGGGTACTCAGGGAACCCTCCTGAAGCGTCTCACAAAATTCTGTGTGTCCGTGTGTAGTTCCCGGGGGAAAAGTACATAGCTGTCAAAGAGGCCGACCCAAGGCCGAAAGGGCCTGCTGTGTCTGTCACCTGAGGAAAGCTGGTGGGAAGTCCTGACAGCCCTCAGCACAGAAAGGTCCCTCAGCACCTAAGAAGCCACTTCCGTCCCTCAGCTCCTCCCAGCTGCTCCTTTTACAAGTTTCTGCAGCTGAACCTTTTGTTCCATAATCTTTTTATCTTCAAAGGCCTTTATTTTGTCCTTTAAATCCATTTTACACTAATCTATAGGATGTGTCCTATAAATCCATTTATACTAAATTCAGGAAGTTCTGAATGCCTGGGAGCCAAGAAATGTTTTATCTTTCTGCACCCATGTGGCTTAACGAGAGCACTGCTCTCTGAAGGTGAGCCCTGAGGTAAGAAGCTGCCACTTCAGAGGACCCAGCTCTCTGTAGGTGGGACAGGTAGGCGGAGCTTGGAGGCAAGCCTGAAGCCCCAGGGATGCTGGGCTAATGCCCACTCAATTCAATATAGCGTGGGCCCAGCTCAGGAAACTTCACAGTGGCCTGTGTGAACCTTAAAGGCCCATTCTCTAGGCAGTAAGATAGAATTACAGTGAAACAGTGAACTCATTAGGTTCCTTTCTACATACCTGCTCTCTACTAACTGTCTCAAACATTGGTTTTCAAAGTGTGCCTGGTCCCCAGACCAGCAGCCTCAGGACTTCCCAGACATACAACAAATACGTTGGCCCTGCTCCAGGACTACCGCATCTCAAACTCTGGGGTGTAACAAGTTCTTCAGGGGATTCTGATGAAGTCAGAAAGCCACCTATCCAAGCCAAAATTTGACTTTCTCGTGATCATTTGGAGCTGGGTCCCTGGATTATCTTTAGTACAGAATCAGCCTCAATTAATATTCCTTAGCTTGCTGACTCAGGCCTGGTGTGTGGCTATTGTAGGAAGGGGATTGCGATCACCTCTGGGGACCCGTATGTTCAGCTTCCCATTGCCAGCTCTGCTTCAGAAGCCCAGAAGTACTCACCTGTTGTTAAAGAGCTTCCTTCCAGGGGATCGTGGTCACTGGTGTGTGGCAATAACTGATCTGGAATTTTCTCTCATGTTCGTATCTGGCTACAGCTGGCTGTAGTTGGGTAACTGACAGGGGTGTTCACACGCAAAGTCGTGCTGAGCTCATGGAAAGAACTCAGTACATTCGTGTGAACTGTATAGCTTGAAACTGGGCCGTGAGCTGTTGCTGCCATCGTAATCTCCAGACTAAAGTCTGAGCTCAAGGGACACCGCAGTCTTCACTAAATGAAAGGACACCATGGACCTTTAATTTCCAAGTGTTCTGACTTTTTCAATCAATGGACTTAAGGAGATTTATATGAAAAAGAGATGGGAGTACATAAATAGGGTGTTAAATATACCAAAAAAATTAGCCAGAAAAATACATTTAAAAGCAATTTAAAAAGTCTTCAACCAATCATATATGAGTAACAATCTGAGGTAAAAGAAAAACAATCCTGCAAACACTTTGAGAAACAATAAATCTCTGTGCTATACTGTACAGAAACTGACCTTTTCAATCCCCATGTGGTCACCCTCTTCCGCCAAAGATTGTGGGCACCAGAATGGAAGCTGGGAATCTCTCCCACCCCACCACTTCCACGTAATCGTACTGAATACTCGAAGCTCAAGTTTAGGCAGGCTAAGGTACAAGAAAACCGAGCCCATTCCCCATCCCCTCCTAGAATAGCACGTCTGACCACAGCAGCACGGACGCTCAGGGGACCACTGAAGGCTGGCACCAAGGCTCTGAGTGAGGGAAGGAACAGAACTGAGTTTCCTCCTAATGAATCACTTACCTCCTCTAAGAGTTTTCATATCTTCTCTCCAGTCTTCAATAAATAACTTTTCAGCTCTTTGAAATTCCTCTTGCCCTGTCAGCAGCCAACATTGGGCTGCCCACCCCCATCCCTCCTCAAAGGGCTAGGTTCCCCTCCTTGGCCTCAAATCTGTCCAACCTGCTTCTACAGTGGTCTTTCCCATTCTCCTGAGCTCTGGAGTGACGGCTCCAAGACTGAGCATTGCTCAATACTCCTGACTGAGGCAAAGACCCAAATGTCCTCTCCTGTGAAGGAAACGAAGAGGAAAAAGTAAAAATTAATAATAAAGCATTTTGTAAAAATGCAAGGAGAAACGATTCCGAATGGTTTGTGCAGTTGTTTTTTTAAACCGTTTTTTCTGGTTTGGCACTTTCCAATACTGCAGTCCGCAGTGGAGCTGAATGCTGGAGACGGATTCTGAACAGTCCCGGTCAATGGCTGCTTGCTTCCCTTCCTGGCTGAGGGCTGGGCCAGAGTACTGCCCTCTCCTGGCTCTGCTGGCTACGCCCAGTCCTGGTCTTCAAGCGGCCTGCCACGATGTCCCGGAGAGGAAAGAGAGGTTGAGGAATCCAAAAAGGTGAGTTGAGCTTCACTGATGCTGGCCACCTGGGGCCAGGAACTCAGGTCCCCTCACTCTGCAGAGGCACCAGCTGTGACCCAAGTACTGACGGGACTTTGCTGGCAACTCAGGTCTGAGTGCTGGTCAGCCTGGTCAGCCACAACCAGGAGCCTCGCCTGTCCTTGCATCCTGTACAGAGAATGACAAGAGCCACCTGGCATCACTGGCACATCCTGCACCTGCGTCTCTGCAGCACCATCTTGACAGTAAGATGCTAACTCCCAAGGAAGGAAGCCAGTCTGGCTATAACCAGTGGCTGCTGTTTGATGAAGGAGCTTAGGAGCTGAGGGGGGAAGCCCGGCGCACCAAGTTCTACCTGAAATAAAGCAGAGAGGGAAGGGTTAAAGGTGTGTACAGACGGGAAGAACACGCCAGGCCACACGTCAGCCCCAGGTAGTCACCCAGGCTGTTGCGATGCAAAAAGCTCCTCTGCGGTCCCGGAGTTTACAGGCCCCTGGTCTCTGCTGTTCAGATCTAGGCATGGGCTTCACCTCCCGGTGACAAAGGTCACGTTGGGGAACTGGGAGTGGAGCAACAACAGAATGGGTCCTGCTCATTCTGCTCTGCTGAGGCTGCTGCTCCTCCCTCACCGTGGCTATCTCCCAAGGACTCAGCAACAGAGGGTCTAAAGGCCACTGAACTCTTTGGTAACGGCAACTTCAGTCAGAGAAGACTGACCTACTCTGTCCCCCTCCTCCGTCCTCGATTCCCCACTGACTCCCCGCACTGTGGCCCAGGAAGCCTGAGTCTCCAGCTCTGGGGACACAGGGCCTGGGCACTGAAGGGTGTTGAGCAGCTGAACAGAAAACTCCCGCGGGGTGGTGGGGTCACACCGAGGCGTTCTGTGCAGCCAGCCACACAGGAAGGATCACCTGGGCCAAGTAGATGACTCTAGTGATGTCCCTTCCTTCCACGGTGAGAGGCTGTAGGATCCAGGCACTGGGCAGGATCTCCCCTCGGACCATGTCTCTGCTGGGTCTCGGCATGGATGTATCATAAACAGACTGAGCCGCCATGACAGACAGGTGCCCCTGGGGACAGGGAGTGAAGTGGATCAAACCAGGACAGGCTCCAGTGCAGCCAGACAGGCTTCATGTCATCCTCATCCCTGCCCACCGCACCCTCCTTTCCCTGCAGGACCTGAGGCCCACAGTGACTGCCTCTCAACAGCACTCCAGCCCAACTTCCTCCCACATCTTTACCACCAGCGAGGCAGGCACCTCTTTAGCTTCCACGCAGACACAACAGAAATCCCGCGGCTGCTTCAGGGCACACAGGGCAGTACTGCACACCAAGTACACTGGGGGGTCAGGAATGGGGAGAGTCAGGAGGTGCATAGACAGACCTAGTCCTAAATCCTTCCCAGCCCAGGAGCGCCCGCCAATATCCCGTTGTTCTGCAACCTGACAGGCAGACCTGGCCTGAGCCACCCAGAGGAGGTCGTGTGAGCACCTGGCCTCCCGAGAGGACCACCTCCAACCCTTGCTGCCCCTGGCCCCTGGCCCAGACCCATGGGAATCCCTCCCTGGGCTCACCAAGGTTGATGCTGTTGGTCACCCGCTGATGCAGCCTCGCTGTCTGGATGGGCTTGTGGTAGAGCGGCCACAGGGTGGGGTCACTCACAGCTGCCCACACATGAGACAGTGGCTGGGAAACCACGCCTGCCCCCAGGAAGCCATGCCGAGTAGAAGAAAACATCTTGTAGTAAAGATGCACCTCCTGCTCCTCACCCTGATGGCTGGGGACACCGAGGGTGGGGAAGAGGAAGAAGAGGTGAGAACTGGGCTCCTGGGTCATAGAGGGGCAGTTCAGGGGAGGGACTCAAGGGAGCCGGGGCAGAGAAGGTAGAGGAGGAAAGCGGACAAGCAGGACAACAGGTTAGGACAAGACACTACAAGGAACTTACTTCCAGCCAGCTGCTGGCTGGCAGCTGAAGAGGTTGTGCAGGTTACCTGAGCAAGCAGCCATTACCTGCAGACAGGGATCACACCCAAGTGAGCGGGCACGGTACAAAGCAGACCCCTGGGTTAGTCAGTCACTAGGGCCAGTGTTTGCTGAATTCCCTTTCTGTCAAGATGGAGAGCCACCAAAGAAGCCCTAACCCTCATCTGAAAGAAGTTGGCCCTCATCCCTCCCTCCCCATCCCCACCCGGCGGAGGGCTGGTAAAGGAACCACGGGGACAAGCGGAATCGCTCCTCACGTCAGCAACAGAGATGTCCACGATGTGCTTAGCCAAATCTTGATAGGAGGAGGACAGGTAGGCCCCCAGGCTGGACAGGCTGGACGGACAGCAGCAGCAGCTGCCCAGGGAGGTTCTGCGGCCTGCAGTGAACAGGCAGAGGTTGTGAGACAGCATGAGCATCGAGGCCTCAGAGCAGCAACAGCCTCCTGAGGGACAGTGACTCGGGGCTGATAACCTCGGGCTAATGACTCCCTAAGGATCTAGAGGACCTCCGCCCCCAAAGTCCCCAAACCGGGCAGATAGCTGCATGCCCTCACCCCCACCACTCACTGTAAGCTAAGCTCTTCCAGGTGGATCCAGCCAGACTCAGTTGACTGTTCCTCACTGCAGAATGTCCCCGAACATCCCCTATCCAGGAGTCACTGGAATCAGGCAAGTGTGTGTCCCCCTGCAGAAAAGATGTTTAGGACCAGAGCAAAGGAAGATAAAGCAGAGCACCAGAAAGCCTGTGTAGAATTATCTCCTCTGCCTCTGAACTATCCCAATAGTTTCCAGTGTAGAGGCTCTATCAAAAAAATCTTCCCCATGGAGCCTGGGTGGCTCAGACAGCTAGGTGTCTAACTCAATCTCGGTCAGGTCTTGAGCTCACAGTTTTAAATTTGAGCCCCGTGCTGGGTGCTGTACTGGGCATGAAGCCTGCTTTAAAAAAAAAAAAAAAAAAATCTTCCCCATTGGGATTACAGGAGGTTGGATGTCCCCAAGAAGCCAAGAGCAATAGAAACCAGTCCCTGGACAATCTCTCCTTATGGTTCAAGCCACAGGCTCAAAGACTGCTTGTAGGAGAGCTCCAAAAGGGATCAAAATGAACAGAGCCTCAGAGGACCTGGTATGGAGCCTCAGTGGGTTTGGGGGCTCTACCATGTGGCAACACGAATGAGGCCATGGCTGGAGCCCAAGTGGAAGGTGGGAGGGGGAGGAAAAGCAACGGGCCATGAAAAGCTTGATCCTAGGCCCCAAATTCCCCAAGCCTCACCTCCCCAACCCCATACAGCAAGTAAGCAAAAGGTCCTAATTTGGAACCAGACGGGATGATCTCTGGATCTGCAATACGGTCCTCCCACCTTTACTTCAGCTGGCAACTCAGTGACATGACCTTGACCTCTACCGTACCTGACAGGCACTGTCCATCCCACCTCTATCACCAGTTTTTAACCTACGGCTAAAGACAAGAAGAGGTGAACACAGACAGTTCTATCGCCATCCTTGTCTCCATTCCTCTGCTGCAACATATAGTCTCTTGTACTTTAAGCAGGTGTCTCTGTCTCAGATTGAAGTCTTGTGCCATCTTCTTGGGAACTTTCCACTACTGATCATCTCCTCCTTCACTGTTGCCTCTGCCTCACCCTCTTCGTTGGATCCTTTCTACAAGCACTCAAGCATGTAAATATTTCTCCCACCTTTAAAAAATTTCCTCAGATGGGTCCTTGCTCTCCCACCCTTCACACACGTGCTTCTTGAATCAACGGTCACCATTCGCCATCTCCCACCTCTCACTCCCTTCTGAACATGCTTGAACATAACATTTGCCTCACTACTCCACCCAACAGCAGTCACCAGGTCCCTGTGGCATCCATGTGCTTGGAGCTGATCACCAACTCCAGTCCCCACCTTACTGAACCTCTCCGTGAGCTTCCACTCAGCCAGCCTCTCCCTTTCACTCAAGATAATCACTTCCTGAGTCCCCAGGCTCTTGGCACCTCTCCCTGCAGTGCTCCTTCTCCTGTGTTGGCTCAGACTCCTCAAACAAAAATCGATATTCTGGGATTCTTTCAGGACTTAGGCCTAGGCCCTCTTTTCTCATTATATACTCCTAAGTGATTCCATCTGCTCCCCCTGCTACACTGATGACTCCCAAAAGTAAATATCCATGGTTTAATCAATAAATACTGATGACACAACTAGCTACCATGTGAAAAAAATGGATCAGAGACCCATTTCATACATCATGCCAATATAAACTCTTCATGCTTTGTGGCTCAAAAATACATGGAATAAAGAATTTATTATTACTATAAGAAAAGAATAAGTTAAAAAAATTATAGTGGGGATATGACTTCCTAAACAGGGCATAAAATTCAGAAGCCATGAAGGAAAACATTGGTAAACACCAGGCAACACAAAATTAACATTTTCCAGGAGCGCCTGGGTGACTCAGTCAGTTGAGCATCCAACTCCTGATTTCAGCTCAGGTCGTGGTCTTGCAGTTGGTGAGTTTGAGCCCCACATCAGGCTCTGCTCTGACAGTACGGAGCCTGCTTGGGATTCTCTCTCCCCTCTCTATGCCCTTCCCTTGCTCATGCTCTCTCTCTCTCTCTCAAAATAAATTTAAAAAACTTTGAAAAGTAACATTTCCAGGTAGTAATAAAAAAACAAACAAAATAAAAACACACAACTAGGAAAAAACACTGGTATCTCAAATGAAACAGAAGGATAATTTTCTTAATATAAAAGGGGCCTCTAAAACCAAAAAGACTAACAACCCACTAGAGAAGTGGATACAGTGCACTGTCATGGAGCAAAAGGACACAGAACTTTTAAGAATCTGAAAACACACTCGATCTTAGACACATGAGGAGAACTGCAAATGCGTATTTTATGCCCATCACACTGCCAAAGACTGAAGGAAAAACCCTTGGCAACGCTCTGTTAAGCAGAGTGGTCAAGTATTATTTAAGAGTGTAAACTGGTATACTTTGGAAACATCTACCACATATTTTAAATTTAAAAATGTACATATCCTTTGACCTACCAATCTCATTCGTAGGAATGCAACCAAGAGATGTTCTGTCATTTAAGTATAAAAGCAATAAACAATTTCAAATACAAACTCAGGGACCAAAGAGAAAGGGCCCATGAGTCTTTCTGGAAGAAATTATGAGGGGACAAATCACTAGGGAGGAATAAAAATGCCTGGAAAATTACTAGAAGTGAGCACAGTCCATTTAATCTAGCCTAAGAACAACTCTATGAATGCAAACATTATATACAATGTAGAAATACTCTGACAAAAAGTAAAGGAAAAAAAAGGGTAGAATACATTGATTTCCTGATGTTTTATAAAGGTAACAACACTGCTAAATCAAGTAATAAAGACTATTTGAAGATATAAAAGTGATCATGGAAAGAATTTTTTAAAGGCTTCCAGATTATCAGACAAAAAAGACGCATATTTACCCTCACAGCAGAGAACAAACAGACCACATAATGATAAAACAACAAAAAATTTTTAGATGTCCATGGGAAGGTATGCCTAGGTGGCTCAGTCAGTTGAGCATATGACTCCTTGATTTCAAATCAGGTCACGATCTCATGGTTATGAGATTGAGCCCCATGTCAGGCTCTGTCTAAGTGTGGGGCCTGTTTGGGATTCTCTCTCTCCCTCTTGCTCTGCCCTTCCCCTGCTTACTCATGTGTGTTCTCTCTCTCTCTCTCAAAAAAATAAATTAAATAAATTAAATAAATAAGTTGATGTCCATGGGAATACTGATAATGAAAAAACCTTAATAAACTTAAAAAAGTAGAAATCATATTTCTCTGGATTCTTTCATAATCAACACATAGCAAATTAAAAATTAATAATAAAATCAGAAACACAGGAGGCTTTCTACCAAAAAGTTCTTAAGAACTCATAAGAACTGGATTAAGGAAGAAATACAAACTGAAAATGCAAAATTACTATAAAAAATAGATAAAATATGTAAGTTATGGGATATAACTAAAGTACCATTCAGGTGGAAAATTTTAACTTTAAATATTTACATCAGTGAAAAAATAAAAAATAAATGAGTTGGTGTAATACCTATACACCAACAAATTAGATAGATGAACAAATTCCTAGAAAGACACAAACTACCAAAACTGACTCAAGAAGAAATAGATTCTGAAAATAATATGACACTATATGTTAGCTAACTAGAGTTTAAATAAAAATTTGAGGGGCACCTGTGTGGCTCAGTCGGTTGAGTGTCCGACTTCGGCTCAGGTCATGATCTCATGGCTCATGAGTTCGAACCCCACGTTGGGCTTTGTGCTGACAGCTCAGAGCCTGGAGCCTGCTTCAGATTCTGTGTCTCCATCTCTCTATGTCCCTTCCCCACTCGTTCTCTCTCTCTCAAAAATAAACACTAGAAAAAAATTTTTAATAAAAAATTTGAAAAAAGGAAAAAAAAGAATAGAATATCTGAACAGACATTTAACAAGATATTGAATTAGTAATCAAAACAATTCCCACAAAGAAAATTTCAAGACCAGATAGTTTCATTAGCTTCAAATCTACCAAACATTTAGAGAATTAACACCCAATACTTCACAAATTCTTTCCAAAAACAGAAGAGGAGAGAATAGTTCATAAATCATTCTAGAAGTCCCTGACATAAAACCAAAGAAACCACACGTAAACTACAGATCAATTTCCCTTATGCATATCAACACACAAACCCCCAACAAAATATTAGGAAGGTGAATCTAGCAACACAGAAAGAGTTATATACATCATGACCAAGTATACACCATTCCTGGGATTTATCCTAGGAACACAAGATTAGTTCAATATACAAAAATCAATCACGTAATACACCATATTAATAAAAGAAAAAATCCACACAATCATCTCAATAGTTACAAAAAAAATATTTGACTAAATTTAATACCCTTTTATGATAAAAACTCACTCAACAAACTAGGACTGGAAAGAAATTTCCTCAACTTGATAACAACTGTCCACAAGTTAACATCATCCTTAATGGTAAAAGGCTGAGTGGTTTAGTACTAAGATCAGTAACAAGAATGTGTGCTCTCATAGCACTTCTATTAACATTGAACTGGAGATTCTACCCAGGGCAATTAAACAAGAAAACAACAGGGGCAGATGATATGATCTTGTATACAGAATGTCCTAAGGAAGCTACTAAAAAACTATCAGAGCTAATAAAAAAATCAACTCAGCAAGGGTACAAGAAACAAGATCAATACACAAAAATAAACAGAGTAGCAATTAACAAACTGAAAATGAAATTAACAATTCCATTTATAATAGCGTCAGAGGAATAAGATAATAAATTGAATAAAACAAATTCAAAATTTATACTCTGAAAACTACAAAACAGTGTTGAAAACAAAGAAGACCTGAATAAATGGAAAGATACTCCATATTCATGGATCAAAAGACATTACTATTAAGATGTTTAATACACCCCAAAATGACACAAACATTCAATGAAATCCAAATCCAAATCCCACCTGACTTCTTTGCAGAAATTGATAAGCTCATCCCTAAATTCACATGGAAATTCAAGGAACTCAGAATAGCCAAAACAATCTTGCAAAAGAATAAAGTTGGACACTTCCTGATTTCAAAACTTACTACGAAGCTACAGTAATCAAAATAGTGGTACTGACATAAGGACGGACATATAATTCAATGGCATAAATTCAGAGTCCAGAAATAAATCCATACATCTATGGTCAATTCATCTTTGACAAGGGCACCAAGACAATTCAATGGGGGGGAAATAATAGTTACTAACAAATGGTGGTGGGACAAGTGGATATTCACATGCAAAAGAACAAAATTCAACTCCTAATTTTGTCTCACTAAATACAAACATTAACTCAAAATGGATCAAAGACCTACACCTAGGAACTAAAAGCATACAACTATTTTTTTTTATTTTTTATTAAAAAAAATTTTTTTTAACGTTTCTTTATTTTTGAGACAGAGCATGAACGGGGGAGGGTCAGAGAGAGGGAGACACAGAATCTGAAACAGGCTCCAGGCTCTGAGCTGTCAGCACAGAGTCCAACACAGGGCTCGAACCCACGGACCGCGAAACCATGACCTGAGCCAAAGTCGGCCACTTAACCAATTGAGCCACCCAGGCGCCCCAGCATACAACTATTAAAAGAAAATACAGGCACACCTTGGAGATACTGTGGGTTTGGTTCCAGATCACTGGAATAAAGTGAGTCAGATTATTGTTTTGTTTCCCAATGCATATAAAAGTTATGTTTACACTATATTATAATCTACTGAGTGTGCTATCATTACATCTAAAAAAAACCCAATACATAGGGCACCTGGGTGGCTCAGTCAGCTGAGCCTCTGACTCTTGATTTTGGCTTGGGTACACAATCCCAGAATTGTGGGATGGATCAGGCTCCATGCTGACAGTGGAGCCTGCCTAAGATTCTCCCTTTCTCGGGGTGCCTGGGTGGCTCAGTCAGTTAAGCATCCAACTTGAGCTCAGGTCATAATCTCACGGTCTGTGAGTTCAAGCCCTATATCGGGCTTTGTGCTGACAGCGCGCAGCCTGGAGCCTGCTTAAGATTCTGTCTCCCTCTCTCTCTGCCCCTCCCCTGCTCACACTCTCTTTCTCTCTCAAAAATAAACATTTTTTAAAAATGTTAAAAAAAAAGATTCTTTCTCTCCATCTGCCCCTCTCCCCTGCCTGTGCTCTCTAAAATTAATAATAATAATAGTAATAGTAATAAAAAACAATGCATATAACTTAATTAAAAGTACTTTATTGCTGGAGTGCCTGAGTGGCTCAGTTAAGCATCCAACTCTTGATATCGGCTCAGGTCATGATCTCATGGTCGTGAGATTGAGCCCCTTGTTGGGCTCTGCACTGACAGCCCAGACCTGGTTGGGATTCTCTCTCTCCCCCTCTCTCTCTGCTCCGCCCCTGCTCATGCTCTCTCAAAATAAATAAACTTAAAAAAAATACTTTATTGATAAAAAATGCTAACCATTATTTGAGATTTATATTGTAACCATTATTTGAGTCATAATCATTGATCACAGGTCATAACAAATATAATAATAATTAAAAAGTTGGAAATATTTCAAGAATTACCAAAATGGGACACAGAGACATAAAGTGAGCAAATGCTGTTGGAACACATGGCGGACAGACTTGCCTTACACAGCACAAACCTTCAATTTGTAAAAAAATGCATTACCTGCAAAGCATAATAAAGCAAAGCACAATAATAGGAGGTATGTTTGCCTATATAGGCATAATCTTTGTGACCGGGGATTAGGCAAAAATTTCTTAGATATGAAACCAAGAGTGCAAGCAATAAAAGGAAAAAATAGATAAAACAAACAGCATCAAAACATTTGTGCTTCAAAGGACATCACCAAAAAAGTATAAAGACAATACATAGAATGGGACACAATTGTTACAAACCAGATATATAACTGATAAAGAACTTGTACTACAATATATAAAAAAATTATTAAACTTAATAAAAAGATAATAATCCAATTATAAAATGGCCAAAGGTCTGAAAAGACATCTATCTGAAGAAAATATAAATAGCTAGAGTAAACACATGAAAAGATGCTCAAAACCATTAGGATAATGCAAATCAAAACCACAGTGAGGTACCATGTCACATCCACTAGGACAACTATAATAAACAAAGATGATGGTCAACATGGGGAGAAATTCAGTGCTCACACACTGCTGGTGGGGCTTTAGAGTAGCGTAGCCTCTGTGAAAAATAGTTTGCCGATTGTTCAAATGGTGAAACACAGTTTCACCCATCTATGGACCCATCAACCCAACTCCTAGGTATATACTCAAAAGACAGGAAAATGTATGCCCATACAAAAACTTTTTTTCTTAAGTCAATAAATTTTTATGCAAAGAATTTTACATGTGATTCCTTCTACTGCCAATCACTGTCATTCTTCCAAAGTCAGAATCATAATCTTCAAAACAGCCCCTCTTTAAAGAACTTTTGGGGGCACATATGTGGCTCAGTCGGTTAAGCATCCAACTCTTGACATCATCTCAGATAATGATCTCATGATAGTGAGATTGAGCCCTGTGTCGGGCTCTGTGCTGACAGCATGGAGCCAGCATGGGATTCTCTCTCTCCCCTTTTCTCTCTGCCCCTCCCCTGCTTATGCTCTCTCTCTCTCAAAATAAATAAATAAACTTAAAAAAAAAAAAGTTGACATCCTAAACTGGTGAAGCACAGGCAAGCTGTCTAGAGGAACAATCAAATGTTAAAGAGATAGCTCAACAGCCATCTGGAAAGAATAAAGTTGGATCCATACCTCATATATTCAAAATGAATCAAAGATTTAAATAGGAGGGGCGGGGAGCCTGGATGCCTCGGTCAGTTGAGCGTCTGACTCTCAATTTCGGCTCAGGTCATGATCCCAGGGTCATGGGATCAATTCCCCTCCTCGGGCTCTGTGCTGAGCTGAGCGTGAAGCCTGCTTAAGATTCTCTTGCTCTTCCTCTCTCTCCCCTGCTTGCTTGGTCTCTCTAAAATAAAAATTAAATTAAAAGAAGACTTAGGGGCACCTGGGTGGCTTAATCAATGACTATATGACTTCAATTCAAGTCATGATCTCATGGTTCGTGGGTTCGAGCCTTCCGTTGGACTATGTGCTGACAGCTCAGGGCCTGGAGCCTGCTTCAGATTCTGTGTTTCCCTCTCTCTTTGCCTCTCCCCCATTCATACTCTGTCTCTCTCAAAAATGAAATAAAAATATTTAAAATTTAAAAAAATTTTAAAAATGAAAAAAGATTTAAATATGAAAAATAAAACTATACAATTTCCAGAAGAAACCACAGAAGTTCTTTATACAACTTTGGAATGAAGAACATGTTTCTAATTATGATCAGAACATAGACACTTAAGAGGAGAACTGATAAATTTTCTGAATAGCTCCAAACACAATAAGCAAAGTCAAAAGAGAACAAAGAACTGGGATAAATATCATTAATTCCTATTAGGCAAAGAGCTAGCTTGCTAAAGAACTCCAGAAACTAGTAACAATAACATAGAGAAATGAGCAAAGGATACGAACAGATGGCCCAGCAAAAACTTAAACATTTGATAACCTGTTGGAGAAACTGTGTATATCTGTGAGGTAACATCTGTCAATATTAAGATCTCAAATGCACATACTCTTCTGGGTATCTACCTCATGGATATATTTGTAGGTTTAGGAGATGATGCATACACACAGTTATTTACTGTAGCACTGTTTACAACATCAAAAGACTGAAATCAACCCAGCTGGAGGACTGGTTACATAAATTACACTGGATCTTTATAATGGAATGCTCCGTAGCAGTGAGAAAAAAAAAAGAGACAAAGCAAGTTCTCTATACAGTCATGTAGAAAGCGCTCCAAGATACCCTGAAGTGGCATGATATGCTTTATTCCATGAGCATTAAGATACTCTAGGAGGGCTCCCCCGACACAATAGTGCTATTTCTTTGGG
This sequence comes from Prionailurus viverrinus, assembly GCF_022837055.1. Taxonomy (NCBI): domain Eukaryota; kingdom Metazoa; phylum Chordata; class Mammalia; order Carnivora; family Felidae; genus Prionailurus; species Prionailurus viverrinus. The sequence goes on from NC_062566.1 coordinate 56,020,153, forward strand.
GGCGGCAAGGGAGAAGGACCAGGTTGTCTGCTGCTAGGGGCGGGTACTTCCCTAGTTACCTTTAGAGATAGGTATATATAATTTTTTGTCTTTTCTACCATAGGAAAAGATTACCTGTGCAAAACATCACATTTAAAACCATACAATAAAAGAGAAAAAAGAAACACTAAGTATTCAGCTGTTAAAAAGAATAAGTCAGCAGCAGATTTGGTGGTGCGCAATGGTGTCCAAAAGACATTCTTAAGGAAGAAAAGTGACAAAGCAGGTCACTTTTGCTGCCATTCATGTGCTTTAGAAAGATACACACATTATAAAAAAAAAAAAAAAGAGAGAGAGAGAGGGAGAGATTTAAAAAAAAGAAAAAACATGGGGGCGCCTGGCTGGCTCAGTCAGAAGAGTATGCGACACTTGATCCTGGGGTTGTACAGATTACCTAAAAATAAAATCTAAAAAAGGGGAAAAAGAAAAAAATATGCATGTAACAAAATAAATAAAAATTTAAAAATTAAAATATAGAAAAAATACATTAAAAAAAAAGAAAAAATTTTTAATATGCACATTCTTATAGAAAGATATACAACATATTCAGAATACCTCCAGAAATCCACACCATACTGGGATAGAAGATTGGTTCTGAGCAGGGCAACAGGAGACTGAAAGACGAACTTGGCATTGTATATCCTTTGCTACTGTCTGAATACTAGTGAAGTTTTACTATAAAGCGAATTTCAAATTTTATACCCCTGGCCAGATCTTACCTGTGATAAACCTGTGTTTCCAACTGCTCCCTTTGCATTTCTCACAGAGACTTCAAAGCCAGTAAGTCCCAAACTACACTCATGACCTTCCCCACAAAACCTGTCCTCCCCCAGTGCCTCACAGTCACCATCACTGCCCCTTCAGCTGCTCTGGCCAAAACAAAAGTGTGTGTTGTTTCTGACTCCACCCTCGCCCTTCCTCTGCGTCCAGTGAATGTGCTCTGTCCAGGGCACCCCCCTGGGCCCCTGTGCTCGTTGTCACTAGCAGGGCCCCCACCCGGCAATGGGCAGCTCTCAGCAGGCTTTGCTGTGGTCATTGCCGGTCCACCCACAGCTGCCCAGTCCCCTCTCCTATAACCTCATCATCCTGCTCCCCTGGTTTCAAGGCTTTAGAGCAGCTTCTGGGAAGTAACATCAATCCGAAAGGGGCCTGAATTTGCAGCAGAGTCTATGTGATCTGGCCTTTTCTAGTCCTTCCTCAAGTCACTCTCCTTTCTTACCATATTCCAGCCATGCTAGCTTTCTTTTAGTTCCTCAAACTCTTCCTCCCTGAGGCCTCACTTACCAAGACCTCTGTCTGGAAGGCTATGTTCCCCACCCAACCCCCCATCTCTCCTGACACCTGACATACTACACTAAGCTTCTGCTCTGTTAACTGCCTCTCACGCTTCTGGTGTCACTTTAAACACACTCTCTTCAGAGCATCTTTGCTGACCTTCCAGATCAGATCCCATTTTATATTGGCTTAGAACCCCTTCTTCATGTAACTTACTGCAACAGTGCTTAAATAATCTTACAATAATCTGTGCATATCCCTCTAACGGTTTAAGAAAAACTTTTTTGCTCACTGCTCTATCCCCAGTGCCTAAAATAGTACCTACAAAATAAACACATGTTGAATGAACACACAGGGAGAAGGAGGCAAAACTAAGGGAGAGACAAAGCCTATCCATCATCCACGAGAAGGGTTCAAGTCAGTGACAGCCTCTGGGAGGCACAACTTCCTGCTCCAACTCCTGTCTCAGTGGCTCTGGCCTGTGGCTCATTGTTAGTATCTGCCCACTCACCACACTGTCTGGGGACTGGAGCTGGTCCGACAATAAGGCGTTGCTGCTGTTGTAGCCAGAGGTAAGACCAGAGGAGAGGCTTCCATTGGAGCTGGCAGACAGGGAGCTGGAGGCAGCCAGTGTGTGCAGCTTTTCTTCTTCCTTACAAGGACGGATGGCTGGCAACCAGCTGCTGGTACACCTTCTCTATCCCCTCCTCCCCTGAAACCACCCCTCCTCACCTCCCCAGTGCCTCCCCACATACCTACCCCAACTCTAAACCAAAGCAGCCTCCTCCCAGATTTTGGCCTGGGGACAGGAGCCAGTCAGAGGAGGGTGACAAGTAAAAAGAGCGAGCACAGCTTTGAGCTGGCACTAGGAGTCCAACACCTTCCTCCAAAGGCTTTATCCCAGGACTCCAAGGCAGCCCGGGCGAAGGCTGACCCGGTCTGGCGTCTTTCCCAGGCTCCCGGCCCACCCAGAATCACTAGCTTGCCCCATGCCCCACCCTCAGTAGCTGGGAGATGATCTGCTGGCGAATTCTCAGCTTCTCCTGCTCGGTCCGCTCCTGCAGCCGGGTCCGGGCCCGGGCAATCTCCACCTTGGCTTCCTCGCGGGCGCGCTGGTATTCTTGCAGCATCAGCGCTATGTCTGAGGCAGGGTGAGCAGACCGTGATGCCAACCCTGGGCTCCTAAGGAAGACCACAGGGTGGAGAGATGCCTTCTAACATGGTGGGTGCATGGGTGACGGCCCTGGCTTGCTTACCCCAGACCTATTCAACACCATCCTCTTGAAAGACCCATCCTCTCTTTGCCCAGTTTGGTTTTACCACCCATTTTGAGGTTCAGGCCTGCTGTCTTACACAGAAGGTCACAGCTGCTCTGTCCACCCTCTCCCATGAGCTCTGCCCCCACCCTGTTCCCTCCCACATCCTCCTTTTTCCCTTTGACCCATTCTCCCCGAGCTGCCTCCACCTGCCCACAGGAACGTAGGACCCACTCTTGGAATCACTCCTGTCCAAAGGAAGCTGCAGCCCCCACTTTCCAGGCCCTGCCCCCCACAGCCCTCCCACTCCATACACAATCTGCTCTCTGCAGGGTCCTGGTCCATACCTTGTAGTTTCCACAACATCCTTCCTCAGCTGCTGCAGGTATTCTCGGCGCCTGCTGGGTAGGCCGAGGTCCCAGGTGGGGAGATCCCTGTTGGGCAGGAGGCTCAGTTGTTTCTGGGGGCTGAGGTTCCGTGTCTGGTGTAAGTTCTGAAGTCGTTCAGCTCGCTCTCTCCGGAGGGCCTCAATGGTTTGTTTTTGCCTGAGACAAAATGTGATTGATTCACTGAAGCTGGCCCTGAATGCCCTTCTCCATCTTAAGATCTATCTCTGAGCCCCGGAAGATCCCAGAGCTGAGCAGAGGAGAAAGGAACAGCCAGCTATTAGCCTTCTGTGGTTCTCCTTCAGCCCACCCCTTGCCCTTTCACGCCAGGCTGGGGGCACTTACCGGGCAAAGAGCTCCTCCCAAGTGGACTGCAGAGGCTCCTCAGCAGCAAGTGCCTCCCCTGTCCCACTTTGCAGCACCTGCAGCAGGGCATCGGCCTCCCCAAAGCCGTGGTGCAACTTCGCTTCTGTGAGCTCTGTGCTGAGTGAGAGGTTCTGGGCCCCAATCTGCAAGGGGATCTGCTCCCTCTGGGACCACTCAGGATCCTGGCTCTGGTTGTCAGGAGATTGTAGGGGCTTCTGTCCCTGTTTTCCAGAGCTAAGATCACACCTGGTTCCCAGTGACTCCACACCTAGCCCCCCAGGAGAGCCATCCTGAACCCCGCTCCAATGACTGACTTTGTTATGCACTGAGGAGTCCCTCAGACCGTGATGCTGGGGCTCAGCGGCCATGCATACCTGGGAACTGGAGCTCAGGAGCACCTCAGATTGGCAGGTAGGGCTCAGAGTGGGACCCTGGAGCCCTGCAGTAGCAGTCAACTCAGAGACAGGGCAGGGTCTGAGGTGATGAAGGCCTCCTCTTGAAGAGGAAAAGTCCAGAGTGGGTTGTGGCTCACCCTCATTTTCTGTCTTGCTCCGCCATTCACTTGGCTCCCTACTGCTCAGCGAGCCACACTCCAAGGAAGCCACGTCCTCAGGCACAAAGTCATCAGCCAGACTCGGACTCTGGCTCCTCAGTGAGGGTGGTGGTCGTCTGCTTTGGACCAAGGTGGTGGTCTTGGGCTGAAGCTGCTGAGGGGGCTGCTCTATGAAACAGACTTGGAGTTTTGGGCCCTGTGGTGGACTGACCGGGGACCTCACCTCAAGGAGCGAACTGCCATCACTCCTTTCTAAGGGACTTCCACCTTCCCCACATGGAGCCCCCACTCTTTGGGACTCACCGGACTCATTAACAATTTGAGAATAATTATCCACTGGAGGCCTGGGGGAATCAAGGAAAAGGTCTGGACTGGAGACAAAATTCTGGCGGCCTTCAAGAGGACAAGCTGAGGGGGCTGTGAGAGACAAAGAATCTAGGGAGATCCCCAATCCTTGGGTGCTGGCACTAAGCGTGAGTATTGGGGAGGAGGCCCTGTCTACCAACAAGGTACCCACGATGCCCAGCTCCTTCTGGACCTTAGGATTCCCCATGGACTCTGCAGGACTGGGGCAGGGCCCTGGGGAGTGGGAGCCTTTGAGGCTGGGGCTGTTGACAGCCAGGCAGGAGGGCTCCTCTGCCTGGACGCTGGGAGGCAGGGAGGCATTAAGGGAAGCCTGAGGGATCACAGAAGGGAGGTTCTGCCCAAAGTGGGCTTTCTGAAGCCTCGAGTGGTATGCGGGTGCTGGAAAGCTCTGGGGCCTGAAGTGGGGGCTTTCTTCCTGAGATTCTGAGGGCCCTGCCATTTTCCATGCAGTTTCCTCTGACTCTCTCCTCTGTAGGGTCCCTGTGACATGTCCCTTTTTTTGGGACATGATGGGGATATCTGAGCCCAGCACTTCAAGGACCACATTGACCTCCTGAGGGCTGGCCTCTGGGGTTGGAAGGTGCAGAGATGGTAAGGCCAGTTCAGTTTGGATGCCCTCATCCATGGTGGTCTGAGTACAGCAGTCCATCATTAGGGCCTGGGTCATCTCATCTGGGGACTCCCTCTTGACGTTCCGCTCCTTTTCAGCCACACTTGGCTGGGAGAAACTCCCTAACAGCTCCGAGGTGCTGTGTAGCAGCTGTGAGAGGTGGAGAGACAGGTTGTGCATGCTAGTCCAGGAGACCAAACCAGAGCCTGGCACTGCACTTGTTTCTGGCTGAGCAGAGATGTCAGTGGAGCTCCAGCAGACACTGCAGCCCAGGGTCTGTGTGCCCTGCTCCAAGGTGTTCATCCTGGACTGCCCCACAGGGCCACATGCCTCTGACGGATACAGAAGCATAATCTCATCTACTGGACCTGCAGCACTTTCTTCTGCCAACAGGGGCCTACTCCTCAGACAGCCTGCTTCATCAGGAGTGCCCAGGGTCTGGGCTCTCTTGTCAGGACCCTTACTGGGGATTGTTCCTTCAGGGGTGTTCAGGATGTGGGGGCTCCCCAAGGCAAATGAGGAGCCCCATACTTCCCAGGCCTCGTGTGAACCTTGGGCATTTCTAGTGCTGCTCTGTGTGTTTCCCAGGTCCCGGCCATTGGCATAGGTGCTGAGGTGGGAGTGGAGCGGAGAGTTCTGGTCTTCCAGGCCATCGTCCATGCTTGAACAACGGGCCATGTTTGATGGTATCGGGCCCTGGGTACAAGAGACATCCGTGGCACTGCCAAACACATACTGCTTCCAGCCAACGTGTACAGGACCCTCTGGACGTGAGGAGAGGATGTAGGGTTTGATGTCCCTGGAGCCCAAGTGTAACGTTCCTTTGTCTACCCTAGGGTGCCACTTCTCTGGATTTTCCTGCCAGGACTCTTCCAGGGTACTAGATGTCCAGCCTGTCATGAAGTCAGGGATTGGCATGCAAGAAAGATCTGAGGACTTTGGGTAAGGAGGGTTGGCAGGTTGTGGGGGCTGGTGACCAGCAGTGCTCATGTCCCAGTTAGATGAGGCTTTCTGACTGCAGCCCTCAGCTTTCAGAGATGTTCCTGCTGCTGACTTTCCTTTGAAATGACCCCTGGGATGTGGAGTCCACCATCTGTTAGGCTCCTGTGTATCTTCATCTGTGGGGGAAGGAGGCTCCACACTCAAATTCAGCTCCTGAAGAGACTGGGAAGAGCTGACCACAGAGAACTGTGGTCTGGGGGAGGACCTGGAGTGTTTGGGGCCAGAAAAGACTGAAATCACCGGAAGTGAGCACCCATGATGGGGAGCCGGCTGCTCCCTGCCAGAGGCAGGCAGGCCAGGGCTCTGGGGTGTGGGCCATGGGGCTCCACTCTGCCCCAAAGGCATGGAGACTGAGTCTTCAAAGCCTGATGAAAGCATCTTGGGCACAGAGAGATGGGCTACAGATGCTTCCTCTCTGCCTGCATCTATAATTCGACAGCTGTCCAACCCACCTTCATGGGAAGGTTGGGAGCTCCTGCCCTGGGCAGGCTCTTCCCGACCACCCGAAGCCTGGTGTCTCTGCTGCTCTTCCTCATCCCAGGGACTGTCAGCTTGGTGCCTAGAAATGTGTTTTAACTTTGCTACAAACCTGGCTTGGGGATCCAATCCACTGTGATCTCTGGACTCAGTGGAAAGTTGTGGTTTTTCTGGAAGGCACTGGATGGCATCTTCTAAACATCCATGCTGAGGTTCCCCCAGAAGCTCACTCTCAATAGACCCTTCACTTAAATTCAGGGTGTATGGTCTCCCAGTTGTTAAAGGTGGTTCTGGCTTGGTTTGAGAGTCCTGTGCATTCTGGCCACCTACAGAGCTATCCTGAAATTCCCTCAGTGGCTCAGAGTACATGTCTGCAGAGGAAAAGGTAGCCTCAGGCTCTAGGCTGGCTTTCTTCTCAGCAACCTTTTTCTCAGGATCCTCTCCTGACCTTGAGCTTCCATCAGCCACCGAGTGGCTCAAGGAACATGTCATCACATCAGGGGCAGAAGGGGAGCTGCCCTCTTGAGCCAGAGATAGGACAGGAGCAGAAGCGGAAGGCTCCCAAGAACTGATGTCTGCTGGTGCAAATACTACACGAATGCCTTTGGGCTCAAGGCCAGGAGTCCAGAGCACTTCATGTGCCCTGGAATCGCTTTCTGCTGTCTCATCCATTCCACAGGCTCTGGAAGATACTATGCAGGGTGGCTGGAGAGTATGTAGGGCAGTCTTGGCACTCCTCTTCCTCAGGTCACCGTCTCTGTAACACGATAAAGTATAGGACGGGGATGCACAGGCACGAGAATCCATGGGTTGAGGATTGCAAAGATGCCAGCAGGGTGATGTTCCACTGTCTTCCTGCCCCCTAGGTGGACTAAGAGCCCTGCTGCCTTCCATGCTCCCTGAGATGACGACACGGTCTAAAGTTTCCTGTGGATGTCTGCACTGGGACTCCTCCTGAACTTCAGAATCAGGGCTAGGTCTTTGATCTGGCAATGGAGTTGGTCTAGGGTGTTTGCTACTGACACTGTTTGCTGGGCTGCAGGCTTCTGCCAGCCCACAGTCATCGCTCTCCTCCCACTTCACATGGTGCTGTGAAGGAGCTTCTGTATCAACCCTTCTTGGGGCTCCAGGCAGGATGGTACCCTGTTTGGGACTTGCCCCCCCTTCCTCTAAGCCAATAGAAGCCTCAAAGCACCGGCCATGGTCTTGGGTACGTCCTGAGAGGCTGACAGAATTCTGAACATCACAGGTCACATGCCCACTTTCAGAACAGGTTGTTTTTCCTCCCTGTGCAGCCACTGAGAAATTACCTGAACCTCCACCACAAGTGGTATCTAGAATTCTAGGTTCGTGATGCACTGGGTTGGTCTCCTGACCACCAGGGCGTGTGCCTTCTGCAGGCTCCCATTGAGCTAACTGGCTTCCCCCACACAGAATCATGCCAGGATCACCAGAAGGGGCCCAAGAAGATAAGGCAGCCACTGCTTTCTCTGACCTTACCCTCCTGTCCACTACCAGTGTGGAAGGAAAACTGTCTGAGCTCACAGGATCAGCAGAGGAAGGTGTTCTGGTTGCTTTTTTCTTTTTCTCTATGATTTCAGAAGAGCTACAGTGACATACAAACTGTTCACCAGCTCCCAGAAAATGTCTCCGTTCTCCAGCACAATGGCTTTTGCCTGGAACAGGGGCTGTATGGGAGGAAGTTTGTGAGGGATGCCATGGCCCTGTTTTAGTTTCAGTGTTGGGCAGATGTTGAAAGCTGTCTGCAGGGAGGGGTGTGGCCTCATCAGTCGACAGATGTCCTGGTTCAGCAGAGAGAGATGTCACATAAAATCCTTGTGCTTCATCCTCATTCCTGGTCCTATCTGACACCGACTGGTCCCTTTGTGGACACTGAGGCCTACCACGGGCCCCTGAAGAATGTTCAGGTTCTAATAAAGTCACATAGTAAGGAAGAACATTGCCATCAGCCCCTAAGCCATGAAGCTGCTTTCCCTGGGCCTTTGCTTGTCTGATCTCCTCTAACACAGCCAGGTCCGTAGATGTATGAGCACAGTGCTCTGGGTGAGGCACCCTCGGCAAGGACACAGGTGCTGAGAAAGCACCACCAGCAGGACTGAGGTCCTTGGCCTCCTTCTCTGCCTTCTGCTTAGCCTGCTGGCCTTGACTGTTACCCTCTTCTAAGAGGCAGCTGGTCTTTTCAAGTGGGCTAAATCCCCTTTTCAGGGGACTAGCTCTTTCTGATCCTCTTTGCACAGCTGCCTCAGCTTCAGAAGCAAAACTCTCCCTGGGACTCAAGCCCATCACGATGCTTCTGAGGTCCCCTCCTTCATCTTGAGTGCTTGCTGATCTCCTGCTCTCTGCCCCCAGGGAAATGCTCTCTGGTACATGGAACTGACCATGAGATGCCATGGCCGTAGCTATCACAGACTCACACCAAGCAGTGTGTGCCAAGGAAAAGCCCCCTCTAACATCTCCCTGAGGGCTATAGCTTCGGGGCTCTCCACTCTGGTCTTGACGCCCTGCTCCAGTTACCAAGGGACTGTCAGTCATTTTGAACATCGTGGGATCCAGCACATGGTCAATGTGTACAGTATCACATGCGTGAAGATAGTTTCTTGGTAGCCTTGCAGAATCCAAAGGCAAGGTACCACTCAGGTCTCTGTGAGGAGCCACAGAGGAATCTGGCTGGCTCAGCAATGGGCCAGTCTCCTGGCTAAAAGATGTGCTCACACAATGTGGGCTTGGGCTAGGAACTTTCTGAGTCCATGAGACCATTTTGTCTTCCTCCAGTAGGCTCCCTCCCGTTCGCACAATCATTTCCTCAACTCGGCCTTGAGCTTTTGGCCCCTTTTGCTTAGAACTACTTACATATTTGGCAACTTGGCTCTCCTGAAAATCTTTCACAGTTTCCAGTTCCTCAAGACCTCCCAAGCTACAGGGCTGCCCTCTGGGGCATGCAGATGCATTCCCTGCCTCGCTCTCCTTCTCAGAAGACATCTTCAATCTGGGCTGCGATGGCAGAGCACTAGCCGATGCCTCAGTTCTTGGATTACCGCAAGTGTCTGTGAACCCTCTACCAGCTGTACATGTCCCTACGCAATCACAAGTGTCCCAGGATGGTCTGTCTAATACAGCTGGGGGAGTGTGCTCTGTCATAAACTTAATGTCTTGTATACATTCCCTTAACTTGAAGGGGCTCAAGATGATTTTTCGGACTTGGGGACCTTTCCCAATGCTATTGTTAACCTCCATTTCTCCAGCTTCACTATCCCTAAAGGTAATATCATCTATCTGTTTTGGAGAAGATGGCTGATCCTTGAAAGACAGGTGGTTTCCAGAGCTGCCTGACCTCAGGGCACAGTCAGCCATCTCCCGGTCCCTCTGGTCCTGGAACACAGACTCCTTACTGACTCCCTGTGTGGGAGGAGCATATAGCTGCTTATTTTGCTTGGATTCAATTTCTAAGATGTCATTTTCCAGCTTCATTACACTCCTAATTAGCCTGGCCATCTCATCAGCACTGTTAACTCTTTTATTCTGTTTTCTTCCAGAAGGTTCTTCTTTGGGGTTTAACGTTTCTTGTGATCTTCCAGAGCCCTTGCATTCACTCAGGTTTTTTTCCTGAGAGCTTATAACTGACCGGAATCTTTCATATGTAGATTCTGTCTGTGGAAGCTTAAACTCTTTTGAGCAGCCTTTGGAATGGAGAGATTTCCCAAGAAGCCCAGATTCACTCTTCCCCTCTGCTTTCCCCCCACCCTTGTGGGCTGGACTCTCATCTTGGGCCATCATCTCTGGGCCTCTTACTCTATGACATACTGATTTAGACTGCAAAGAAACAGCAGTTTCCCCCAGCATGTCCTTGTCAAGGGCTAAATTGATGGTTTTATAGATGAAATCAGACCTGGCCCCGGAAGGAAGCTGTCTGTTCATATCAAACACCTGGGTCTGTCTTAGGACTACATGGTGATCCTGCTCTTCTTCCCCATCTGCCTCAGACTCACAAACAAGGAGAGGCCTCCCAGACCTACAATGGTTTGAGGAAACATTGCAATAGGACTGTATTGTGGCCTTTTCTTTTTCCTCAAGTGCTGAAAGACTGTGTTCATTTAAAATTCCAACTTGATTTTCAAATTCACATACTTTTGTGCTAGATGAAAGAAAATGTCTGTTCTGACCAACAAAAAGATAAACTGAATTATGGCTTTCTTCTTCAGTATTTCCAGGGCATTTCCCCATTTTTCTGATAACTTCCTTGGTGTTCAGATGAACTGGCCTCCCTGCTGTGAACTGCTGAGATGAGGGAATCTTGGAATTGTGGTTTTGTAACAGCACCGGCAAGTTATTCTTCACATAAACATTGTGGAGAACCTGGTGGTCATGACCAAAGCCCCAGGCTTCCCTCGGGGGTGGGGAAGGCACCCTTGATTCTCTGCAAGCCGGAATCTCTAAGGCAGTTTCTGTCAGGGCATCCCGGCTTTTGGTCACATAGAATGTCTCCAAGGGGGGTGGCTTCAAGGAAGACAGGAATGGATTCCAGGCAGCAGAGTGGGGGTATGGCTCTGGACCTGACGCGAATGAAACGCTAGTGTGCCTTCCAACCACTTCCCTGGAGCTCTCCTGATAGTTCACCTTCTCCTCCTGGAGGGGCAGGTAGCTGCTGTGACTTAAGTGCCCCTCCTGGCCTGCACTATTCTTTCTGAGAGGAGCCCAGCCCCGGGGCCCATGGTTTTCTTTAGTGGCTATGGTGACATTACTGTGACAAGGGCTCTTGAGGAAGAAACATTCATCAGAGGAAGTCATCAGTCCAGGCTTCCCATTACTCTGCGAAGACTCTTCCAAACTGTTCTGCTTGTCTTCACGTGCTTGTGTCATGGAATTTGCCACCTTGTTCTCGGCTACAAAGACTGGTGCATTTATAGTTCCAGAAGTCAATGATTCTACATCTGCTGAGTAAGTGCCACTATGACTCACCTCTTTCTCTCTAGTTGTAAGGAAATCTGAAGTACCTTCTATCTCAGTGCTCAGACTGTCCTGTTCTTTCTCTGCTCTCAAATGCCTAATTTTGGAAAAATGGAGAGGAAAGGTGCTGAAATGCAGACTGCTGGATACCCCAAAACCAACTGGCAAGACAGTATCTGTTCCTTTGCCAGAAGCTTGGGTCAAGGAAGTGGAGTCTTCTTCAAGGGAGGGGAAAGCTGGCCTGGGCTCTCTCACAGCCTCCAGAACAGGATGAGACAGTTCAAGGAGGTACTTCTGCTGAAGGGCAGCCCAGTCACTCTCAGGTGCACTGCCTACATGAGTTAATGAGGCGGCAGAGGCAGCCAAAACACTTGATAGGCTAGAGGTGTTGGATGCTTCCGAGTTGCCCTGCTGGGCTGTATCAGGGGTACCTCTGGCTCGAAAGATGCCAGCAACTCGTGGCTGAAGAAGGCTGTACGACCCCCAGAATGACAGCCTGGATGTATCAGAGGCAGGGATTGTGTACACACCTCTTATATGGCAAGGCAGCTCAGTGCCGCCTTGGGGTACTTTGGAGTTATAAGGCAGGAGTGTTTCTGCCCTTGATGGCTTAAGTTCTTCCATATTTTGCCATTGTCCAGGCCTCTCCTGACCCTGGGGTTGAAATTCCTGGATATCAGGACTCGGACATAAGGAACCCACTATTCCTGAAGGGCTGCTGGAATTGATCTTAGAGTCACAGGAAAACCAGGAATCCATGGACAACAGAGGGCTCCCTCTTGAAAGCTGCAGGCCTTGGAGTGTGTTTGCTTGTTCAGAGGAGCTCACCTCTACCTCCGACTCAGGTTGTTCACAGTGAGGCTGGGGTGGGGGGCCAAGGTAAAATGAACTGCTCATTGGCAGGATGGCATCCAGCCTGGTTCCTGTTCTATGGTTGATGGGACCAAGCCTGCACATTGCCTCCTGGTCCACTATGGGCAGACTGGAGGTCTGCAGGTGCCAAAATGTCTCTGCGGGCATCTCATCAGCTGAAATGAAGAAAGGCTCTTGCTGATCTTCCCCCAGTTCCTCCTTGGCATCAATCAGGCTATCCAGGGAAAAGCTCCTGCAAGTTTGGGTGAATAGTTCACTGTCTGAGGACATGGTGAAGCCCCTCACAGGGACTTTAGCTCTGGCCCTGGGGTGGCCGTGGTGGTTGGTGAGATAACTGCTCCCTGAGCTGTCTGGCGGGCTTTCATATCCTTTCTCAGCCAGCGAGTCCTCAGATATTTGGCTGTCATCACTTTCAGAGTTCTCGGACTCTGGGAGATCCTGTTCCTTCCCCTGGAGGTCCTCTGGCTTCAGTGGCTCCATTTGGGCTTTGGCATAGACATAGGAGAGAGAATCCACTGAGTAACTGCTATCCGCATCAGATAAGTCACCATCTTTCTCTCTTACAAGATCCACTCTTGGGCTGCAATCGGTGAGTGAGGATGTGGAATCTGGGTCTCCTGTGCTGTGCTGCCTCCTCAAAGAGCTGCCATGAGGCAAACAAGAGGAATTTCTGACAATGTCTCTGGCCCTAGCTACCAGCACCCTCTGCTGCCTTTTTGATGCCTTGCTTGAAGAAGGTGGTTTGGATTCTACCCAGAAAGTCTTGGCTGCCTTTCCATGCCCAGATGCCTGTCTGGGTCCAGAGGAATGTGAGGAACTGCATCTGGCTCCCTTAGCAGTCTTGTGGGTCCCAACGTTCCCTTCTTTACACCACCCTGATCGTGTGTCGTCAGAGTCTGCTAGTCCCCTACCCCTCCTGGTATAGGTGGAAGGGCTGAGTGCTTCTGGCTCATCCTTTGGCTTTAGCTTGTTAGCTGAATGGTCAAGAGATGCTAAGCTCTGGGACACCATCCAACAGGGCTGCTTACCCACGCTCTCCATTTCCTGGATGCTGGCAGACTCAGAACTCACAGTGAGACAGGTGCCTGAGGCTGAGGCTCCTTTCCTTGCCAAGGCCCCCCTGGCTTTGCAGAGATGCCCCTTGCCTGAGGAACAGAGGGCATTCTTGCTGAAATGCCCTGTCCTTGGAGGGTAAGAAGCAGCCTGGGGCAAATATTCTTCTGATGGAATTGTCTCTGACATTTGGTCAGTAGGATCAGGCAAAGGAGGTACCATGGTGGAGGGATCTCGACTCAGGAAAATACTGTGGAGACAAGGAAATCCATCTCAGAAAAGTAGAAGGTCCCTATTGCCTGCTCACAAAGGGATATAAAGTCCCACTTAGTTTAATGTAAAAGAGGTTAAAAACTAGGCCAATGTCACTGTCCCCTAGCATTTGAAGTCAGAGAAAAGCTCTATGGGTACAAAAAGCAACTGTGGACTATAGCCCTGGCTTCAAAGAGGCCCAGGTACACTCTGTTCCTTAATTTCTTTATCTTATAAAAAAATTGAACTGAATCTGAATGTGATCATGCCTTTAGGGAAAACTTCCATTTAATAGGCAGCGTGAGGAACAGAGGAACCATCTAAATGACACCACAAGGAATCAAACAGGCAAATCTATAAAGCATCATATTCTACAGAACTGATACACTTTTAACAAATCAGTGATATGAAGAAATGAAAATGAAATAAAAGAAAAAGGAACTTAAAAGACATAACCACATGCAGTGTGTAAATCCTATTTGGATCTTAATTTCAACTGTAAATACATATTTTTGAGGCAATTAGAGAAATTTGATATGGCCTAGGTTTTGGATTGTATTGAATATTAATCTTAATTTTGTTAAGTGAATAATGAAATGTGGTTCGAAGAAAAGCTCTTATTTTTTTAAGTGTATACTTGATGTAGGATTGAAATGACACGGTATCTAAGAGTTGCTTTAAAAATACTTCATCAGGGGCACCTGGGTGGCTCAGTCGGTTAAGCATCCGACTTCGGCTCAGGTCACGATCTCGCAGTCCGTGAGTTCGAGCCCCGCGTCGGGCTCTGTGCTGACTGCTCAGAGCCTGGAGCCTGTTTCAGATTCTGTGTCTCCCTCTCTCTCTGACCCTCCCCCGTTCATGCTCTGTCTCTCTCTGTCTCAAAAATAAATAAACGTTAAAAAAAAATTTTTTTTTTAATTAAAAAAAAAATACTTCATCAGAGGGGAGACTAGGTGGCTCATTTGGTGAGGTGATCAACTCTTGTTTTCTGCCCAGGTCATGATCTCACAGTTTCGTGAGCTTGAGCCCTACACTGGGCTCTGTGCTAGTGGTGTGGAGCCTGCTTGGGATTGGATTCTCCCTCTCTCTGCCCCTCCCCAACTTGTGCGCGGACGTGCTCTCTCTCTCTCTCAAAACAAACAAATAAAAATATTTCATCAGGAAAAGGAAGGAGAGGAGATTAAAGCAAGCATGGTAGATGTTGGAAACTCCTGAATGTGGGTGATAGGGACACTATTCTCTCAACTTAGTCTATGTTTGAAAATTTTTAATAAAAGTCTTTAAAAAAATAAAAAGCCTGCCTAGTACTCTGAAGACCAGAGAGGTGAGCCAACAGAACCAAAAGGCGTGAAGTCTACACATACTATGGGCAAGGCTCTGAGGTAAGCCTGGAGGATACAGAGAAGTAGACACAGTCCCCTGCTCCACCCTCACCTTGACAGAATATAAGGAGTGAAGGGGAAAAGAAAAAAAAAAAAGAAGATCCCAAATTGGACCCAGGAATCAGCTAGTGTTCCACTAGATTACCAGTTGGAAGGTAGGGTGAGGAAGCTCACTTGAGGTGGCAGGACAGGTGGAAGGGAGGGAGGAGAAGGAAGCGTGTGGGAACACAGTCCGGTGTGAGGCAAGAGGAGAGGGAGGTGGTGGCAGGACAAACACAAGGAATGTATGTGCACAACCAGGGTCTAAAGAGCAGGTGAAAAATGAGGCTGAGATTCTCACTTGGAAGATATCACCAAAGTAGCAAGAGTTGCCACTCGGGGTGGGAGAAGAGAAAAGCCTAAGTCTTAGAAGATGTCACCTACAGAGAAAGAAGAGGGGAAAAGTGGTGGGAAAAAGAGGAGGAAGCAAATCTTTCCATTTCACAGACTGAGAAACCATGGCACTGGGAAGTGAAGAACACTGACTGGGCAACAAGGCTGTAAACCTCAGCCAGTGATTTCAGGTGACCACAGCTGGCTGTACCTGTGTAGCCTGGGCAAATACTGGCTGCAGAGCCTCTGGAGGCTCAAAGAACGGCAATCTGTCAGTCTGCTTCTGTGTTGAGATCCTCGGACCATGGCACCAGCACCAGGGAACCGGTATGGGGGCTTCTGGGTGTGGTCATCCTGGAGCCCACACAATGTCTTGGGCTGCTCCAGTCCTGTCTGGGCCTCCAGCAGCCTCTGCTTCTTGATGATTCTCTCTAGCTGGAAGGAGGCTTTTCTTCGCCAGATGTCCCTCTGTGCTGCCCGAAGCACGTTCCTGCGCCCAAGCTGCAGTCGCACCTCCCTCTTCTGGCTTCGGACCGGTGGGGGAGGCGGAGTCTCAAGATCTGTCTGGAGCCAAGCACCAGGTCGCACACAAGCCTCGAGTTCTTTCTCTGCGATGTGGTCTTGCTGCTGTTGCTGTTGCTGTTGCTGCTGCTGCAAGCCAGCCAGCCGGGGCTCTTCTATGAGCAGCCACTGCTGGTCTGGGAACCAAAGACACCCTGAGAGAAGGTCAGCACCTCTCTCCCTGCCCGTGTGGCGTAGACTCACACAACTCTGGCTGTGGTTGGACCTGAATGGAGGGAAAGCCCTGGCCAAGATATGAGGGATGCCAGGCCCCCTTACCACAGGGCTAGGGAAGGAAGCCCCCAGGCATTAGCACATGCTGGGACAGGCACCAAAGCACAAATAAATGTGCGCGTGAAGAGAGAGCAGGAGGTCCATCACTCTGAGGGGCAATAAGGAAGGTCGCTTCCTTATTCTTGCTTCCAGCCCCTCATAAGAGCCCCTGGTTTCTAAAAGAGGGGAGAGAACACCTAATACCAAAGATTCCATCAAATCATAAAGGCAACAAAGGAGAGAATACAGAAGGATGCGGAAGCATGAAAATGAAGAGATGAGAAGGTGAAGCAAACACAGTGAGCAGTGGGCACCTACTGTCTTTAATTTGCCGGCTGAGGTGTGCCTGGTCCAACTCCAGTTCCTGTCTGGCTCTAATCTGTCCTGCTAGGATCCGCTGCCTCAAATCCCCCACGTAGTGCTGGTGCTGAATCGGGGCCCTGTGGGGCGCCTCTCCAGCCCCCAGTGGCTGGCGGTCCTGGTCGCTCTGCTCTTCCAGCACTTTCCTATCACAGAGGGGCCGGAGTTACCCAAGGGAAATGCAAGCCCAGTTCAGGGCAAACCAGTGGTAGTCTAAGCTTTTCTGAGAGAGCCATGAATTCAACAGGGCAGAGAGGGCTTTGAACTTCTAGCAACTTGAGACACACACTGTCCCAGGCACGCTGTCACAGGCAGCTCATGATGTCACAGTGAAGGAGGGGAGAATGGTCCTCAGACTAGCATATCCTTAGACTGTGAGTCTACCAGAAACACAAGTTCATTCTAGTTAAGGAAAATAACCAGAAAAGTAAAGCAGCTTTAAAAAACAAAAACATTTTAGCTAAACCAAGGAGCTTTGGCCTTTAAAAAAGAATAAAAGGTATCTGCTCAAAATGTGCTGGAAACAGAGTAGAGGCAGAAGCTCCAACAACCACTGTGGGAACAGAAACTCCCCTACGTGTTCATCATGCATCTCTGTTTTCTGAAACAGAAACACTCTGTGACATGGGAGTAGGAAGAAGGTAGTCAATCTAGAGGAAAGAGATTTATATGCACTGAGACCCAGAGGAGGGCTGGTCTCCACTCAAGGGCTATTCTCAGAGAATGAGCCCAAGAATAGGGCTCACGAGTTTCAGGTTGTACCATAACTTTGGAGATATACACTGAAGTATTTACTGGTGAAATTGGGATTTGTTCAAATCCAGTGTGGGGGACAGTAGGGGAAAGTGGAAAGGGAGTGGGGATATAAACGAAACAAGATTAGCCATGACTTGATCACTAGTAGTGTATTTGGAATTATCCATAATACAAAGTTTAAAAAGAATTCTGGATTGCAGTCATGCTTTATTCTGCCTTCAAGTACCTGTGTGGCCGTGGATGAGTCACAGCCTTCCTCAGAAGACTGACAGCTTCTACCTGCATGGCTTTTCCCAGGGTCACACATGGCCTCCTATGCAAGGACCTCACATGATGTTTCTGCAGGGTCTCCCCATCTCCGTCATTCAGGTTCATTCCTTCCTTCCTTCCTTCCTTCCTTCCTCCCTTTGTCTCTCTTTTCCTCCCTCCCTCCTGCCTGCCTTCCTTCCTTCTTAATGTTTATTTTTGAGAGGGAGAGTGCATGTGTGAGCCAGGGAGGGGCAGAGAGACAGGGAGACAGAGAATTTGGAAGCAGACACCGTGCTGTCAGCGCAAAGTCCAACATGGGACTCAAACCCACTAACTGTGAGATGGTGACGTGAGCCAAAGTTGGACACTCAACCGGCTGAGCCACCAGGCACCCCTCTGTCGTTCAGATTTCTAAAAGAGCCACTGCATGGGCATTCCAGGGTGGTGGCCCTAGGGAATAGGGAGTGACTAGAAGGGCTTGGGAGCTGCCACAGGCTAACAAAAGAGCCCGCATCTGCTCTCCCTTAGCCAGTCCTTAGCACTCATTCCAGTCCAAGGATGCCCTGACTCTCAAGGCCCATTTACTGACGTGACATTAGACAGTTGGAGCAGTGCTCTGGGCAGAGGTGGGGGGTGGGGGGGAGGGGTTCACCCAGCTTAAATATACTACTTTGTAGAGAAGAATGAAATCACAGAGGGTATATCAAAGCAGAGGTCCATAAATTATAGCCTGTGAACCAAATGTGGTCTGTTGCCTATCTTTGTGAATAGTGTTATTGGAACACTCATTCGTTTATGAGTGTTTATATCTAGGCTGCTTGTGCAGCTGCGGCAGAGACTGTATGGCCCACAAACCCTAAAATACTATCTGGTAAAAATAACAACAACAAAACACAAACCAACTATCTAGTTCTTTACTAGTTTGCTGCCTTTTGTCTTAGAAGAAATTAAGATTTCTTAATGCAGCCTTAAGAGGAGAGTGAAGGAAGGATGGCGGGGGGGCGGGGGGTGGGAGTACGAAGTGACACGATGGCAATCTCCTCCCTGGGAAGGAGTCTGGGAGGGGACTCGATCTACAAAGGGCCCAAGAACTGGGACAGGCCCAGATACTTGAGTGCATGTGTCCTGGGGGAGACTGGCTCTGACTACTATGGGCAAAAGGCCAAATACACACAGTGGAATATACAGGAAAGAGGAAAGGCACTCTGTTCATATGTGAGGCAAAAGGCTAAGGACAGCAGTTAGAACAGAAAACCAGTTAACACCACACAAAGAGAAAAGGTGCTAATGGGAAACAGATTATACATATGTTTGTATGCATGCTAGATTACCGCTCCAAAATTTGTCTGACCACAGACATGGCTGAATTACAAGCATGAGCCCATAAGAGGGTCTTGGACAAACTCAGCTAAAGTCCAGACCATCAGACGCAAGGAGCAGGGGAGGTACCTTTATTCTTAATCCCCAGAGAGTATTCAGCTTCCTTCTCTGCCTGTCTCACAACCCTCAGATTCACAATTTGCTTCTCCACAGAAGAGGGTTCCCTCTACCCTTCCCCTAGGGAAGCAGCAGCTAGCCAGTTAGCTTCTGCTGACCCAATGCAGCTTCCTTCATGCACCAACAAGACCTGCACAGGGAAGCTGTCTGAGATGATCACTATAGACCCAGCACATTCACCTGAGATGGCCACATGCCATCAGAATAAAAATGGCTCCTCTGCTAAGCACATCAGTCAAGTTCCCAGAAAGCAGGTTGGGGGTGGGGGAGTGGAGGAAGCAACCTTATGTTACATGTCCGGGCTTATTACTACTGGCAAGTCTTCAGTTATCTGCCAGCCAAGGACCTCTGTCTCTGTCAGATGACTGCCCTTCATCTTAGGTGGCTCCAGCATCTCCCCACTGCTGCCTGGTCACCTGCCTGCCAGGACTCCATCACGCCCTCCCCCGCCCTCTCTCCCAGCTGCTTGGAGGCCTGACAGCTTCTGACAGCATTCTGACAGCAGAATGCAGCAGCGGGTACTCACTAAGGCAACAGTGGCAGTGGCAGCAGCGACAGGGTCTCCCAGGCTCTAAGCACTTAAGGTTAAGCCCCCAAAATTCCAAAGAGGAAAATGCAAAAAAAAAAAAAAACAAAAACAGTTTTCAAAGACAAACTCCTCTCTGGTCCAGGTCACTGCTGCAAGGGATAAAAAGAGACAGGTTGACCAATCCCCTCTGGCTCTGGAGTCAGCTCCACCTTTGCAGGCTCCCTGTGAGTGCTCCCCCAGAGAGAAAAATGAGAGAAGAAAATTCTAGGACAAGGGGAGGCTCTGGAGCTAAGCCCACCAGAGCAGAGAAGACTCTTATGGAGACACAGCCACACACACAGTCTGGGAGCCCAGCTGACGACATATAGTGTTCTCTCTCACGGGTTCTCTCCCTGGTCCCTCTGCCCAATCACAGGCTTGAGGCCCATACCACCCCACTTCCACCAGGGGCTGGCACACAGATGCTGACTATGGTAGCTGCATAGGACCAGCCCAGCCCACGGACTCCTGGAGCTGGTGCTAAAGACGGGAGGCAGCAAGTGGGAGAGGCCTTGATTCTTCAATCCCTCTCTGTCCTCTCCAAATGAAAGGGTGCATTCTTGATGTTACTGAAAGGTCACATTAGTGCCCCTGGGGCTAGAGAGCCCGAGAAGACCTTTAAAAGGCAGGAGAAGGGGGCAGCTGGGTGGCTCAGTCAGTTAAGCGTCCGACTTCAGCTCAGGTCATGATCTCATGGTTCACGGGTTCGGGCCCTGTGTCGGGCTCTGTGCTGACAGCTCGGAGCCTGGAGCCTACTTCAGATTCTGTGTCTCCCCCTCTCTCTACCCTTCCCCTGCTCGCGCTCTGTGTCTCTCTGTCTCTCAATAATAAATAAAAGTTAAAAAAAAAAAAAAAGGCAGGAGAAGACCAGTGTTCTCTAGGGTGGATGGGTCAGCTGAGATGAGATGGGAGGACAGGAAAACAAAAGGGAGATTATGTACCTGGGCAGCTCAGCACAAGGGCCTTCAGCAGCGGGGCTGGGAGTGCCAGGCAGAAGGCAGAGCTCTCCACATGCACTTGCTCTTTCAAACCCTATCATGAGGACCTCCCAGAGACAAATGGTAGTATCCTTACTTAGAGGTGAGGGACTAGGCTCAGAGACTCAGTAACTTGCTTAAGGCAACAAAGCTTTTACTTCATAATTCCAGGATGTCAAGGAGCTTTATCCAACTCCAAGATAACTCTTCAACCTCACAGCTCATTAAGTTGCAGAGCTGTTCTCTGTACATCTCTGAACTCTGGGAAAGACAGATCTCCAATGCGTCTTCCCACAGTAGAAATCTTACCTAAGACAAGACCTCCTCTCATCACTGTACTCTCATGAAACAAGAGCTCCAGCAGCTCCTTACTCCACCTTGGCCTTGATATGTTCCAGCTGTGTCACCTCTCCCACCTTCCCTGTCACCCCACAGAGCCCCCGGTCACGCAACACTGGAGTCCTCCTGCCTGAGGCTCTGGTGCCTCGTCCTTCCATCCTCAGTAGCCCACATGTGAGGACTTGCCTGCTATTCATGCATCGCAGCACTCTGCCCCTACATCCAACACCCCTCACCACCAATGTCAGACCAAGACTTTTCATCAGCTGCCAGCAAATGTTCCTGGCCTAAGAAAAGAGCAGCTAGATTCCCTGGAAGGAAGCAGGGGAATTAGCCATCATAATCTCCCAGGAATCCTGGCCTCAGTGCTGGGCAGCCTCCCAACACCAGTGGTCTCACAGGCAATGGGTGTCCTGCTGACATTTTCTACAGAACATCCCCAAGTAAGAGGCTACTTTGGCTTACAGGACCAGAAGGATACCACTGTTCACAGTATCAAACCTATGAGACATGTATATCTGGGAAGGGGATTCTGTGGAGAAATAGATGAAGAAGGACTGTGAAGAAGAAAAGTAATAGCCACCAATCACATATAAAACTTTGATTCCATGTTTTCACGATCACAATGCAGGCAAAGTGGGTATGAGAGGGCAGAACTCCAAGATATTTTCATATTGTTCTGAGAGTTCCTGACCCTCTTATGTGTAGTTCTGGACCCTTTGGTATTGAGAAAAGAAAGGATTCTCAGTCACACACTATCTTTAAAAACTCAGAGGAAGCCACAGTCCTGAAAGTTGACACACCTTGTGACCTCACACAGAGGCCAGCCAGAATTTAAAGGGGCACATGGGCAGGTAAGTTCAGAAGCAGTCTCAAAGTTATGTACAAACATGTCATGTTCAAATCTTGCTGACAGAAGAAACTGGCGACAGGAAACATCAAATGATATATACTCCTTTCAGTGATGAAGGAAGTTGTAATAACAAACAGGAAATGAATGAGGGCTAAGACTGCTTCCCTGCCAACTAGAAGCTAAGCAGCTAGTTCAGTAACATTCCATCACTTGCACAAGTTGGTTGAGACCAGGCCTCATTCAGAGCTTGGCTATTATACTCACTTCCTCCCTGCTCCATGTTGTAATAGACTATGAAGTAAGAACAGTAGGTTCCATAGCAAAATGAGCACAAGTTTCTCACCTCTCCTTCCAAAGCAAAGGGCAGAGACCCAACCGGGAGGCAGTGACATCTCCGTCCAAATCCAACCATTCCAAAGAGCCATTGCCACCGACAACCTCTCCGACCTGGGAACGAGGAATGAGCGCGGTAAGGCTGCTATCACCACCCCCACCCCAAGAGAACCAGATAAAGCTCAAACTTGTCCCTTTGAAAGGAGGAGGGCGGCTGGCAGTCACCTTGAAAACACAGCACACTAACCTGCCTTCTCTGCCGCAGGACAGCGGCCTCTGCTGGGTGGTTGAATCGGAACTTCTGTGCTTTCCCCAGCGTTATGACTGCTCCTGTGGCAGAGACAGGGGAGAATGAACCAACAGCTCATGTTCTCTGTATGTATTATGTGCAGGGTGCCCTTCTGAGAGACAAACTCCTGCCCCCAACAAGCTCATAACTTAGGTGAGTCAATAAGATATGTATTCACTGGATATCCCACAGCATATGTACTGAACTAACAAAATGAACAGGAGGAGTTCTGCTATTCTGAGGAAAGCAAAATGAGTTCCTCGTGGACTAGTTAAGGAATGCTTCATGGAAGAGGGGGAATATAAGCTCAGTGTCAAAGGAAAGATGGAATTTGAACAGATTAATAATAGTAGTAATAGTAATAGTGATAACGAGTATTTACTAGGTGACAAGAATACTGTTAAGAACATTACACAAATTAACTCATTCAGTCTTCACAACAATTCTCTTATTGCCATTTTACAGATGAGAAAATTGATGTCCAGAGACTTTCCCAAGGACACAGAGCTAGCAAACACAGGTAGAGATTTCAGAGAGTCATTCTCCACCTTGGGACCTGGAATTGGGGCCTTGGGAAGAGGATGGTATTAGGAAATCTTCAGGTCTTCAGATCTCTGGGTGCAGAGGATGAGTATCCCATGTTTAAAGCCTGCTTCACTGAGTTCTGTGGGTTTGGCCCATGAGAAGGAAGCTAGTTCATCACTTATCCCGGTATAAGCAGGGCTATAAACAATCTTACCTTGGGTCAGACGACAGGAGGCAGTGACCTCCCGGCCATTGACTGTGCAGCGGGCCCCCTGGGCAGGCCGCAGAATGACTACCCCACAGGCACTCGTGATAGTGCAGTGGTCTCTCTCAATCCACTGCCCCTGCAGAACTACACAAGAGATGGGGGTCACGTGGGTGGGGAAACAACCCAGGGAAACACCCTTTCTGCGAGATCGGAATCCACATCTAGAAGACCTTACATTATGACAAGAGAGGAAGAGCCACCACCTGAAAACCACCCAGATCTGGATTCTCCCATGGTGTGGATCTCCTCCTATCATGTCCCTGACACACAACAACCACCACAATGTAGCAACAAAAGAGTAATAGCCCCTTGATCTTCAAGGATTCCTTCCTCTCAGAGCATCATCAGGTTCCTCTAAAGAGACCAGTCAGGCATGAGTATCCACCACAGTGTCAGACCCAGATGCTCTATCACTTACCAATGTCCTGTTCCTGGTCTGAGTCAATCCTTCCTATTTTTGTTGTCCCCTCCTAAAAGGAAAAACAAAGCCCTTTAAATGAGAATTAAAAGGGACACAGCCTGCCCCCAAAGCAGAACCCACCTGGTGGAGTGTTTTCACTGTCTTCCCATGCCCACCCCGGCCTTTCCCACACCACTTCTCAACTTTGGTCCAGGTTGTTTTGACTGCTCTACCCACCCACTGCAGCCCAGGAAGCTCCTGAGAAGGCAGGGGCAAAAAATACAGAAAAAAGCAGCACCAGCTCTTTGCAAAGTCAACTAGTGTTGACAAACTCCTTTCTGTCCCATGGCCTGATGTTAGGGAACAGTCATGGCTGTCGGTCAGATATTCTCCAGTCCGAGGAAGAGGGCACAAAGGCAGAGGTTTTCTCTAGGCACTAAGGTTGGTGTGGTCCAAGTTTGGTCCATTAGTCTCCAAGAGACACGTATTTTACGAAGATGTATGGAGCACAAGATTTTTAACTTCATGGTCCACAAATGAAGTTTGAGAGATACCAGATTTTAAGAAGGGTAAAGCACAAATGGGAGAAAAGCATGTCTAGAATCAAAAAGGACTAGAAGAGAGTGTAAGGAGGGGAAAAAGGAGTTAGCATAAACAAATTACTGGGTTAGTAGAAAACAGGGCCTTTTGGCCCTTGGATTATAGCAATTCTTTTAAGAACACATAGCTCTGTTTGTAGAAGGCAGCACTATGACAACAAGGATGCTGAGTTTAGATACATATTTATCAGGTATTGAATAACCATCCACTATGTCCCAGGCATTGCAGTGAGTGCTTTACAGACATCTCTTATTTAATCCTTGAGCAACCTAAAATATACTCATTATCCCCCTTTTATATATAAGGAATCTGAAGCTGATGGGTAAAGTTGCTCAGGGAGCCTATACACTAAATAGGAGAGCCATGGCTGGGGCATCTGGGTGATTCAATCGGTTAAACGTCTGAGTTGGTTAAATGTTAAAGGTCATGATCTTGTGGTCTGACTTTTGAGCCCTGCGTCAGGCTCTGTGCTGACAGATCAGAGCCTGGAGCCTGCTTCAGGTTCTGCGTCTCCCTCTTTCTCTCCCCCTCCCCCAACTTGTGCTTGCTCTCTGTCTTTCTGTCTTTCTCTCTCTCAAAAATAAACATTAAAAATATTTTAAGAGGCACCTGGGTGGCTCAGTTGGTTAAGCATGTCTGACTCCTGGTTTTGGCTCACGTTATGATCTCACGGTTTCATGAGTTCAAGCCCCACATCAGGCTCCAAGCTGACTGTGCAGAGCCTGCTTGGGATTCTCTGTCTCGCTCTCTTTCTGCCCCTCCTCCATTTGTACTGTCTGTTTCTCTCTCAAAATAAATAAATAAACTTTAAAAAAATTTATTAGAAAAAAAAATTTAAACAGGAGAGCCATGACTAGAATTGAGGTCTCTCTGGGCCTGAGCCCATGCTTGTCCATCCTCACCATACCACCTCCCTCATAACTGGAAGTGACCAGAGAGTTTCCCACCTGTTTTCACTGTCAGCAGCCAGAAGGGGGATGTGCCTGCAGCTCCCCAAAAATAGCTGGTGAGAAGGCAGCCTCCTAGAAGCAATGAATGAGACTGTGGCCTCACTGTGCTTCCCACCACCCCCAGACAGCCGGAGCCCAGCCTTTCCTGCTCAGCCACACAAACAAATGGATGCTGGCCTCCACAAATACCATCAAACAAAATGGAGGAAAAGGGGTCAGGACCCCTTGGGTTCAGGGTCAGTCCTGATGATGAAATGCATTCCTCACAGTATATCACAACTTCTACATCTACAGGGAAGAAACTACCAAGAAAAACACAAAGGCATCTCATTTAACAAGGACTGAGATGATAGCTGTGCTTGCTGCCCCCTCTGTTTCTTTATGCAGGGAGAGTGAACAGCATGAGGATGAAGTCCAGGATACCAGTAACCAGTGCTCCACCCACCCTTCCCTCTGTCCATCCAAGGTACTTCCCAAGGTGACCCAAGGGAAAAGAGCTTCCAGAGCAACGCTAGGGATTTGTGACAGGTCTATAACCAAGTTAGGAAAGCAAACAAAAATACAGAGATTCTTGAGTGATTACTGCTATACCATTACCCAAAATAGGATCTAAACCAACAAAAAGGGAAAAAATGCAGAAATGCCAGGATAACAACTAGACTAAAACCTCACCCCCCAGGTTCACTGGGAATGCATCTAGGAGGGGGCACCACCCTCAGTGTGCACAGACCCCACACTGAAAACCAGTGCTCCCAACATTCAGATGAGGCCTGTGCTAACCTCTCCTCTCTGATTCAATCTGAGTCATGTCCTTTAACCCTCTGCTGCCACACTTAGCTCTACCACATGACGTCTAGCTTCACCTGCTCACTCCACATCCACTCAATACATCAGATCATTTCTATTCAAATATTAACCATTTTAATCCACTGGTCTCTCCCTGACCTCCAACCTCTCCCTATGGTTCTAATAGAAGGATTGATAGACAGCCTTTGGTATTCAGATCTGTTATTTAGGTAACAGCTTCTGCCTGAGGCATTTTCACAGAGCTAATTTATACTCTGTGGGTCGGAAAATAAGCTACTTTAACTTTCTGAGAGGCTCAGTCTCTGACAACTTCCCTGAGGGCTTATCCTAAGAACACAGACTTTCTAAACAGGATGAGCTTTGCTAACATTTCGCTACCATATACACTGCAGTGTTAGGAGCCTGATTTCTCCAGGGATGAGAGCAGTGTTACATACCCCTCATAAACCCTGTTCCTTTCAAACGGCAGCTGGGGACAATTAGGAGAATGAAGACTGGATTTTCAGTGAGCGTAGGGATTTTGGCCACATACAGTATGTTCTGTCATCCACAGGGAATGTCCTTTTATAGGAGGACAAATACTTTTGATGAGGACAGGGTATGAATGACTACCATTGGGCACTACATCTCAAAATGCTTCATTTAGAAATGAGGACCTGCTTCCATGTGACAAAGAACCAGGTGATCCAGATCCTTCTTGGAAGGCAGGAGTTTGTTCCACTGTTCCAGATGGCTGCATGTTGTGCCCTGCCCTGCCCTGCCCCACCCTGCTGGCCCACCAGCGCTCTGGGGTCTTCCTCACGCTTTTTTTTTTCTTTTTTTTTTTTTCAATCTACTTAGCGCATGCTGGGGAGGGACAGAGAGAGGGGGATAGAGAGAATCCCAAGCAGGTTCTGCACTGTCAGTGCAGAGCCCGTTGTGGAGCTTGAACCCACAAACCGCAAGATCATGACCCGAGCTGAAATCCAAAGTGGCATGCTCAACAAACCGAGCCACCCAGGTGCCACATCCCTTATGCTTTCTTTAAGCCATCTATATCTACTTTTATTTGCCTCTCTTCTTTCCCTGGCAAACCTAGTAATGAGAAGCAGGAGGTTGAGGAGTGGGGAGATATGAGAAGGAAACTGTTTCAGATCTTGAGTCCCTCTTTAGCCTCTGAAAGCTGTCTGTGAGCAGCTTGTATGTGCAGAGCTCAGGAGTGCTAACCGCTTTTCAGGGTTAGGATTTTACCTCCATGCCTGCACCTCCGTGCTTCAGGAAGCCAGAAAAGGAATACAAGCAGCATCATTCTTACTTTAAAATGATGAAATTAAATCACAGAGAACAAAAGTAAGTTATATAAGAGCAATAGTAGCAGCCAGAGAAAAACAAGTAATTGTTCTGATTCCCAGTTTTTTGCTCTAATCATACAAAAGCAAACAAATCAATCACCCTTGGCTGGCTAGCCCATTTTCCAGAGGGCAAACCTGAACACAGCTCTGTGGCATCTGACTCAATTCGTAGATGCATGGCTACTGCATTTGACTTCTCCCTCCTTGACTCTGGAGCCAGTGGCTCAGGGAAGGAGGCAATGCACCAGCCTGCTCACCTTGAGGTGATACAGCACGACTCCTGTGCTGAGTACATCATCCTCCAAGGCCATCAGGTGTGGCAGACTGGAGTCAATGACCACTCCAGCCCGCCTCCTGTTTATGTCCACTCTGTAATGCTCCAGGAGGGCCTTCCACTCATTCCACTTCCGAGTCCAGTCTTTAGTCAGCTGGTCTATCTGCAGAGAGACAGGAGGCAGTTTTAGACGCCCAACGGTCCACGGAGCAGACATAAGGTCAGAAGTCATCCTGCTCTGATTCCTCATGGCATTCCTTCCTCACCTTCTTCAGTTACTATTCAAAGCTCCACATAGGCCCTTGCACCTCCTATGTGAGCTGTTTCCAAAATTTCTTCAATAAGCAAGAGTTACTTTTATAAACTCCCTCAGTAAAGGGTATTCTTAAAGTTTTCTTCAACAAACATGTATTGTTTTTATAACTCGAAAAAATGCCATAAATGTTATTTTGTTTTATTATTTGAGATGTTATTCATACATGTATGTTTACAACTCCCCTTTCCCCATCCTTCTTCTATGTGATCCATACTGGGAATCCTTTTATGACCTAACACTTCTTTCTCAAGGTGTAGAACCTCAAATCCTAATATAAGCTTGTATCAGGCTCAAAGATACACAAAGCATCAAGATGAATCTCCTCAGGTAGAAAGAAGACTATAAGAAACTGGTATAAAAGAACATGTAATAACAACAATAAAATACTAAGGGCTTACTATATATCAGGAACAGAGTTTAAATATATATAATATAGCAAATTACAGGCCTTAAGCTAAGGCCATTTGGGGAATGTGAATGAACAATGTTGAGTATAAGGTGCTTTTTTTTCTTCTTTTGGTGGAAATTAATGTCCAGGCAGAAAAGTTATCCTGGGAATGGAAGAACTGAGGAAGCCCAGGAAAAGGACCTGGATTCAGCTAAGTACTTTTCATAAACAGAGAACGTGAGAAAAAACAAAGTATGCCAAGTTTAGGCACAAGTGTTTTATGTACCCTAGAAATGTCATTTTTAACATTATAATCATTGAGTTGAAGTCTGCAAAGAGTGAAACTACCAGGTACTGCGAAGAGCTGGGTTGGATTAGGACCCAGCAGAGGTGAGCAGCAGTGCATTGTGGCTTACAGTTTAGCCAGCCTGGCTCAGCTAACTGGAAGTACCCCTTCTGGCTGGCTTTGATCACCTACCCCTACAAAGCCTAAGGTCAGAAGGCCAGCAAGTGGCAGATTCGAGTCCAGGTCTGCCAGAATGTATAATGGAGTGATTTTGACTCTGTACTTCATCTCTTATATACACAGGGGTGGTATTTTCTGAACCAAAAATCAGAACATATATTTAAACACAGAATTTTTGAGAGATATCTGGATGCGTGATGTAGTCCTAAAGTTTAGTCTGGGTAACAAAATATTGACATAGCCAGGATACTTTATAATGGATAAGGATGAGGCGACAGAATACCAGGAATTGGGACATTTGGTTGTGGTATCTAAATCAAACCTGTCACCAAACAATGCCTGCCATTTCTTCCTCACAAATGTCTCCAGGAATCACCATGTAACCTAACCTCCCCACATGTCTTGTCCTCACGTTCACAGGGTCACAAAATCAGTCTCTTTCCTGGTTGGTCTGCTTCCAGTCTTCCCTCTCTTCAATTAGTCCTACATACAACTGTCATATTAAATGTCACCAATAGACTCCATTATTATGTCACCCAACCTGGTTCAAGAAGCCATGATTAATCCTGTGTATGTCAAATTCAAACCTCCTAAACTGGCCCTAACATTACCTCCACTACTCTCTTCCATGAGCACCTATTCTCGCCAGTTCAGTCTTCCTCACACTCTGTGCTTCCACGTGGCCTCCCACACCAGTTCATTCTTTTGGTTCCATGGCTTTTCTTATGTTATCCCACCCTCACCCAAAATGTCGTACCCCTTTCTCCCTATCTAACTCAATCCACTGATCTTTCAAGGTCTAGTTCAACTTCTCTAGCTTCCAGCGTTGTGATGCGTGTACTGAAAATTCCAAGCCATATTGATTTCTTCCTTCCCTAAGCTCTTTGCATATAACTCGTATAGTTCATTTCATTTAACCATTCTCTAAGTGTGTTTCCAACTAGACTGCAAGCCACTTGAGGGAAGGAACTTCTTTGTATCTCTGGAAGCATCATGCTGAGCACCTATTTGGTACTCAACGAATACATGTCAGTTAGTTAATTTTTTGACTGGAAAATATTTTTTTTTCTAGGCTACTGTCCGTATCCAAAGGAAGTTATCATGAACCCCTAAGAGAACAAAACAAAGAAAGCCAGTCACCATCCCCTAAGGCAAACACACTCCCCACTCAAGGCTCAATGGAGACAACTGTCTCTAAACTAGATAGAACCTCTCCGTCCTGAGGAGGGAGCAGTCTTGACTGAGGAATAATGGAAGGAGATGAGACCCACTACCAGGGTGATATAAACCATAAATGAGTCCACCCAACAAACCCACCTTCAATTCATTTTGGAGAACCAGCTCCTTCAGATTCTCATCCTTTTCCTCATTCAATGAACTGAAGTTTCTCTGCACAAAGAGAAAGATGTGCTTCATGGGTCTCACCCTTACTCTTATGAAGGAAAAGAAGGGCAGATAAAAAAAAAAAAAAAAACGACCTTATCATTAAAATCAGAAACAAATCAGAAGCTTAAATATTGGGGATGAATTTGGTACAAAGAAGGAAAATTCAAAGAAATTCTTCTGGAGGGGCCCATTCTCTTAATCCTCCTACACACAGAATAACAGCCATTCAGGCAATTGCCCTTCGGACAGCAAAGATGATATATTGATGATGCCCACCCCATCCGTAACTACTCAGGTAATCAGAGTAATCTAAGTCCTGTCTTTGCTCCTGACTCTGTTCTACAAGTGTCACTTAAGTGAAAACACAAAATGCAGCAGAGCTCAGCTTCCATGCAGAAGAAAAGCAGGTTTTGTGTACAGAAAAGTTCCGATTGCCTGAATACCAGTTCGAAGCTCAACAGCATGGCTTTTAGTCTTCTGATCTCCTCCCTGAGTTCTCGGATCAGTTTTATATTTGCATCCTGAAACATAAAAAACTTGGTCACCACTGATTGATATCAGGCCTCAACCAGCTTTAAAATAAAACAGAGAATTAGTTCGGAAAAAGTGGTTTACTCCTTTGGAGTAACTTCTGAGGCAGTCTTCTCAAAGTATGATCCCAGAACCCTATCAACTTTACCTAAAAACTTGTTAGAAATGCAAATTCTGTCCCCCACCAACACCTACCGAATCAGAAACTCTTGAGGGCCAGAGCCCAGTTGTGGTTTAACCAACCCTCAAGGAGTTGATTCTGATAAAGTATGAGAATCAGTGTCCTTGAGCAGGAGGTTGACAGGTAACCCAAAAAGCAGCACAAATAGGTGGTAGATGTTGGCCTTCCTATAGTGTGACTGAATTTAGTACCTACTTAATTACATTGCCTTCTAAAACAGTTCATAAATGGGCTATAAAGGTCTAGCCACCAGTTTATGATTCCTGCCCTGAAACTTTTCACTGAAACTGCAAAGATAATCAACTTTCAAAACTATTAAATTCCTTACAAGCCCCTTTTAGCCCAAAACAGAGAAATCACTGCAGTTTGCATAGAAAAGAAAGAAAACAGGGGTGCCTGGGTGGCTCGGTTGGTCAAGCGTCCAACTCCTGGTTTCAGCTCAGGTTATGAAACCTTGTGGTTTCATGGGGACAGTCCCCTTGTCAGGCTCCACAATGATAGTACAGAGTCTGCTTGGGATTCTCTGTCTCCCTCTCTATCTGCCCCTCCACCACTCACACTGTCTCTGTCTCTCTCAAAATAAATAAACTTAAAAAACAAAAAAAGAAAAAGAAAAGATATAAAACAGAAGCATACATCAACATAAACTCAAAATAAAAGCAATAAACTCAGAAACTTTTAAATGATCTCCCTTAAGGTGGCAGTGGTACACCAGGGATGGCCTCAGAGAAGTATCTAAAATAAACTATTCAAAAAGGCAACTGAAATGGAGTCAGTAAAGATATGGGAGAAGGGTATGACTCTGAAACAAAGAATTTCACTCTTTCTTTATTTGGAGAAGGTCAGGCAAGTTGAGGTGACTTTAAGGAGAAAGAAATCAGTGAGAGAATAAAAGAACTTAATGTAAACAATACCAAACCAGGACTTCAAATAAAGGTCTCACCTCATTTACCCGAGGCTTGTTGACGATGTGTTTGGCATTAGATGCATATCTCAGTGTGCTCATGGTCTCACTGTAGCTAGTATGTGCAGGAGACACAGCTGAGGTAGAAGGAGAAAGTTAAAAACAACGCCAAGCCCTTCCGACCCAGCCTGTAACCACTTGCCTTACTGCTATCGTCCATGCTGTATTATGAGACCCTTAATGAAGCAGGTGGTCATGGCCCCTTCTCTGAGGCAGAGTACCAGTCCCAACACAGAACCAGCTCCAGCATCCCACTCACTGGCAACCATGATAGTTTTGGAGTTGCCGCCAAGGCTGTCCTTCAGCAGCCAGGTCAACACGGAGTCCCGGTATGGGATATAAGACTGCCTCCGAGAGGGCCCCCCTCCACTGCTCGTCCCAGAAGGAGAGCTAGGGATCCCACTGTCACCACCATCACTGGCTGCACTGTTGAGGCTCTGGCAGCTGCTGAATGCTTGAGAATTCTGGGCTTTAAAGACAAAAAAATAATAAAAGTGGAGGGAAAAAGGAATCATGAAACACACGCAGTAAAACAATGGCTGGAGAACACAAATTTAAGTATCACACTTCCTAATCCCTCTCTGCATATGATAGGATGCTACAAGTTTGAACCCTGAATTAGACTTTGGACTCATGACATGGAGTATCTGAGTCACATGATATTTCAGTCTCCTCTCTTTTTGAAACGAGAGGGATGGGAGGATGACCATAGTGTTCTC
The DNA here is from genome assembly GCF_022837055.1 of Prionailurus viverrinus. Taxonomy (NCBI): domain Eukaryota; kingdom Metazoa; phylum Chordata; class Mammalia; order Carnivora; family Felidae; genus Prionailurus; species Prionailurus viverrinus. Next base: position 56,052,541 of record NC_062566.1, read on the forward strand.
AATCACAGACAAGTATCAATTATTACAATATTCACCCAGAAGCTAAGTTTATAAAAAAAGAACCTTGTAAATGTCTATCCCAGCTTGACAAGATGAAAATATAGGAGTTATTTTCCAAAGTCTCCCTCCCACTCTGATGATCCAGTCTATCAGCAAAATACCTAAAGTGGAGATGACAATTCCCAGAGTCACAAGAGACTTGTTGATATTGGCTCCTTCAGTAATCCGGTCCTTACAGTAACTGGGATCTGCTCTTTCACTAAATAATCAATGAAAAGAAGAAGAAAAACAAACAGGAAGACACTGTCCTTATAATACTGCTGAAAGACACTATCCATTATGTTGTACATTATGTAAGAAGCCCACATGATAAATTCTTTTTAGAATTCAGTGCCCGAAAAAGTATTACCATCTTGTAACCAACTGGCATTCTTCCACTTCTCAGGCAATAGAAATCAAATAATTCATTACATTTTTATTTTGGCTGCCAGAGCACTTTCAGCTAACTAATGCTCATTTACAGTAATGATATTAGCATAGATTTTTCATATACTCACATCTGCCCAATCTTTGTTTTAATTTCACCTATTAATGGCTTTATGGTATCTGGGTTGTTATCTGTCAATTGTTTTTTTTTTTTTTTTTTTAATTTTTTTTTTTCAACGTTTATTTATTTTTGGGACAGAGAGAGACAGAGCATGAACGGGGGAGGGGCAGAGAGAGAGGGAGGCACAGAATCGGAAACAGGCTCCAGGCTCTGAGCCATCAGCCCAGAGCCCGACGAGGGGCTCGAACTCATGGACCACGAGATCGTGACCTGGCTGAAGTCGGACGCTTAACCGACTGCGCCACCCAGGCACCCCTGTCAATTGTTTTAAATTTCTTTTTTAAGTCAATGGGAAATATTGAAGATTCACACTTCCAGGTGCCTGATATAGTTTCTTTCAGAGAGCATTTCATTTTTTTCTCCCAAAATGCCAGAGTTGCAGCTGACAGAGACAACACTTCATTTTTAAGGGAATGATGTACCATAGTAATAAATTAACAGTTTTAAAATAAGAAAATTTGCTTTATCTCATCTCACACTTTTGTGTGTGACCACAGAAGAAAGAAGACTTTCTTCTCTCTGAATATACATGTGACTACAATCCATGCTTTCTTCTAATACTTAGAAGGTCGTATCTTCTCCTCTATGCCATGGTATTTTTATAAGCTTGCTTTCTTTTTTTTTTTCCAGTAATGATAGGCTGCATGAAACCAATATTAAGTCAAAGAAAAAAAGTATACTAAACCGGTTACTTCCACTTAGAGCAGTGGTTTTTCATCTTGACTATACACTAGAATCACCTGGGCAGCTTCAAAAACTACTGACGTCTGCACTGCCTCTGGTGCCACTAATAATGCTATTTATTTGATCAGAGGTGAAACCCAGGCACTGAGAATTTTTAAAGGCCCCAGGTGATGTTAATAAGCAGCTAAGATTTAGAACCCCTGACATTGGAGATTTTGCAGCCCCTAGAAAACTATAATTTCTTAACATGGCATTCAACAATTTGTTTCTTTTATAATTTTCTCAGGATGACTGATATGTGGAAAAGGTGGAACAAGTTTATTCCCTGTAAAATGGGCAAGAACAAGGTCAAGGGATTAATTCCCCTTGGCTCTGAAATCCTAATTACCTGCCTGCTAGGTCCACAAGGTTGATCTTGCTAGCAATTTCAGAGGGGAGGTTGTTCTCCAGGATTGCCTAAGGAGAAAGCACATTTAAAGCTTGTCATTTGGAAAAGTGTAGTATTTCCCCCTTAGACAACCCTCCCTGAACAAGATGATATTCTGGATTTTTAGCCAAATAACTCAAAAAAATCTGTATATGAATGTGCTCTGAACCAGATGAGCTCTCAAAGTTTGATAAGTCAATCAGTAAGCTCTGGGTCCTTACTTCATTGAAAATAGAGCAGGACAAAAATTTAAAAAAAAAAAAAAAAAAAAAGGAGGGGGGTGCCTGGGTGGCTCAGTCAGTTGAATGTCCAACTTCAGCTCAGGTCATGATTTTGCGGTTCATGGGTTTGAACCCCATGTTGGGCTCTGTGCTGACGGCTCAGAGCCTGGAGCCTGCTTCGGATTGTGTCTCCCTCTCTCTATGCCCTTCCCCTGCTTATGTTGTGTGTGTGTGTCTCAAAAATAAATAAACATTAAAAAATTTTTAAAAAAAAAGAAAATAGAGCAGGACTTCCACAGTGGGCAAATCCCCATGAGGTCCTCTGAGCACAATTTTCAGAAGTACCAGAAATTTTAGTACAATTTAGCAGGCAAATGCTTGACTCCCCTCCTGGGGACTGACTCTCATCAGCAGAGGTCCACAGCAGGTGTAGGGCCCCCAACTGGAGTCACAGCATGTTCACTTACTAGGGCAAGCACTCTACCTATGTTCTCAATTCAGGAGCATCCAGCTCTCAAGAAAAAACTTTTTTTCCTTTAAAAAAAATTAAGTGTAGGGTTTTGTTGTTTTATTTTAATGTTGTGCATCGATCACCAAAATCCAGGAGGATATTTTTTGGGTGGGGGGTGTTTCTCATTTTAGAGAGAGAGAGGGAGAGCATGTGTGAGCAGGGAAGAGGGGGAGAGGGGGAGGGAGAGAATCTTAAGTAGGCTTCACGCTCAGCATAGAGCCCGACACAGGGCTTGATCCCACAATACTGGGATCATAACCTGAGTGGAAATCAAGAGTCAGACACTCAAACAGCTGAGGCACCCAGGTGCCCCAAAATCCAGTTTTAAAACATTTCCAATAACTCCCCAAGTTCCCCCAAGTCAGAACACAATCAATCTCCATTCCTATCCCTTTCCCCAGGCAACCACTCATCAATTTTCTACATATAAATTCATCTTCTCAGGGGCGCCTGGGAGGTTCAGTCCGTTAACTGTCCAACTTCGGCTCAGGTCATGATCACGTGGTTCATGGATCTGAGCCCCTCCTAGGGCTCTGTGCTGACAGCTCAGAGCCTGGAGCCTGCTTCAGATTTTGTGTCTCCCTTTCTCTCTCCCCCTCCCCTGCTCACACTCTCAAAAATAAACATTAAAAATTTTTAAATTTGTCTTCTCAGTATATTTCATACAAATGGAATTATACAATGTCTGGCTTCTTTCACTGTGCATAACTATTTTGAGATTCATCCGTGTTGAGGTATGTATCAAGAGTTCATTCCTTTTTATTGCTGAGTAATATTCCATTATATGAATATATCAGGTTCAACTTATCCCTTCTTCACCTCTTGATTGACATTTGGATCATGTCCAGCTTTGAGCAATTACAAGTAAAGTTGCTATGAATATTTAAGTCCAAGTCTTTGTACAAACATACCATTTCTTTTCTCTTGGGAAAAATAGCTAGGCATGGAATGGCTGGATCACATGGTAGATACATGTTTAAATTCTTTTCCAAAGTTGTACCATTTTATATTCCAACTGGTAATATAGTTTTTTTTTTTATGAAATTTATTGACAAATTGGTTTCCATACAACACCCAGTGCTCATCCCAAAAGGTGCCCTCCTCAATACCCATCACCCACCCTCTCCTCCCTCCCACCCCCCATCAACCCTCAGTTTGTTCTCAGTTTTTTTTTTTTTTTAACGTTTATTTATTTTTGGGACAGAGAGAGACAGAGCATGAACGGGGGAGGGGCAGAGAGAGAGGGAGACACAGAATCAGAAACAGGCTCCAGGCTCTGAGCCATCAGCCCAGAGCCCGACGCGGGGCTCGAACTCACGGAGCGCGAGACCGTGACCTGGCTGAAGTCAGACGCTTAACCGACTGCGCCACCCAGGCGACCCTGTTCTCAGTTTTTAACAGTCTCTTATGCTTTGGCTCTCTCCCATTCTAACCTCTTTTTTTTTTTTTTCCTTCCCCTCCCCCATGGGTTCCTGTTAAGTTTCTCAGGATCCACATAAGAGTGAAACCATATGGTATCTGTCTTTCTCTGTATGGCTTATTTCACTTAGCATCACACTCTCCAGTTCCATCCACGTTGCTACAAAAGGCCATATTTCATTTTTTCTCATTGCCACGTAATATTCCATTGTGTATATAAACCACAATTTCTTTATCCATTCATCAGTTGATGGACATTTAGGCTCTTTCCATAATTTGGCTATTGTTGAGAGTGCTGCTATGAACATTGGGGTACAAGTGGCCCTATGCATCAGTACTCCTGTATCCCTTGGATAAATTCCTAGCAGTGCTATTGCTGGGTCATAGGGTAGGTCTATTTTTAATTTTCTGAGGAACCTCCACACTGCTTTCCAGAGCGGCTGCACCAATTTGCATTCCCACCAACAGTGCAAGAGGGTTCCCGTTTCTCCACATCCTCTCCAGCATCTATAGTCTCCGGATTTGTTCATTTTGGCCACTCTGACTGGCGTGAGGTGATACCTGAGTGTGGTTTTGATTTGTATTTCCCTGATAAGGAGCGACCCTGAACATCTTTTCATGTGCCTGTTGGCCATCTGGATGTCTTCTTTAGAGAAGTGTCTACTCATGTTTTCTGCCCATTTCTTCACTGGGTTATTTGTTTTTCAGGTGTGGAGTTTGGTGAGCTCTTTATAGATTTTGGATACTAGCCCTTTGTCCGATAGGTCATTTGCGAATATCTTTTCCCATTCCGTTGGTTGCCTTTTAGTTTTGTTGGTTGTTTCCTTTGCTGTGCAGAAGCTTTTTATCTTCATAAGGTCCCAGTAATTCACTTTTGCTTTTAATTCCCTTGCCTTTGGGGATGTGTCGAGTAAGAGATTGCTACGGCTGAGGTCAGAGAGGTCTTTTCCTGCTTTCTCCTCTAAGGTTTTGATGGTTTCCTGTCTCACATTTAGGTCTTTTATCCATTTTGAGTTTATTTTTGTGAATGGTGTGAGAAAGTGGTCTAGTTTCAACCTTCTGCATGTTGCTGTCCAGTTCTCCCAGCACCATTTGTTAAAGAGGCTGTCTTTTTTCCATTGGATGTTCTTTCCTGCTTTGTCAAAGATGAGTTGGCCATATGTTTGTGGGTCTAGTTCTGGGGTTTCTATTCTATTCCATTGGTCTATGTGTCTGTTTTTGTGCCACCAACTGGTAATATAGTTGACAAGAACTTTAGCTCCTACATAGCAGGTCATGATTTAGTACAATCACTCTTTTAAATTTAGGTATTTTAGGGATGCCTGGGTGACTCAGTCGGTTAACCATCCAACTTCGGCTCAGATCATGATCTCACAGTTCATGAGTTCAAGCCCCACATTGGGCTCTGTGGAGCCTGGAGCCTGCTCCAGATTCTGTGTCTCCCCATCTCTCTGCCCCTCCCCAGCTCGCACTCTGTCTCTCTCTCTCTCTCTCTCTCAAATATAAATAAACATTTAAAAATAAATAAATTTAGGTATTTTAAAAGGTGGATAGTGGTATCTCATTTGATTTTAACTTTCACTCCCTTAATGATTAATGATGTCTGCATCTTTTCAAGGGCTTGATAACCATCTATATATTTTCTTTAGTGAAGTGCTGGCTTAAAATTTTTGCCCACTGTTGTAAGTTGTTTTCTTATTACACTGAGTTTAGATAGTTCTATATATATTATGGATACAAGTCCTTTATCAGGTATGTTTCACAGATATATTTTTCCTATCTGTGGCTTTTTAAAAATTCTCTTAATAATGTCTTTCAAAGAAACGTTTTAAATTTTGACCAATTGCAAATTTCAATTTGTTCTTTTGTTCAATTTATCGAAAAACCCTTTGCCTAATCCAGTATCACGAAGGTTCTCCCAAGTTATCTTCAAATTTAATAGTTTCAGGCTTTACATTTATATCTATGGTCTAGGTGGAGTTAATTTCTGGATAAAGTGCAAGGTATGGATTACAGTTGTTTTCTTCTGGTTTTGGTGTGGGTTTTGTTTTTTTTTTTGGTTTTGTAGGGTTTGTTTTTTTTTTTAACATATGGCTATCCAATTGTCCTACCACCATTTGTTGAAAAGATTATACATTCTCCACTGAACTGTCTTTGCCAAGTTTGTGAAAAGGCAGTTGCCTGTACATAGATTTATTTTGGACTCCCTTCTATTCCATGGATCTATTTGTCTATCTTAATGTTAATGCCACACTGTCTTAGCCTTTTATTTTTACCTTAAAAATATTTTTGTTAGGGTAAGTTCCAAACATATAGGACAGTACAAAAACAGTATAATGAGTTCTCAGGTACCTGTCAATGTATGGCCAGGCTCACTTTGCTTATATCCCCACTATTTCACCACCCGCATTATTGTGAAGTCAATTCATCACTACAATTTCAACTGTAAATATTACAGTATGCATCTCTAAAAAACCCTTAAAAAACCCAACCACAATACCATCGGTATACCTAGAACATTATCAACAATTCCTCAGAGCATCAAATATCTAGTCATTGTTCAAATTTCCTATTCAATTTTTTTTTAGTTTCTTTGAATCAGAATCCAACTAAAGTCCTACATATTATGATTAGTTGATGTATCATTTTTGTAAGGTAGAGAACATTAAATGTGAATGTGCCATAATTTGTTTTTCCAGTTTTATTGAGATATAATTGATATACATTGCATAAGTTTAAGATGTATAACATAATGATTTGATATATGTATATATTGCAAAATGATTACCACAATAAGTTTTGACATCCATTACTTCACACGATTACATTTTTTTTGTCCTTGTGATGTGAATTTTTAAGATCTCTTAGCAACTTTCAAATAATAATCTATCATTGTTAACTCTAGTCACAAAGTTGTACTTTACATCCCCAGAACTTATTTATCTTACAACTGCATACTTTAGCTTTATTCAATATATGGTTTATACTGGAGAATGGTCTAGGTGCACTTGAAAATGTATTCTAGGGGCGCCTAGCTGGCTCAGTTGGTGGAGCATCTGACTCTTGATCCCAGGGTTGGGAGTTTAAGCCCCACTTGGGCGTGGAGCTTACTTTAAAAGAAAGAAAGAAAATGTATTCTGTAGATGTTAAGTGTTAAATGTCAGGTCACATTGGTTAATAATGTTGATCAAATCTTCTATATCCTTGCCAATTTCTGCCAAGTTGTTCTACCAATTACTGAAAGTGGATTACTGAAATCTCCAACCAACTGAACTGTCTATTTCTCCTATTTCTTCTTATATTTTAGAGCTCTACTGTTGGAAGCACATACATGTATAATTGTTATAACTTTTTTTTTTTAACATTTATTTATTTTTGAGAGGCAGAGAGAAACAGAGCACAAGTGGGGGAGGGGCAGAGAGAGAATGAGACACAGAATCCAAAGCAGGCTCCAGGCTCCACAGAGCCCAATTCAGGGCTCCAACTCACAAACCATGAGTTCATGACCTGAGCCAAAGTCGGACCCTTAGCCAACTGAGCCTCCCAGGCGCCCCTAATTGTTACATCTTTTTGATGTACAGACCTTTTATCATTATTAAATGTCCCTTTCTGTCTATAGTATTTGTCTTAAAATTTATTTTTTGCCTGACATTAACATAGTACTGTAAGTCTCTTATGGTCACTATTTGCATGGTGTATATTTTTCTATCCCTTTACTTTCAACATACTTGTATCTTTGGATCTAAGGGCTGTTTCTTGTAGACAGCATACATATAGTTGAGTTCTGTTTTTATCCAATCTGACAATTTATACTCTCATCCAATCACACTTAATGGAATTATTGATGTGTTCAAAACTATTTCTACTCTATTTATTTTCCAAATGTCTCGTATATTTTTTACACCTCTGTTCTCTCTTCATTGCCTTTTCTGTGTTAAATAATTATTTTTAGTATGCCATTTTAATTTCTGATTTTTAAAAAAATTTTTTTAACGTTTATTTTTGAGACAGAGAAAGACAGAGCATGAACAGGGGAGGGTCAGAGAGAGAGGGAGACACAGAATCCGAAACAGGCTCCAGACTCTGAGCTGTCAGCACAGAGCCCAACGCGGGGCTCGAACTCACGGACCGTGAGATCATGACCTGAGCCGAAGTCGGACGCTTAACCGACCAAGCCACCCAGGAGCTCCAAATTTCTGATTTTTGAATTACATTTTTTTGCTACTTTCTTAGTGATTGCTCTACAGATTACAACATGCATCACAACTTATCACAGTCTACTTCAAAACAATACTAACTTAATTCCTATAAATATAGAAACTTTGCTTGAATAGATCTCCTTTTCCTTCCTACTCCTTTGTCCTATTAGTGTCAATATGTATGACAATGTATGTAATGTATAGTGATTATAATACAGCATTATAATTATTGTTTTTACAATCTTATTTTTAATAACATTAGGAGAAAAAATAAATATATTTATGTAGCTTTTTATATTAACCCACATATTTTCTATTCTCAGCACTTTTCGTTTCTTCTTGTAGACTTAGGTTACTGATACTCCTTTCTTTCAGCATGAAACATTTCATTTGGTTTTCTTATAAGGTAGGCTTGCTAGCAATAAATTCTGGGGGTTTTTTTCTTTTCTTTTTTATCTAGGAATGTTCTTATTTCATCTTAATTTTGGGAAGTTAGTTTTGCTGCACAGAGAATTCTTGGTTGACAGTTTTATTTCCTTTCAGTACTCTGTTTTCTGGAGTCCAATATTTCTGGTGATAAGTTGCCCATTAATCATGTAATTGTTCTCTTATATATCCTGAGTCATTTTTCTCTAGCTGCATTCAAGATTTGCTTTTTGTCTTTCAATAATTTGACTAAGATGTGTCTAGGTATGAATCTTTTTATATTTATTTTACTCAGAGATTTCAAAATACTTCTATCTGTACATTAATGATTTTCAACAAATATTGGAATTTTTGGCCACTATTTTTCAAATTTTTCTTATGCTTATTTTCTCGTGTCTTTCTGGGATGTCCATTACACTTATGTTAACACATTTGCTGTGGTCCAACAGGTCTGTGAGGCTCTGTACTTTTCTCTTCAATCTTTTTACTCTCTTTTCTTCAAAATGTTTGATTTCTACTTGTCTGTATGCAAGTTTGCTAATTCTTCAGCCATCTCATATCTACTTGAGTCCCACCAGTAAATTTTTTTGTTTCAGTTATTATACAGCTCAATTCTGGGACTCCCATTTTATACAACCATTTCTAGGATTTTATTGAAATTTTCTAGAGTCACTGGCATCATTAAACAATTTAACATCTGGAGCACTTAGAATCAATTTCTACTGACTGTTACTGTTTGTTTGTTTGTTTGTTTTTCCCCCATGGCCATGAGTTGTAGTTTCTTACTTGCTTTTGCATGTCTAATATTTTTGGTCGAATACTAGCCATTTTAGATAATATACTGTAACAACTCTGAATTCTGTTATTTTTTCCCCCTTGAAAGTGGCAGTGGTTGTTGGGTTTCTCTCATAACTTGCCTAGGCTAAAAATTTATAAAATCTGCCTCCCCAGCAATATATAGCCAAAGAATTCTCTGTTCAGTTTTTTCCTTTAGTTGTTTTTACCTAAGCTTGGCCTTTTGGGGGCCATTCTGTGTCTACCTAGCTAAGTATTCAACAAAAGACAGGTCATAAATTATAATCAAACATCTTGAGCCAATAAAACCTCATTCTCTGTTAATGGATCTATGTGTGGGCTGGGGAATGCATTAAAAGTTCAGTTTTAGGTTTAGGTTCTGTTCAATACAGGATATGTGAAGATCTTATCAAGTCTGCTATGGCTGCATCATCTTCCAGAACTTCCTGTTAAATCCCCATATAATTTGCCAGTTCATTTCTTGCCTGAAACAGACTCACAACCTCACTCTTAAGGGAGCTATTGATCTCCTGTTCCTTGCCATCAAGAGCACCACCCTAACTTGAAAAAGGTCCAAATCATGTGAACTCCTCTAGCAGCGGTAGCAACAAAGGTGTTGGCTTTCATGGCCTTCTGTTCCCTCACTCAACTACCTCACTGACAGAGACAGGTGGGGATAGTAACAGCCTAAGGCAACACACCACAGGTTTGTACTATTCTTACCTGCAATTTGGTAGTTTTCTTAAACAAATGTGTGGTTTATTATATGACTCTGGTCTATTTTCAGAGAGGAGAAATGGTTATTTTGACAGTTTTGATCAGGTTTATAGTTGCTTTTGAGGGATAGGATTTGTTGATCTCTTTACTCCATCATAATAGAAGTAAATCTTCAACCTTTTCATTTTAACGCTTATATTTATTTCAGTCTCGCTCCTTGTTTTATCTTTTTAATGTTTATTTATTTATTTTGAGAGAGAGAGAGTACATGGAAGAGAGAGTTGGGAGGGGAAGAGAGAGGATCTCAGGCAGGCTCTGTGCTGCCAGTGCAGAGCCCGACATGGGGCTCGATCCCACAAACCATGGGATCATGACCTAAGCCAACATCAAGAGTTGGACACTTAACCAACTGAACCACCTAGGTGCCCCTTGCTTGTTTTAAATGCTCATATTGATCACATAGATATAAAAGTGTTTTGAAATGTTAAAAGTAAATATAAGTTGAAGGTATTTTGATTAGTTTTTATGAAACTGCCCCCACCCTTTCTGGTGTAGAGCTTAGTAGATTGTATGTAGGTCCTCCTTGTGACATTAGATCACAGTAAAGGACCTGTAAATGGAAAGGTAAGAAGAAAGGAAAAGAAGTAAGAAAAGACAAGAAAGCCGTCAAAAGGGACTGAGAAAGGAAGAAATCTAAGCAAATAAAGGGGTAACCAACCTGTGTATAGTAGATAGTGAAGATGGCATGGGATCTGCTGCTGGCTTCATGAACATGAGTGGCTGCTGTGATTCTGTGTACATAAAAGAAGACAATTAGGATAGGTATTGTTTATGCACGGTGGATCCTTAAGAATCCATGGGGAACACAAGAAGTGTTAGTGTCGAGGTTCACAGGTGAGAATCACAAAACATCCATATTTAGTCCAGTTTAGTTAGGAGAGTGGTCCAAAGATGGCAGAAGCAGCATTCTAGGTATGGGTATCTGAGAATAAAAGGCAGTGTAGCGTCATATTAAACCACATTAGGACATTTTTAAGCAAAAGCAGCAAAAATCAGAGTTGAAAAGGGGAATACTAGAGTGTCGCCAACCTGGAAGAATATCCCCAAAATCGACCCATTTAAAGAAAACAAGAGGAAATAGAGAGCTTGTTGGAGAAGCCTCAAAGAAAAAGTAAAATGTGATTAAACACTAAATATTAATGTTGTAGTGTCAGAAAGGGATTTGAAATGAGATCCTGAATTATGTCAAAGTCATACTTAAGCAAGGTGGAATGCATAACCTCCTTTAGAATTCATTGAAATATTAATCCTTAAAGTCAGAAGAGTCTTCCCTTCATCTAAATCTAAGTCAATCATGTTTCAGTTTAAGACCATCTTACTGACTTCTGTTCTCAGAGGAGCTGGGGAATGGAAGAAGAGTCAAACTTCAAAGACAGGTCTCATGATTCAAGGATAAAGAGGAAAAAGTGAAGCCTGACACTTAAAGATCAAGGAACACAGGGTATCCTGAAGACCAGAATCAAGTGCCTGCAGGATAGTTCCATGAAACCCAAGGAGTAGAATGTCAAACTTAAAGTTCTTCTTTTGGGGCTCCTGAGTGGCTCAGTCAGGTGAGCATCTGACTTCGGCTCAAGTCATGATCTCAGGGTTTTTGAGTTCAAGCCCCATATCGTGCTCACAGCTGTGAGCACACAGCCTGCTTCGGATCCTCTGTCCTCCTCTCTCTGCCCCTCCCCTGCTTGCATGCTCTCAAAAATGAGTAAAACATTTAAAAATTAAAAAATAAAGTTCTTCTTTTATGGTCAATTAACTTGGACATACTATTAATAGGGTAAATAGAAGACTAAATCCCAACATTTTTCCCAGGTAAAAAAGTCTGTTCTTTCAGGCATATACTAGTAACAGTCTCAGTATTTCCTAGTAACCAACGATATGGAAAGTTATCACAATTTACAATAGCTTTTAGGAGAGTCTACAGCACTTATTCATAGCAGATTCAAAACAGTCTTTTTTTAGGTATCCTTTACAAATATATCGAACTAGAAGAAAAATGGTTTTCTGAAACATTTTAAACTATACTGGTTCTTATCTCTATCAAGCCTACAGAAAGAACAATGCAGGCAAGAATCTTTCTTTAGTCAAAATAGCAAAAGTTGTGTATTATAAGACAAAGCACAGAGTAACTCTGGGCTTACTGCCTAATATTATTATATCCAGAACAAACTCCAGCCTATCTACTAGTGAGAAATGCATGAAATCTTAGCTACTGCCCCTTCCGCTGGGTACATTACTGTTCTGAGAAAGGTCTCCTGATGGTGAATGTGGGAAGCTACAGAGAGAAGTATAATCATATACTCCAAAAGGGAGATGAGAACACAGGAAAGAAGAATGAGGCTGAAAGAAGGACAGCAACAAATAAACCTGTTACCTGTTTGCTATTCCCTCCTCCAAGAGTTGAATTACTTGCTTATAGTTGGTAACTACATGTTGAGATAAACCTATCAGATTTGTGAGGGAGGAAAAAACAAAATAAATAAAATGTTTGATAAAGTTTAACTTCTTCCTGTAGGTCATTAACTTTATCCTATTTTATATAATTTGATAAACAAGAATAAGAGACCTTGACTAAATTAATTAAGATAATAAATTAAATCCACAAATATTTATTGGAAGCCTATTGTCAGGCATTATGATAGGCTCTGGAACCACAGGTCTCTGCCCTCACAGAAAATATAGTCTAGAATTCATACAGTGGTTCTGCTAACAACAACAAAAACAACAGCAATTCCTTACAATTTAGCTACATAGAGTATAAGAAAAGATTTTATATTCCCTCACATTTGGCCCTCACAAAATTTCTGAGGTAAACAGATGCTATGCACCCCACCAGATGGCAGACTCAATTTGGCATGCAAAACATACAGTACACATGTCCCTATGCAAACACGGTTTACAATCGTAAGAAGTTATACTATACAAAACCATATGGCCAAATGCCATAGGAGTAGAAGAGATAATAAATGCTAAGGCGATCAGAGGAGTGGCCAGGGCAGGCTCCATGAAGGAAGTGAGACTTGAATTTAGTCACTGAATAGGTAGGCTTTAGATAGGTAAAGAGGAGCTTAAGGATATGAAAGCAAGTCTTTATGGGTTGTTAGTGACCAAATCAAAAAGTGCCTTCACAACTGAGTCAGAGATTCAGGAAAAAAAGTAACTTCACTGGCTCATTGCTGAATACAATTAGGCTACAAATTAGCAAAGCAATTTCAACACTGACTCGATTTGTTTATTTTATTTTATTTATTTTTTTCAACGTTTATTTATTTTTGGGACAGAGAGAGACAGAGCATGAACGGGGGAGGGGCAGAGAGAGAGGGAGACACAGAATCGGAAACAGGCTCCAGGCTCTGAGCCATCAGCCCAGAGCCTGACGCGGGGCTCGAACTCACGGACCGCAAGATCGTGACCTGGCTGAAGTCGGACGCTTAACCGACTGCGCCACCCAGGCGCCCCTGGATTTCTTTATTTTAAGAAATTATTGGTAAAGCCACAATGAGATATCACCTCACACGTGTCAGAATGGCTAAAATCAAAAACACAAGAAACAACAAGTGTTGGCAAGGACACGGAGAAGAAGGAACCCTCATGCACTGTTGGTAGGAATGTAAACTGGTGTGGCCGCTATGGAAAACAGTATGGAGGTTCCTCAAAAAATTAAAAATAGAACTACCATATGGCCCAATAATTCCACTATTTATTCAAAGAATACAAAAATTCTTTTTTTTTTAATTTTTTTAAATGTTTCTTTATTTGGAGAGGGAGGGAGAGAGAGAGAGAGAAAGAGAGAGAGAGCATGATCAGAGGAGGGGCAGAGAGAGAGACACACACAGAATCCGAAGCAGGCTCCAGGCTCTGAGCTGTCAGCACAGAGCCCGATATGGGGCTCAAACTCACCAAACGTGAGATCATGACCTGAGTAGAAGTCAGATACTCAACTGACTGAGTGACTCAGGGGTCCCAAGAACACAAAAATTCTAATTTGAAAAGATATATGCACCTCTGTTTATTGCATTATTTACAACAGCCAAAATATGGAAGCAGCCCAGGGTCCATCGATAGACGAATGGATAAAGGAATTGTGGTATAAGGGCGCCTGGGTGATTCAGTCAGTGGACATCCTACTCTTGATTTCACCTCAGGTTATGAACATGGAGTTGTGGGATCAAGCCCCAAGTTGGGCTCCACACTGAGCATACAGCCTGTTTGGGATTCACTTTCTCCCTCCCTTTGCCCCTCTCCCCTGCTTGTTTTCTCTCTCTCTCTCAAAAAAAACAAACAGAAATTGTGGTATATATATATATATATATATATATATATATATATATATATATATACACACACATACACACACACACACACAATGGAATATTGCTCAGCCATAAAAAAAAAGAATGAAATCTTGGGGTGCCTGTGTGGCTCAGTTGGTTGAGCATCCGACTTCAGCTCAGGTCATGATCTCACAGTTCATGAGTTCAAGCCCTGGGTCAGGCTCTGTGCTAACAGCTCAGAGCTTGGAGTCTGCTTTGGATTCTGTGTCTCCCTCTCTCTCTGCCTGCTCATGCTCGCTCACTCTCTCTCTCTCTCTCTCTCAAAAATAAATAAACATTAAAAGAATTTTTTTAAAGAATGAAACCTTGCCATTTGGAACAACATAGATGAAGCTAAGAAGTATAATGCTCAGTGAAATAAGAAAGAAAAACACCATATGATTTCACTCATATGTGGAATTTAAGAAACAAAACAAAATAACAAAGGGGAAAAAAAGAGACAAAAAAAAACCAGACTCTTAAACTATAGAGAACAAACTGATGGTTATCAGAGGGGAGGTGGTTGGGGAGATGGGTGAAATAGGTGATGGAGATTTTAAGTACCCTTATCGTGATGAGCCCTGGGTGATGTATGGAATTGCTGGATCATTACATGAAACTAATATAACACTGTATGTTAACTATAATGGATATAAACTAAAATTTAAAAAATAAGATTTTTTAATGAAATAAAATAATAAATAAAAAAGAAATTATTATTATTTAGATGTTATGATTAGTTTTATGGTTATGGTTTTTTTTAATCTTTATCTTTTAGGGCTACATACTAAAATATTATAGATGAATTGATGTGACATATACAATTTGCCTTAAAACAACACAGAATGAGGGAAAGTAGACAGGAATATAAGTAGAGCAAAACTGGCCAGGGGTTAATGATTATTGTAACTGGGTGATAAATACATGGGGGTTCATTATATTAGCCTATTTTTGTGTGTGTTCAAAATTCTAATAAAAAGTTTTAAAAATTGTGGTAATGGTAAGTGAGATAACACAAATCAATCCTTCCAGTACAGACTATTAGAAAAATCTGGACAAGTAATATTAAAGACATACGTTTTGAGGCCCATAGGGATACCCAGATATTAAAAATTTTCTGGCATATACTGGGCGAAGATGAAAGCCCAGAGGAAAGAGGCCAGCATCTGGGGACACTTTTCCTCTGAGGTCATTTGCCAGATCTTGAGGGGATATGACTCAGAGCAGTTCTCTTGACAACCTCACTGGTCTAGAGAAACCCAGACTGGAGTCCAGATCCCACCCACAGTTGCCCTATAGAACACCACTTGAGCTGGAAACCCAAAGGGCTAAAACACAGGAATAAAAGAGTTAGAAGTACATAGCCTTTGAAGGGTTTGCAACGCAGCTTTGAACGTTGCCAAAACTTAAATTGGACTGAGGTGATTCTGGATCACTAGCATATGCAGAAACCTGGACAAATAAAGAGAAGTCTTCTGCACAGAAAGATACCATTGTCCTACACCTTCAAATTATTTCTATAAAAAAATTTAGCCAACACTATCTGGCACAAAATTGTAACAAACCAAACATCCAAGTAGATCTGGCAATAAATAAATGAAAACGAGCAAAAATAATAGGCAATATAAAAGAATTATTCACCATGATCTAGTGGGATTCATTCCTGGGCTGTGGGGCTGGTTCAACATTCGCAGATCAATCAATGTGATACATCACATTAGTACAAGAAAAGATAAGAACCATATGATCCTGTCAATCGATGCAGAAAAAGCATTTGACAAAATTCAGCATCGTTTCTTAATAAAAACCCTCGAGAAAGTCGGGATAGAAGGAACATACTTAAACATCATAAAAGCCATTTATGAAAAGCCCACAGCTAATATCATCCTCAATGGGGAAAAACTGAGAGCTTTCCCCCTGAGGGAAACACGACAGGGATGTCCACTCTCACCGTCGTTGTTTAACATAGTGTTGGAAGTTCTAACATCAGCAATCAGACAACAAAAGGAAATCAAAGGCATCAAAATTGGCAAAGATCAAGTCAAGCTTTCACTTTTTGCAGATGACATGATACTATACATGGAAAACCCCATAGACTCCACCAAGTCTGCTAGAACTGATATATGAATTCAGCAAAGTCGCAGGATACAAAATTAATGTACAGAAATCAGCCGCATCCTTATACACTAATAATGAAGCAACAGAAAGACAAATAAAGAAACTGATCCCATTCACAATTGCACCAAGAAGCATAAAATGCCTAGGAATAAACCTAACCAAAGATGTAAAAGATCTGTATGCTGAAAACTATATAAAGCTTATGAAAGAAATTGAAGATACAAAGAAATGGAAAAACATTCTGTGCTCATGGACTGGAAGAATAAATATTCTTAAAATGTCACTACTACCCAAAGGTATCTACACATTCAATGCAATCCCAATCAAACTAGCACCAGCATTCTTCTCGAAGCAGAAGAAGCAATCCTAAAATTTGTATAGAACCACAAAAGACCCCAAATGGCCAAATTAATATTGAAGAAGAAGACCAAAGCAGGAGGCATCACAATCCCAGACTTTAGCCTCTACTACAAAGCTGTAATCATCAAGACAGCATGGTATTGGCATAAAAGAATTTTTTTAAATAAAAATTTAAAAAAATAATAATAGGCAATATAAATGCAAGAAAAATTCAGACCTTGGGGTTATGGTAACTTTAAAGTAACTCTGCTTACTATTTTCAAGGAACTAAACGCAAGATTATAAAACTTCAAAGAAAACTGGAAATTGTAATGAAAGGATCAAATGGAGATTTGGGAAATAAAAAGTACTACAGTGAAAATAAGAATTCAGTATCTAAATTTAATAGCAGGTTAGATACAACTGAAAAAAAAAGTGAGTAGAAAGATAGGTCAGAATCATATACCCAAAATAAAGCACACAAAGACAAAATATAAAAAATATAGACAAGAGGGTAAGAATCATAGCACAGATAAGGAATTGGTCTAACATACCTGTAAGTGGAGTTACAGAAGGAAAGTAGTGGGAAAAAAGCAATATTAGAATAAATAATGACTAAAAAATATCCACAACTGATAAAGGGTCATTAAACAACAGACTCAAGAAGCCCAGCATGTGCACGAGGTGGACACCCACATGAGAAAGAGGACAGCAATGGCAAGGAGACAGATCACATGTAGGAAGGTAGATCAAAGAAGTATCTCCCCTGTTAGATAAAGGAATTACAAATATGAAAAGGGAGAAATCCAGAACGAACTGTGTTGTGTTGGACTGCAATTAAAGGTACTGGTGTGAACACAGATTACTTAGCTCTCTCCACTCAGAGGGACATTTGGGCATACATAGCACCCAGACCCTAGCTTCTAAATATTATTCTCCACTAAAAAGGAACAGGACTCCTGGGAGAAATGGCTGATTCCAAGACTGAGGCAAAGAAAGTAGATGCGCCTGAAATATCTCTGTGCTAGAAAACAAGGAGGTGCTCAAAAAATAACAGTGATGTGTCAAAATGTCACAGAAGTGTACTCAAAGAGGATTCCTGAGTGCATCAAAATAAAAAAATCACAGTAAAAGAAGATAACCCATAGGATAAAATAGGAAACCATGAATCTAAACTGAAATAAATAAATTGAAAGTTAGATGATGATGGGGTATGTACATGATTTCACAGTACTGCCCCACAAATACTTGTTGATCACAAAAGGAAAATAGCAATTTCAGAGTGAAAAAGGCTGGCATCTATCACCTTAAAAATCATAAGTAATGGGACACATTAAAATTGTATACTACTTGATGGCTGTCAAAGTTCATGAAAGTTAAAGAGACCAAGGAAACTTTCCAGACTAAAGAGTCCCAGAGAGACAAACTAAATGCAATCTGTGATTCTCAAATGGGCAATTATCAGGATAGTTAGGGAAACTTAAATGGGTTTTAATGATTAGATGGTAGTAACATGCCAAAGTTAATCTCCTGATTTCGGTGGTTGTGCTGTGATTATACAGGAGAACATTCCTATTTGGAGGAATGGAGGGAAAATACCCTAAAATAATCAGGGGAGATGGGTCATTAGGTTCGCAATTCACTCTCAAATGGTTCAAGAAAAAAAGTTCTTTACACTGTACTTGCAACTTTTTAAAAAGTTTAATTTGTTTCAAAGTTAAAAAACAAAAAATTTAGGAGTGCCTGGGTGGCTCATTCGGTTAAGCATCTGACGGTTTCGGCTCAGGTCATGGTCTTATGGTTCGTGGGTTCAAGTCCCAAATTGGGCTCTGTGCTGGCAGATCACAGCCTGCTTGGGATTCTCTCTCTCTTTCTCCCTCTCCCTCTGCCCCTCCCCTGCCCATGCTCTCTCTCCCTCTCAAAAAATAAAAAAAAAAAAAAAACTCTTGGAAAACTTTTAGAAAAAAAAGAGAATTCCCTTAATCTGCTAAGGCAATGTTTCTCAAAGCTGGTCCAAAGACTGAGGCCAGTTCTCAAATTGTTACTGGTATGTAATGAGATAGAAACAGAAATGAGAGTTTTAAAAACTTTTATAACAATATGACAAGTGATTTTATATCTTTTGAATTCGTAAAAAGAATTTGAGCTTATAATCAAGATGTCTTTCTCATTTTTCTAGTAATTCATCTTTTTTTTTTAAGATTTTATTTTTAATCTCTACACCCAAGGTGGGGCTCAAACTCACAGCCCCAAGATCAAGAGTTGCATGCTCCTCCAACTGAGCTAGCCAGGCACCCCTAATTCATCTTTACTTTATCAAGGTTTTGGTTTGCCATAGATTGGAAATTTTTTTTTAAACCTGGTCCTATATTTTTGCTATATTTTTATAAGTGTGTGATAAAGAATATTTATTAAAAACAAACACTATTGCAAATATCATACCTAATGGTAAAATGTTGAAGCTTTCCTCTGGGGACAAGATTAAATACTGCTAGCACTTTAATTTAATATGGTACCAGAGATCCTGGTAAGTGCAGAAAGGCAAGAGGAAATAAGGTTTAAGAATTAAATAAAAAAAAAAAAGAATTAAAAAAAAACATGTAGATTGAACACATAGAATATTAAAAAATCTTTTTTTCAGAAACCCAATTACCTACCTCCAACACCTTCTACTTTGCACCTTATCCCTTTATGTTAAGATAAAGGCCAAGGCAAAAACATAATACTGTCTTTTTCTCACTTAGATAATACTTCAGACCCTATAACCACTAGCCTCTGATGTGTGCTTTGGGCAGAACTTTGTACGTTTCAGATTTGAACTTAATCTGTCATCTAATTAATAAACTTTTTAATGGAAGGTAATGGGCTACCCCCTTCCTTTCCTTTGATTTAGACAACTCTCAAGTTTCAGCTCACAATTCTGAACTAGAAGTGTAAGTTCTTATATTTTCATATTTCCTATGGCACCCTGAATAGTATAGGCATCTAGTAGGTACTCAATAAATTCCCAGAGAATTGGTTTCAAAGCAGAAACCACTTTCCACTTTGGAATCACATTCACAGAATGTATGAGCCCAAAGATGGAGGTACACAGACACGTATATAGGCAGGCAGGTAGGCAGATAATGTAAATAAATGAAGAAAGCAAATGTTTCAAAAACTAAAAGTAAAAAGTTTGCTGTAATGCCATCAGAGAGTAGTAAGGGGAATAATAGTTCAGTGTGACTATTCAGAGTCTTGGCTTCCAAGGCTGGTTCTGTACAACTTAAGTTCAAGGCTCCTTCATTGAGAAATGGAAGGAATGTTGACCTTTATTTGTCATGATTTGAGAAAATGCCGATCAACTTTAAGAAACATGTAACCCAAAGGATCTAAGAGACTTTTTGCTGAGTTAGAATTATTTCCTACCAACCATCCACCCTCCCCCTGAGGGTTCACTCCATGAAGGTATCCAAAAGAGCCCTGAGATTTCAGTCCGGATCCTGTCACTGACCTTGGGTATATGACCCACGCTGAATGACTATGCATAAGTCCCTACCTTCTCCAGGTTTCAGGTGCAATGCCAATCAAAAAATCTATGATCACAGGTCTCCCTGATGTACAGGATTCTGTCCCACTCATCTCCTCCTATTCTAGGCAATGTTCCCAGTTCCAACCATGCCCCAGTGAGCTGTGTGATTTGGGAATATCCTCTAGCTTCTTGTAGCTTCATTTTAGCCTTTGTGCAATGGGAACAACTGGACTGTGTCTGAGGTTTCCTCTACTTCCCCACCACACACACACACACACACACACACACACACACACACACACATTAAAACACAAAGGTGAGAAACTGTGACACTACTGCATCAACGCCTGGTCTGCCCTCAAAGTATTGTTTTACACAGAAATACATATCCACACAGTTTTACAGAGTAAACTCCACTGGCTCTTAGGAAAGCAAATGGCATTTTTGTTGTTTCTAGGCTGCTGTTTATGATGGAACATTTGGGAAAAGACAAAGATAGCAGAATCAGTGACTGGTACACCTCCACTGGTCATGCCCTGGTCAAAGAAGAGACCAACTCTTGATGTCTGATATAACTCTCTTTTGTCAGGATTTAAATTAGCATATCTCTGAAGGAATAGGAGCATAGAATTTGAGTGTTATTTTTATAGCGGCCTGAAAGGGTAAAAACTTCCTCCACAAAAGAACACAACTGTTTCTACTTAACATTAAGATCTAGCCTAATGGAATACGACAAATGGTACCAAACACCAAGTATCAGCACTCAATGAGGAAGCAGTTCTGACCCATGCTATGTGTGACATCTCCTCATTTCCCTATCACCACCAGTGGAAGAGAAAGTACTCAGAAAAGGAGAATGCCTGACCTGGGAGTCAGTCCAGGCCCTGCTGGACCTGGCACCACAGACCCAACCTTATACCATGCCACTTTCCCTCTCATCCACCATGCTTTAGACACATCGGTCTCCTTGTAATCACCCAGCCCTTCTCTCAGGGCTTTTGCTCATGGTGCTCCTTCTACCTGAGTCACTCTCCCCCTTGCTACACCATTCTTCATGTGACTGGCTTCTGAATCTCCTCACATAAGTGTTTCCTGACCACGCTATGCAGATGGACTGCCTACACTGCCCAATGCTCTTTTCCATCATGACATCTATTTATTTTTTATTAGCTTTTTATCACTACTTTAATTGTTTGTTTTCTGCCTCACCCCCCACAAGACTATAAGCCTGCCTCTGAGGGCAGGATTGTCTTTTTTGTTTATTGCTATATATCCAGCATCTAGTACAGCAGGTGGCACATAGTAAGTATTCACTATACATCTGTTAAATGAATCAGTGACCATTAGGAAAGCTTCTCAGAATTCAGTTTGGTCTCAGACTTCCAGGACCACAGTGGCTCACCTTGTACATAGGGCCCCATCTCTGGGTGCTCCCTGACCCGCAGACTGTAGGACTTTTTTTGATCAGATTGCTTCAGCAGATCCCGCACTCGTTCATTATAGATTTCCAGAAAACTAAAGACATGTAGAACAAGGCACGTAATAACATTTTGAAAAATGGGGACATCTTTTCAAAATTACATTGTGAAAAAAGGCAACATATTAGATTTGGAAAAAAGTAGGGGAAACACTAAGCCAAGAATCAGAAGGTTCTAATTCTTGATCTAGTTCTACCTCTGACACTCTAAGACCATGACCATGCCAAGGAGCCCCACTGAGTCTCTTTCTACATGTGCACAATTGTGCTGCTAGCGTTAGCTGTCATCACTTGACAGTCTTGGGTTTACAATGTCAGCGCTGACTCAAATTTAGCCTTCAAGAGGCTATTTCAGCATGGTTTTAGGATGCTGCCACCAGCCTATATCTTGATCAGGCCACCATACCGCAAAGTCTAAAGGCTTATTTCTTAAGTGATTTGCAAACATGATCTTTGAGCTCTTATTATTCTGTGATGGCATCTTGAGAGCCAGTGTTGAGCAATGAGGACAGTTAAATGAATAAGATTCTGGTCCCTACCCCTAATTTAAGTAGGATAATTCTCATTTCACCTGTTTTATACACAGCAATTCTGGTTAATATATGCTGTATCTTATAGGTATCTACTAGCATTTCATTCCTTTTCAAAATAATAACAGAGCTGGGCATCTGGCTGGCTCAGCTGGCGGAGCATACAACTCTTGATCTTGGGGTTGTGAGTTCAAGCCTCATGCTGGATGTACAGATTATTTAAAAATAAAATCTATATTGGGGCGCCTGGGTGGCGCAGTCGGTTAAGCGTCCGACTTCAGCCAGGTCACGATCTCACTGTCCGTGAGTTCGAGCCCCGCGTCGGGCTCTGGGCTGATGGCTCAGAGCCTGGAGCCTGTTTCGGATTCTGTGTCTCCCTCTCTCTCTGCCCCTCCCCCATTCATGCTCTGTCTCTCTCTGTCCCAAAAATAAATAAACGTTGGAAAAAAAAAATTTTTTTTTAAAAATAAAATCTATAAAATAATAACAAAATAGCTACAATTCTTAATTAAAATCAGCAAAGATTTTGTTAAATAAGAAAACATAATTTGGATGTAAATTTTAATAAATAAAAAATTAAAAAAAAGAAAAAGAAAACAAACTTCTCACAGAAAGGTCTTCCTCATCAGAACACAGATGTTTGCCTGTGAAGCCGGTGACCAGAAAAAAAGGCTCCAGATCAGAGCTGAACACTATGCACATTCTTATAAACTGTTTCTTCTTAACCTTCCCAGATTTGGACACAGGAATCCCAGATGTCTCTCAGAGTAGTGATTCCCAGATTTCACGGCCAATAAAACATTTAATATATAAGTACATGCTCACAGACACACATATACATGTCTAAAAATTTTACTTTGCAAACTTAAAAAAATGTATAAATAATGTTCACTATCATTTAATTTTTAAAAAGGGCATTTATTCTTTTTGGGATGATAAAATTTTCTGGAATTAGTAAGGATAACTGCACAACCTCATAAATATAAAAAAAAACATTGAACTATACACTTTGGAGGCATGAATTTTATGGTATATGAATTATATCTCATGTTTTTTAAAAAGGACACTGAACACCAAAAAAACAGAATACCAAAAATTAAGGGCAATTGGAAACCTTGCACCAACATTTTCGCTACAGGCTGGTTAAAATTTCATATGGGAATAATCAGCACTGTCTTGGAACTAGAGCTTAGGAACTACTGACCCAAAGAACAACCTACTGGAGCTGGAAGAGGAATTCCAACAGCTGGTGTTAAACTGTAAGGAAAGTGAAGAAAAGGAACCCAGATAGCCAGGGCAAGCTGGTCCACAGGAAACACCTGTTTAAGCCTGGGGATAGGAATTAAGATTCCTACAACCCAAAGATCTAAGTATGTTTCTCATCGCTCTATTCTGCAAAATATTTCTGCTGTGACTTTTCTCCATTCCTCTAGATGACTCTTGAAGCAAAGAGAGGACAGCTGAACATGCTACAATTTGGAGTAGAAACGGAAATAGCTTAGGCCCTAGGGCCTGACAGGTTCTTACCTTACTTTTATCCTACAAGAGGGAGGCAGTGGGGCATAGTCTTCCTCCCTGATGAAGAGACCCTGCACAAACCAGAGGGTTGGAGTTCACTGAAGGGAGTGTACAAAGGAGGTGTACTTTGAGAGGATCTAGTCAAAATAGAATCTATACCTCACATATCCGTGGCGTCAACCCAACAGAGGCCTAGAGAAGAGAAGAAAGGAAAGCATTACTGTTCACTTACAGTGAAGCTCTCCCACAACAACCAGGAACCAAGGTTGGCAGGGGGATGGGCACATGGGTTCCCTGTGCTACCTCTTCGTTTTAGGCAGGTTCACTGGAAGTATGTAGAAGATTCTATTTGCCTGTGCTCTCAGGAGACACTCACGGGAGGAATGTACCAGCTGAGAGGCAGATCACCACCGTAAGAAGGAAGAGTGGAGAAGCTAACAAACACAGGTACCTACTTTCATGCAATAAAGATTACATCCTTCTTGGATAAACCTATTTACCACGGTGGGCCCTCCCAAAACACTTCTATCCCTACACATAGAGAACTAGAATACATGGGTGTTTAAAATATACATTTAAGGGGCACCTGGATGGCTCAGTTGGTTGAATGAAAACTTTGGCTCAGGTCATGACCTCACAGTTCGTGAGTTCATGCCCCACATTGGGCTCACTGCTTTCAGTGCAAAGCCCACTTCGAATCCTATCTCCCTCTCTCTCTGCCCCTCCCCTGCTTGAGCTCTCTCTCAAAAATAAACAAACATTAAAAAAATTAAAAAATAAAATAAAATACACATGGGGGGTCTGGATGGCTCAATGGGCTAAGCATCTGAATCTTGATTTCGGCTCAGGTAATGATCTCCCAGTTCATGGGATCCAGCCCCACGATGGGTTCTTCATTGACAGTGCAGAGCCTTCTTGAAATTCTCTCTTCCTCTCTCACTGCCCATCCTCCCACACTCTCTCTCAAAATAAATAAATTAAAAAATAAAATAAAGTAAAGCACACATTTAGGGAAAAGTAGCTTCCTTTTTCATTTTAGACCCATTGTTAACATGTATGTAGGTTAAAGCTTTTATACCCGTGGTGTAGTCGGCATTTTCTTTTCATTTCAAATACATAAAGTCACACTAAACACAGACATAGTAGCAATGCGCTGAGCCCAAGGCAGCAGGGGTAATCTTTTTTTTTTCAATGTTTATTTTTTTTTAGGTTGTCTTTCTACTTTATTATTTTTAGCACAAAAATGTTTAATTTTAAGGAAATCCAATTTATCTGGTTTTTTTTTCTTGCCACTTGTGATTTTGGTGCAGTATATCTAAAGTCATTGCCTAATTCAACATCACATTGATTTACTTCTATTCTGTTTTGTTTTCCAAAAAAAACCCTACAATTTTAACACTTAAATTTAATCTATGAATGATGTTGAATTACTTGTAGTTATGAGGTAGAGTTCTAGCATCTTTCATTTGCATGAGTGTATCTAGTTGTCCCAGCAACATTTTTTGAAAATACTATTCTTTGCCCATTGGATTGTCTCGGCACACTTGTGGAAAGTTTAAAAGTTTGTTTTTCTATTTTCTTCCATTGATTTATATGTCAATCCTTATAAGAGGTCTACACAATCTTAGTTTATCTTTCTAGTAAATGATGAAGTCAAGAAGTATGAAACCTCCAAATGTGTTCTTTTTCAAAATTGTTTTGGATGTCCTGAGACCCTTTAATTTGCATATGCATTTTAAGATCAGCTTCCCAATTTCCACAAAAAAAAAATGGTAGCTGGATTTTTTCTTTTAATTTCTTTTTAAAAATTTACATCCAAATTGGTTAGCATACAGTGTAATAATGATTTCAGGAGCAGAATCCAGTGATTCATCCTCTACATATAACACCCAGTGCTCATCCCAACAATTGTCTTCTTTAATGCCTCTTGTTCATTTAGCCCATCCCGCCACGCACAACCCCTCTGGCAACCCTCAGTTCGTTCTCTATATTTAAGAGTCTCTTATGGTTTGTCCCCCTCCTTGTTTTTATATTATTTTTGCTTCCATTCCCTTACGTTCATCTGTTTTGTATCTTAAATTCCACATATGAATGAAGTCATATGATATTTCTTTCTCTAATTTTGCTTAGTATACCTTCTAGTTCCATCCACATTGTTGCAAATGGCAAGATTTCATTCTTTTTGATTGCCAAGGAATATTCCATTGTGTATGTGTGTGGTATGTGTGTGTATATGTGTATATGTATATATATATATCCACACACACACATCTTCTTTATCCATTCATCTATCAATGACATTTGGGATCTTACCATACTTTGACTATTATCGATGGTGCTCCCATAAACATTGGGGTGCATGTGCCCCTTTGAAACAGCACACATGTATCCTTTGGATAAATACCTAGTACTGCAATTGCTGGGTCATAGGGTAATTCTATTTTTAATTTTTTTGACGAACCTCCATACTATTTTCCAGAGTGGCTACACCAGTTTACATTCCCATCAGCAGTCCAAAAGGATTCCTTTTTATCCGCATCCTCACCAACATCTGTTGTCGCCTGAGTTGTTAATTTCAGCCATTCTGACTGGTGTGAGGTGGTATCTCATTGTGGTTTTGATCTGTATTTACCTAATGATGAGTGATGTTGAGCATTTTTTCATGTATTTGTTGGCCATCTGGATGTCTTCTTTGGAAAAGTGTCATGTCTTTTGCCCATTTCTTCATTGGATTATTTGTTTTTTGGGGGTGTTGAATTCGATAAATTCTTTATAGATTTTAGATACTAACCCTTTACCTGATATGTAACTTGCAAATATCTTTTCCCATTCTGTTGGTTGCCTTTTAGTCTTGCTGTTTCCTTCCCATGCAGAAGTTTTTTTATCTTGATGAGGTCCCAAGAGTTCATTTTTGCTTCTGTTTCCTTTGCCTCCAAGAGGTGTTGAGTAAGAAGTTGCTGTGGCCAAGGTCAAAGAGGTTTTTGCCTGCTTTCTCCTCAAGGATTTTGATGGCTTTCTCTTATGTTTAGGTCTTTTATCCATTTCGAGTTTATTTTTGTGTATAAGAAATAATGTTTATTTTTCAGAGAGCGCACTCATGAGAGAGGGGGAGGGACAGAGAGAGAGGGCGACAGAGAATCTGAAGCAGGTTCTGTGCTGTCAGTGCAAAGCCTGACATGGGGCTTAAACTCACGAACTGTGAGATCATAACCTCAGCCAAAGTCGGATGCTCAACCAACTGAGCCACCCAGACACCCCTGGGGGGTAATCTTTCAGAAGGAATAATGTCCCAGATAATGTCCATGTGTAATGTTATTTGCCACCTGCCCCACCAGTTCACTAACCAAGGTACTCCTAAACATAAAACAAAGAGGGGTGCTTAAGGACCTCTACCTCCCAATTTTCCACGACAAAGTAAGGTTCTCATAAGTCCTTCATATTTCTGAAAGTTCCATCCCAGCAGCTGGTCCTCCTGCTTCTCTCCAACACTCAGATGGAACACATAGCCCCATTTCTGCACAGCCCTAGGCAGCACTTAAGATTCAGTCTGTCTCATCCACTCCTAAGGTGTTAAAAAGCTTCAAGCGACGAACTTGGAAATGATATGAGAAATTCAGCACTGACAGTTCTGCTTCATCAAAAGGAATGGTAAAATTCTAAGGTTCTTCAGGGTTTAATAAGGAAGGGCTAATTATTCAAAGTTCACCTTTCAATTAAAGTGCTAAGAAACCCAATCTTAATACAGAAGAGAGCCCATTAAATCTTATTAACCTTGACTATTAAATTCATATTCTAGCTCTCAGTAGCAAGGACATTTGAGATTCAGGCTTGCTGTGGCAACAGAAAGAGATATATTCCAATACCAACACTCACTGGGGTCCCCAGCATGGTATATGTCTTCCCAGAGCCTGTCTGCCCATAGGCAAAAAGGCATATGTTGTAGCCTTTGGCAGCTCCAGACAGTACTTCGGTTCCCAAATCTTGGAACACCTGTAACAACAAAAGTAAAAAGCATGTCATTATAGTCCTTCCCATAGCATATTGAGGAACCATATCATTTTAAAATTTTCAATGTCTAGCCTTGTGCCCAACATATAGTGTGTTAAAACACATTTGAATGAATAAATTTTCCCTAGCAAACTTTTTCTGAAACTGAATTCATTCTTATAAAATCATAGGGAATTAATAGTCATGTGTACTTGAAACACTTTATAATATTTTTGGATTAAAAAAACCCAGGGGTGGGGTGACTGGGAGGCTCAGTCAGTTAAGTGTCCAACTCTTAACTTGGGCTCAGGTCATGATCTCGTGGTTCGGAAGTTTGAGCCCTGCATTAGGCTCCACGTAGATGGTGCACAGCTTACTTGGGATTCTCTTGGAGTCTCCCTCCCTCTTCCTCTCTCTCTCTCTCTCAAAATAAATAAATAAACTTAAAAAAATAACCCTGGGGTGCCAGGTTGGCTCAGTTGGAAGAGCATGTGACTCCTAACTTCAGGGTTGTAAGTTCAAGCCCCATATTGGGTGTAGAAATAACTTAAATAAATAGAACTTAAAAAGAAATAAAAAAAAAAATAACCCAGAGTTGTGACATATGGAATTGTTCAATCACTATATTGTACCCCTGAAACTAATATAATACTCTATGTTAACCAACTAGAATGAAAATAAAAACTTAAAAAAAAAGAGCTGTATTTACAGTTCTTATCACACATAAAGGTTGAGGTAAGGTTGATACTATTTGTGGATCTATTTACCCATCCTCTCTCCAAACTTGTGGTAGTAGTATAGAAAAGTAGGGTTGGAGCTTGTTATTTAAAGAGAGAGGATTCATGTAAAATATATTTTTTAGTAGGGCCTAACATTAGGGAAAGTTCTTAAAATGATTTCTCTTCCTCTAAACAGCTACCTATAGTTTAATTATTAAGAACACAGGCTTTGGGGGGTGCCTGCGTGGCTCAGTCAGTTGAGCATCCAACTTTGGCTCAGGTCACAATCTCACGGTTCGTGAGTTCGAGCCCCACATTGGGTCCTGTGCTGACAGCTCAGAGCCTAGAGCCTGCTTCAGATTCTGTGTCTCCCTCTCTCTCTCTGCCCCCTCTCTGCTCATGTTCTGTGTCTCTCTCTCAAAAAAAACCAAACATTTAAAAAAAAATATTAAAAAAAAAAAAAAGAACACAGACTTTGGAACTTTCTAGGTTCAAAGCCTGGCTCCTTGGGCAAGTAACCTTACCTCAGTTTCCTCATCAATGAAACAGATTTTTAAAAAGCACCTAAGAATAGGTTAAGGGAACTCTGAAACAACATCAAGCATACTAACATTCACATTACATGAGGCTGAGAAGAAGAGAGAGAAAAAAAGGGACAGAAAATTTATTTGAAGAAATAACAGCTGAAAACTTCCCTAACCTGGATAAGAAAACAGACATCTAGGTCTCAGAGGCAAAGAGAGCCTGAAACAAGATGAACTCAAGGAGGTCCACACCAAGAGACATAATAATTAAAATGTAAAAAATTAGGGGCGCCTGGGTGGCTCAGTAGGCTGAGCCTCTGACTTTGGCTCAGGTCATGATCTCCTAGTCTGAGTTCGAGCCCCGCATTGGGATCTGTGCTGACAGCTCAGAGCCTGGAAACTGCTTCGGATTCTGTGTCTCCCTCTCTCTCTGCCCCTCCCCTGCTCATGCTCTGTCTCCCTCTCTCTCAAAAATAAATAAACAGTAAAAAAAATTTTTTTAATGTAAAAAATTAAAGATAAAAAGACAATCTTAAGAGCAAGAGAAGAGGGGCACCTGGGTGGGTCAGTCAGTTAAGATTTTGACTCTTGATCTCAGCTCAGGTCTTGATCTCAGGGCTGTGAGTTCAAGTCCCGCATTGGGCTCCATGCTGGGCATGAAGACTAGTTAAAAAAAAAAAAAGCTGGGGTAGCAATACTTACATCAGACAAAAAAAGACTTAAAACAAAGACTGTAACAACACACAAAGAACTACATTACATAATGATAAAGGGATCAATAAAATAAGAGGATATAACACTTATAAACATCTATGCACAGGGGCACCTAAATATATAACACAAATATTAGCAGACATAAAGGGAGAAGTTGACAGTAATATGCTAATAGTAGGAAATTATAACACCTGATTTACATCAATGGACAGACCATACAAACAGAAAATCAGTAAGAAAACAGCGGACTTGCATAACACATTAGACCAGATGGATGGCTATGTGCAGAAGAATGAAACTGGACCACTTTCTTTTTTTAATAATTTTTTAATTCAAAAATTTTTTAAATTTAAATCCAAGTTAGTTAGCATACAGTGCAATAATGATTTCAGGAGTAGAATCCAGTGATTCATCCTCTACATATAACACCCAGTGCTCATCCCAACAACTGTCTTCTTTAATGCTTCTTGTTCATTTAGCCCATCCCCCCACGCAAAACCCCTCCGGCAACCCTCAGTTTGTTCTATTTAAGAGTCTCTTATGGTTTGTCCCCCTCCCTGTTTTTATATTATTTTTGCTTCCCTTCCCTTATGTTCACCTGTTTTGTATCTTAAATTCCACGTATGAATGAAGTCATGATATTTGTCTTTCTCTAATTTCTTAGCATAATACCCTCTAGTTCCATCCATGTTGTTATAAATGGCAAGATTTCATTCTTTCTGATTGTCGAGGAATACTCCATTGTATATAGCTACCACATCTTTATCCATTCATCCATCGATGGACATTTGGGCTCTTTCCATACTTTGGGGTGTTATGCTAAGTGAAATAAGTCATACAGAGAAAAACAGATACCATATGTTTTCACTCTTATGTGGATCCTGAGAAACTTAACAGAAGACCATGGGGGAGCCAAACCATAAGAGACTCTAAAAAGTGAGAACAAACTGAGGGTTGATGCGGGGTAGGAGGTGGGGGAGGGTGGGTGATGGGTATTGAAGAGGGTACCTGTTGGGATGAGCACTGTGTGTTGCATGGAAACCAATTTGACAATAAATTTCATACTTTGGCTACTGTCAATAATGCTGCTATGAACATTGGGGTGCATGTGCCCCTTCAAAATAGCACATCTGTATCCCTTGAGTAAATACCTAGTAGTGCAATTGCTGGGTCATAGAGTAGTTCTATTTTTAATTTTTGGAAGAACTTGTTTCTCCAGAGTGGCTGCACCAGTTTGCATTCCCACCAGCAATGCAAAAGGGTTCCTCTTTTGAAACTGGACAACTTTCTGACACCATACACAAAAAAATAAACTCAAAATGGGTTAAAGACCTAAATATAAGACCTGAAACCCTAAGACTACTAAAAGAAAACACAGGCAGTGGGGTACGTGGGTGGCTCAGTCAGTTGAGCATCTGACTTCAGCTCAGATCATGATCTCCCAGTTTGTGGGTTCAAGCCCTGCATCAGGCTCTCTGCTGTCAGCATGGAACCCACTTCAGATCCTCTATTCCTCTCTCTCCCTGCCCCTTCTCCACACATGCACTTCCTCGCTCGCTCTCTCTCTCTCTCTCTGTATCTGTCTCCTCAAGCAAAGGAAACAAAAGCAAAACTAAAAAATTGGGACTACTTTAAACTTAAAAGCTTTTGCATAGCAAAATAAATATCAGCAAAATGAAAAGGCAATCTTTCCAAATATTGGAAGATATTTCCAAATACTATATCTGATAAGGGGTTAATACCCAAAATAAAATATATATTTTATATACATAAAAATATATACAACTCAATGTCAAAAAAGCAAATAATCCAATCAAAAACAGGCCAAGGACCTGAATAGACATAGTTCCAAAGGAAACATAAAAATGACCAGAGATGCTCAACATGATTAAACATGGAGGAAGTGCAAATCAAAACCACAGTGAATTATCACCTCAAACCAGTCAGTATGGTTAGTATCAAAAAGACAAGAAATAATAAGTTTTGGTGAGGATGTGGAAAAAAGGATGTGTAGTGCACTGCTGGTGGGAATATGTGTGGAGCCCCTGTGCAAAAAGGTATGGAGTTTCTCAAAATATTAAAAATAGAAAAATGCCATATGACCCTGTAATTCCACTTCTGTGTACTTACCCATAAAAATGAAAATATCAAACTCAAAGAGATAAATAAACATTTATGTTCACTGCAGCATTATTTACAATAGCCAAGATATGGACGTAACCTACGCCTGTCAATCAGTCAATCAACACATGATATACATTATACAATGGAATATTACTCAGCCATAAAAAAGGACGAAATCTTGCCATTTGCAGCGTCATGAATAGAACTGGAGGGTATTTTGCTAAATGAACTAAGTCAGACAGGAAAAGGCAAATACCATATGATTTCAATCATATGTGAAATCTAAGAAACGAAACAAATGAACAAACAAAAAACAGAAACAGACTCATAAAACAGAACTGGTAGTTGTCAGAAGGAAGGGGGTTTAGGAGATGGTTGGAATAAGTGAGGAGATGTAAGAGATACAAATTTCCAGTTATAAAATAAGCTACAGGGATGAAAATGACAGCACAGGGAATACAGTCAGTAATACTGTAATAACTTTATAAGGTGACAGATAGTAATTATACTTAATGGTGGCGAGCATTCCATAATGTATATAATTGTCAAATCACTATGGTATATATCTGACACTAATAAACTATTTTATGACAATTCTACTTCCAAAAAATATAAAGATGATGAAGACACCGGCCCTCCCCTGGCCAAAAACAAAAACATACGAGGCCTGACCAAGACAACCCTATGGAAAGGATCTCCCCTCTGATTTCCTGCTAGGGCTTTCCATTGTCCAATGCCAACCTCAAGCCAGAGGTTAAGAGAGTCCATTTTTTTAGTCCAACAGGTCACCCTGGGGCAGAAAATAAGATGGAAATTTTTTTTACGTTTTTTTTTTTAATTAAAAAAAATTTTTTTAATGTTTTATTTATTTTTAAGACAGAGAGAGACAGAGCATGAGTGGGGATGGGACAAAGAGAGAGGGAGACACAGAATCCGAAGCAGGCCAGGCTCTGAGCTGTCAGCGCAGAGCCCGACACGGTGCTCGAACTCACAAACTGTGAGATCGTGACCAGAGCCGAAGTTGGACGCTCAACCGACTGAGCCACCCGGGCGCCTCTGAAGAGTTCATCTTGAAGGGCAAAATGAAGACATTCAACAGAACCTAAAAAGCAAAGGGAATGCTGGCTGAAGAACCTGGAAAGACTTTATGAAATAGGGAACATCTGAACTGAGTTTCAAGACAAAAGGACTTTCAGAAGTGCCTGGGCAGTTCAGTTGGTTAAGCATTTGACTCCTGATTTCAGCTCAGATCATGCTCTCACAGTTTGTGGGATCAAGCCCTACATCAGACTCTGAGCTGACAGCATGAAGCCTGCTTGGGATTCTTTCCCTCTCTCTCTCTGCCCCTCCCCTGCTCGCCTGCATGCTTTCTGTCTCTCAAAATAAATAAATAAAAAGACAAGGATTTTCATGATGGGGATGATCGTCTAGGTTGGATAAACAACACATGTAAAGCTTGGAGTAACGAAAATACATGGCTATTCAGATGGAATTTGGAAAATCAGATACATTGGGAGATAAGACCTCAGTATTGGGGTAATGCTAAGGATTAGGTTTTATTTTCTTTCATCTTAGTGTGTACTGCATTATTTATGGCAGAATCTCAAGGAATATGATAAGCAACCTATTGTTCTACCATGAAAAATTAGCAGTACAAGGACAACTAGGCAGCAAAGAAATTAAGAAACCCACTTATAAATAACCCTTAAATCAAAGAAGAAATCAAAACTAAAATTATAAACTACTCACAAAGCAATGAAAAGAACAACATATCATACCAATGAAATAGAGTGAAATATATGATTGAAGAGTAACATTTTGTTTATACATTGGTTTTTGACTTTCTCCACATCTTCCTTTAGTTCTCTGAGCATCTTTAAGACAATTGGTCTATAGTCTTTGTTTAATATATCTGCCTTTAGGGCTTTTTAAGGGACAGTTTCTGTTGATTTTTTTTTTCCCTTTGAATAGGCCACACTTTCAGGTTTCTTTGTATGCTTTGTGACCTTTTACGTTGAAAACTGAACATCTGAATCTAATAATGTAGTAATTCTAGAAATCAGATTCTCTCCTTTGCCCGGGGTATCCTGTGTCTCATTATTCTTTTTGTTTATTGTTTTTGTTTTTCTGATTACTGTAGGCTATCTCTGTGCCAAGGATCAGCCTGAGGTGTAAACCTAAGGTTCTAGCAAGTGGTCTTTTCTGAGCCTTTCCCTCGGCACGCATGGTCACTTTCTAATTTTCCCCATGTGTGGAGTTGTTTTTCAATGCCCTGGTCTTTAGTGTCTGACTGCAAAATGGCGAAAAGCAGAAAAATGAAGTAGGAGTGGAGTGGGGAGTTGTCACTTCAAATCCCCTGGAAGTCACTTCAGCTGTATGGGGAGGGACTTGCAACAATGGGAAACATGCGACAACAATGACTACTCAACTCTGCAATTCTGTGATCCCAAGCAGGAATTGGCAATCAGCACAGATTCCTGATATTTGGAAGACAGGGTCCTTTTTGTCCACCCGACTCCTGCAAGCTGTGTACAAGATGCTCCAGGACCCATGTACAGCTGCCTGCCACGTGGCTGGGGATAACAAATGGGTAACTGCTACTGTGCTAGAAGCTGAAATTGACAGAAATTAACTGCGACTTATCCTTCAAGTCTTCCTCTGGAAAATGCAAGCCATCAAGAAAATCCAGAGTTCCAAAAACCATTACATCAGACAGTTTTGTCTAGTGTAATCCCTGTCTAGGTTGGGGAACAGATTCTTCATGCTTCCTCATAAGGGAGCATAAGGCAAGCTGAGGGCAGAGTACAAGCTAACAGTATTCCCCCACCCCAGTTGGGATATGTGTGATATTCCTTGGACACTCCTGGCAACCCAAGAAGAAAGGAAAGGGGTTTAAGTGCTTCCCATGATGATACGGGAAGCAAAGGCAAATGAAAAATTTAATTCCCTTACTGCCTACAGCCCATTGACAAGTCCTTGAAAGTGGCAGTGACCTCCTACTAGGAGCTCAGCTGCCTGATGATAACACTTCCCTAGGGGCAAAAGGGAATCTTGGCTTAACATTATCCTATAATATCCTATAATATCCTATAATATCCTAAAATATCCTATAAGTCTACTTTAGCCTATGAAAATTCCTTTGGACACTTTATCTCAGCTCCCCCAAGATATATGCCAGCAATCATACTCCAAGCTTAAGGCCCTCTGATATACATCTGAAAGGTCTCATGACTGAAGTTTTACTAAATTGTAATAAATGGCATTTTCCTAACAGCAACTGGCCCCTCAAGGTCCCGGAAACCTTGCTTTCAAAATACCTAGAGACTTATTCTATCTTTAACCCCCTTCCACCATGAGGGTATATAATCAGTTACCTATCACAGCCCCAATGCAGTTCTTTCTGCCCATGGGTCCTGTCCCCGTGCTTTAATAAAATCACCTT